>NC_134359.1:173274066-173575316 GCF_048569485.1 Anomaloglossus baeobatrachus | reverse complement strand
CTGGCTAGCATACAAAAATATGGCGAAGCCCACGTCTTTTTTTTTTTTTTTGCCAAAAAAAAAAAAAAGTCTTCCCTGGATTTTACTTTGCGAGTGAAGGAAACACCAAGCAGTTGGGATTAGCAGCCAGTAGCTGCTTGGATTACCCTTAGCTAGCAACACAAAAAATGCAGGCGGAGCCCACACTTTTTTTTTAATTAATTATTAAAATAACTAAAAAAAAATGGGCTTTCCTGTATTTTGATTGCCTGATATCACAGTACTGTAAAAATAAATAATTAAAAAAAAAAAAAAAAATGATGTAGCGCTCCACGGTATTTTTTTATTTTCAGCGCAGACAAAGCAGACGGCTATGGGGCTGCCACCCCCATCTGCCTGGCGTTACCTTGGCTGGCAATTAAAATATAGGGAAGCCCATTAATTTTTTTTAAATTAAAAAAAATAAAAAAAAAATGTGTGGGCTCCCGCTGTAGTTTGATCGCCAGTCAGGTAAAGCCAAAGAGCTGGGGGCTGGGATTCTCTGCAGCGCACAGCCCCCCTGGAAATGGCGCATTGTTTCTTACCGCCATTTCCAGGTGCTTTATCCAGCTCGTCCAGCGGCCGTGATGGCGGTGGCTCGCTGGGTAATAAAAGGTGTTAATACCAGATTTGTATTCTCAGATGGTACTAAGCCCAAAGTTCATGGTGTCACACCAAATTAGACATGGCCAAGATGAATTTCTAGGAAACAGTAAAAAAAATAAAAAAAAACAAAAACAGAAAATTTAATTAGAAATAAAACAGAAAACCATTTAGAGATTCCATCTTTATTATAAAAAAAATCCTTAGTCCGATGTAATCCACAGGGACAGCAAAGTCAGCTTCATCACTCTCTACAGGCACAGTCTATACACAGTGAGAAGCAAAGCGCAATGTCAACTCTGCTTCATCACTGCACAGACAGTCTATATACAGTGAGAAGCACAGAGAGCCATGTCAGCCTGCTGCATCACTCTGGACAGAGCGATGAAGCAGAGGCTGACAGTGAGGGAATGATTGCACTTGCATCTCGCAGTGCATCACCCCACTCTCCCGACAGCAGCGCCTCAGCTGTGGAAATACATGCAGCTGACCCAATGCTGTCGGGAAATTGTGCACCATGATGCGATGACACTTCATCAAAGGTCCTGGTGCACCGTGATGCATGTCATACTCACGTGACCAGTCTGTAGCCAATGAGGTAATACAGCATTGACACATGACTGGTCACATTGGTATGACATCACAGTAGGTCCTTTTAGCCAGAGGTGCTTACCGGGGGGAAAAGGAATGATTGGACGGACGCGAAAGTATAAGCGTTGGGAGGCAGAGACTGCAGGACGCGTCGCAGGACCTGTAAGCATGATCAATATCTTTTAACATAATTTTTTTTTTTTTTTTTTTAAACAGTCCCTGGACCCGAACTGTAACACAAACTGTAACACGAAGGTACCAGAGAGCTCGTGTTTGGGGTCGTGTGCACGAATACCATGTGTTCGGTATGGACATCGGACTTTACAGTTCAGGTTCGTCCATCCCTACTTCTGGTATATCTGGGCAGATCCCGAACGCGAACCTTACAAAACATTCGGGAGACTCTCCCGAACACCGAACATCGAGGGGTTCGCCCATCACTAACCAGAAGGATCTTGATAAAGAAGAAATTATTGTAGAAGTGGAGAGCTTTAAACATCACGCACTGAATTTTAAGACAAATATGAAAACTGCCACACCTGAAGAAGGTCTGCTTATCTCCATATAAAAGAATGAACTACAGCAGGGGTCTCAAAGATGCGGCCGTGGGCCGCATGCGGCCCTCAGGCTGCTTTGTGCGGCCCCTGTTCAATATCGCGGCAGGTGCAGGGGCCGCAGCCACTGTCTGCACTTTGTTAGATGAATGTTTTGCCGATGTGCAATTTCAGAGTCAAGGACTGTGCGCGCCCAGCGCCGGCAAAACAATTATCTGACATAAATCACTGACAGTGGCTGCGGTCCCTGCACCGGCCGCGATAGTTAACAGGGGGCACGGGCCTGGGGGCCACACAAAACAGAGATGAGGCAGCCGAGGGAATGCGGGACAGGTGAGAAGAATGGTGTTTTGTGTGTGTGTATGTATGTGTGTATGTATATACATGTGTATATGTATGTATGTATTGTGAGGCATCAACCGGCTGTATTATAAATGGCCGGTATGTTTTGCAGAAGCGTGGGTGCTCTGTAATGTGAAGTTGGCTGGGACCTGTGGTTCCACAGGATTGCATTACATGCAGAGCTATGGAAGGGTGTGTGATGCTGATTACACACTCCTTACCACCTGTGGGTGTGGCTCCAAAGGTTAAACAATCCTGTGGTTCTGGACCTGAAGCAGAGTGCCTAGGGCAGTCTAGGGAGAGACTGGCTCTAGACTTCCAGTGTGTGTGCTGGAGACGGTGAGAGCAGAAGCAGGGTGTTTTGCTCTGCTCAGGAGACCTTCTGAAGGAAGGGGCTTTTAGGTCCATGTGTAAAGCCTGGCTGGAGCCAGGGGGAACCTGGAAAGGACATTAGCCACCTTCAGAGGAAGGTAACCAGGATTGGACCTGGGGCCTGGATACTGACAAGGGTCAGTGACACGTGTGTGGAAGTCCAACAGTGTGTGGACTTTATATTATGTGTTGGTCTTTGAGGAGAAAGCCAACGAACGGCATCTTTATGTTATGTGACCTGGTATGGTTTATGGAGCTGTTAATAAGCCAGATGGTCTGTTAAAGAGACAAATTGCTCTGGCGTGCTTTAATCCCGCTACCTGACGTGTGGCCCCATACACTCGGGGCCCACATAGTCACAGTATGTATGTATGTATGTATGTATGTGTGTGTGTGTGTGTAGGACGGCACATTAACCCCTTAGCGACCTATGACGTACTGGGTACGTCATGGCTCCCTGATACTTAAGGACCCATGACGTACCCAGTATGTCATGGTGAGATCGCGGCCCCGGAGCCCCGGAGGCTGCGATCGCTTTGCATTGCAAATACCTTAGATTCGGGGAGGAGGGGACCTCAGGAGGGGTGGTTTCTCCTCCCAGGACCTACGGAGGCTGTGATTGGCTGACGAACGCCGCTCAGCCAATCGCAGCCACTGTAATGTTTTAGCCATTGAAAATGGTTGAAACATTGAAATCCAGCCATGGTTAGTGCAGCTGTAGCACCGATCATTGGCTGGAGCTGGGTGACCTCAGTTTCACCCGCCCCCAGCTCTGATTGGAGAGACCGGCCTTGTGACCGATCTCTCCAATCACTGTGGATCTGGGGCCGGAGACCGCCCCCTCAGCTTCACGCCAGCATCTGTAGAAGGTGAGGAGAGCGATCGGTAAGTTATAGCCACTGCCCCCGCCCCATTACTACAGGATGGGGACATTACTATAGAATAGGGACAAGGTGGGCACATGACTACAGGATGGGGACAAGGTGGGCACATTACTAAAGGATGGGGACATTACAAGGATGGGCATAATACTATAGGATGGGGACTAGGATGGGCACAGTACTACAGGATAGGGATATTACTACAAGGGGACAAGGATGGACACATTACTATAGAATAGGGATAATGCTGGGGACATTACTATAGGATGGGGACAAGGATGGACACATTACTATAGGATAGAGATAAGGCTGGGGACATTACTATAGGATGGGCACATTATGATAAGATGGGGACAAGGTTGGCACATTACTATAGGATAGGGACATTACTGTAGGATGGGCACATTACTATAGAATGGGACAACTATATGATGGGAACAGTACTACAGGATAGGGAGATTGCTACAAGGGGACAAAGATGGGGAACATTACTATAGGATAGGGATAAGGCTGGACACATTACTACAGGATGTGTACATTACGATAAGATGGGGACAAGACTGGGGACATTACTATAGGATGGTGACAAGGATAAGCACATTACTGTAGGATGGGGACTAGGATGGGGCACAATACTACAAGGGGGCAAGCATGGGCACATTACAACAAGATGGGGAATATTACTAAAAGATGTTGGCCAAAATTTCTATATAATGATAATTGTAAAACTATTCGTTACAAGAAAGGGATAAAATGTATATAAAAAAAAACATATAAAAAAGGCATGACTTTTTTTTACCATCAAATTTTTTTTTTTATATTTAAACAAAGAATGTGCACATTTATAATAAACAAGTGAAAAATGTTCAAAATCAGTGATCCAAACGCTGTGTAAAAAAAAAAAAAAAATTATATACAGTGCCTACAAGTAGTATTCAACCCCCTGCAGATTTAGCAGGTTTGATAAGATGCAAATAAGTTAGAGCCTGCAAACTTCAAACAAGAGCAGGATTTATTAACAGATGCATAAATCTTACAAACCAACAAGTTATGTTGCTCAGTTAAATTTTAATACATTTTCAACATAAAAGTGTGGGTCAATTATTATTCAACCCCTAGGTTTAATATTTTGTGGAATAACCCTTGTTTGCAATTACAGCTAATAATCATCTTTTATAAGACCTGATCAGGCCGGCACAGGTCTCTGGAGTTATCTTGGCCCACTCCTCCATGCAGATCTTCTCCAAGTTATCTAGGTTCTTTGGGTGTCTCATGTGGACTTTAATCTTGAGCTCCTTCCACAAGTTTTCAATTGGGTTAAGGTCAGGAGACTGACTAGGCCACTGCAACACCTTGATTTTTTTCCCTCTTGAACAAGGCCTTGGTCTTCTTGGCTGTGTGCTTTGGGTCGTTGTCTTGTTGGAAGATGAAATGACGACCCATCTTAAGATCCTTGATGGAGGAGCGCAGGTTCTTGGCCAAAATCTCCAGGTAGGCCGTGCTATCCATCTTCTCATGGATGCGGACCAGATGGCCAGGCCCCTTGGCTGAGAAACAGCCCCACAGCATGATGCTGCCACCACCATGCTTGACTGTAGGGATGGTATTCTTGGGGTCGTATGCAGTGCCATCCAGTCTCCAAACGTCACGTGTGTTGTTGGCACCAAAGATCTCGATCTTGGTCTCATCAGACCAGAGAACCTTGAACCAGTCTGTCTCAGAGTCCTCCAAGTGATCATGAGCAAACTGTAGACGAGCCTTGACATGACGCTTTGAAAGTAAAGGTACCTTACGGGCTCGTCTGGAATGGAGACCATTGCGGTGGAGTACGTTACTTATGGTATTGACTGAAACCAATGTCCCCACTGCCATGAGATCTTCCCGGAGCTCCTTCCTTGTTGTCCTTGGGTTAGCCTTGACTCTTCGGACAAGCCTGGCCTCGGCACGGGTGGAAACTTTCAAAGGCTGTCCAGGCCGTGGAAGGCTAACAGTAGTTCCATAAGCCTTCCACTTCCGGATGACAGTGGAGACAGGTAGGCCCAACTCCTTGAAAAGGGTTTTGTACCCCTTGCCAGCTTTGTGACCCTCCACGATCTTGTCTCTAATGGCCTTGGAATGCTCCTTTGTCTTTCCCATGTTGACCAAGTATGAGTGCTGTTCACAAGTTTGGGGAGGATCTTAATTAGTCAGAAAAGGCTGGAAAAAGAGATAGATAATCCAAACATGTGAAGCTCATTTTTCTTTGTGCCTGAAATACTTCTTAATACTTCAGGGGAACCAAAACAGAATTCTGGTGGTTTGAGGGGTTGAATAATAAATGACCCTCTGAATAAACTTTTCACAATTTAAAAAAAAAATAAAAAAAAGAAATAACATTCTTTTTTGCTGCAGTGCATTTCACACTTCCAGGCTGATCTACAGTCCAAATGTCACAATGCCAAGTTAATTCCGAATGTGTAAACCAGCTAAATCTGCAGGGGGGTTGAATACTACTTGTAGGCACTGTATATATATATATATATATATATATATATATATATATATATATATATGGTACCAATAAAAATGTCACTTTGTCCTGCAAAGAATGCGGCCCCCCCAAATTATTTTTTTCCTCTGTGCGGCCCAAACACCCAGCCGAGTTTGAGACCCCTGAACTATAGGATTGCCACAACTCTGAAAATCTTCCTCACTCAGTATCTTTTGCTTCCACTGAAAAAAGCTTTAGCTAGCTAAAGTTACTGAAAAAAAAACACATCTTCAAAGTGTCATGGGACAACAACGGCTAACCATCTTTAGCATTATTTCCATACAGCATGAGTTAAGCTTCAAAACTTTCTTATGACATCATAAAATCTTTTGCAACAAAAAAAAAAAAGCTTATAAAATTAAACTTTGGACAATTCTAAGTTACTTAGGTTGAAAAAAGACCTAGGTCCATCTAGTTCAACCTTCCTCCACCAGTTCTACATTTGGTCACTAAGTCATTTATAACCAACAATGTTGTGTGTACTGAGGAAATCATCCAGCCCTTTTTTAAAAGCTGTTATAGTATCTGCCATTACTACCTCTTGTGGTAGGGCATTCCACAGTCTGACTGCTCTAACTGTAAAGAACCCTATTTAGCTGCCGGAATCGCTTTTCTTCCACTCACAGTGAATGCCCCCTGGTCCTTAGTATTGTTTTTGGAAGAAATAAGTCATGTGCCAGTCCTTTATATTGACCACACATGTATTTATACATATAAATGAGGTCTCCTCTGAGACATCTTTTTTCTAAGCTAAACAAATCTAACTTTTTCAACCTCTCATCATATGGGAGGCCTTCCATTCCTTGTAATAGTCTAGTTGCCCGCCTTTGAACTGCCTCTAACGTCTGAATGTCCTTTTTAAAATGTGTAGCCCAAAACTGGTTCCCATATTCCAGATGTGGCCTTAAAAGTGATTGATTTATAGAGGGGTAACAATACGTTGGGATCACGGGATCTAATCTCTCTTTTTATACACCCTAAAATCTTGTTTGCTTTAGAAGCTGCTGCTTCACATTGAGTGCTGCTGCTCAGCTTATTTGTAATGAGAAAACCCAAGTCCTTCTCCTGTTCTGTAATCCAGAGTTTACTTCCATTTAATGTATATGCAGCTATAGTATTACTCCATCCTAGGTGCATTACTTTACATTTATCAACATTAAATCTCATTTGCCAAGTATCTCCCCATTCTGACATCTTATTGTCTTTTTGTAATATTGTACTATCAAGGTCAGTTTTTAATATCCTACATAGTTTGGTGTCATCAGCAAAGACTGACACTTTGCTATCAATCCCATCCACAAGGTCATTAATAAAGAGATTAAAAAGAATCGGTCCTAGCACAGATCCCTGCGGAACCCCACTGCTGACTGCAGCCCATTTAGAGAATGTACTATTTATGAGTACTCTTTGTTTCCTATCTTTTAGCCAATTCCTTACCCAGTTGCATATAGTTTCCCCTAGTCCTTGCTTCTGGAGCTTTAATATAAGGCTATTGTGTGGTATAGTATCAAATGCCTTTGCAAAGTCCAAATAAATCACTTCAGCTGCATTCTGTTGTAGAACATAGTAGTTTCTTATGCTGTGAGATAGTGACCACCAATGTTGTAAATGGTCGCTATGTGTCGCAGTGGAAAAGGTCCCCTGCGATATAAAACCTTTTTCATGTTACTATGGGACCTGTAGTTCAACAACTCTTAGTAGTGTAGTGTATAAGGGTCAGGTTCGCTTTAAGAACATCCAACATGTTGGACGGGTCTGGCTGCCTACATAACCCTCCCATGGATGTGTCACATGAGATGTAAAATGGAGAGTGTCTGTTTAGCACATGGTTCAGTGTGAGGAGTCTATTTGTGTGTGAAGCCTCTGGGAAGGATTCCTCTGGAACTAGAGAGGGTTGGAGAGTCCTGACCTGGACCATGTGTAGAGGCTTGAAACCTCTGGAAGGGACCTTCTGGGGAGAGTGAAGGTCCACTTCATCTGAATGGAGTGAGCAAATGGAGGGAGACAGCTCCACTTGGATACGTCTGAGGAGAGGTATCTGATTCTGAGCAGGCGTACTGTGAAGTAAGACAGTCTGTAACTGCGTTTGTTTATCTGCCTGTAAAGCTGAAAAAAGGCTAATGTTATGTGACTTGGTGTGCAGTTTATGAGGAGTTTTTAATAAACTGCCGAACTTTTAAATGAACTGTGTTCCTGTTGCTACCTCTGAAATGCAGCCAGCGAGTTAAATCCCCATGATGCAGTATGTGAACTGTGTGCAGCCTCACAATGCCAACAAACAACCTCACAGGTGTACATTCAGATTTAATCTTATCCATGGACTTGTTTAGTTTAATAAAAGTTATTGTTTTGTTAAAATACCATATATAAATGTATAGTGTATATACATACATACATAACCTTTTATTGTCGCTCAAGTTAAATAAAGCAATGTAAAAACAAATGGAATGTACCTTTACTTGTTAAAATATAGTTTCAGTAAAGGTAAGTTTCAAGGGAGTAGGGGCCCCAAAACTGATTCTTTGTCGCAGGTGCCAGAAGAGCTAGATACATCTTTGCCTTTTTATAAGCATATACAGCAGTCTCTGTGTCTTCTATGTGTTCTATATAGCAGATCTCCCACTGCTTGAGTTTTATAAACAGTACGTAATGAATGATAAATTTCCCACTTTGAGGAGACATGCAGTGTAACGTATATCGAAACAACTTACCGCTGTGATCAGTTCTTTACAAAATGTATAAATCGCAAAGAGTTACCTGATCTAAAGACTGAAGCAGTTGAGAGTAGCATCGTCACTATCACCTAATATCACACATCTCACCAAAGAATAGCAATTTCAGCCATCACATTAGGAATTAGTTAATTAACTATTTGACCAAATAGAGCTGGATCATTTTTTAGCTGAGAATTTTGTACAACCTGCGATGAGGTTATAAATATCCAAATGGCCTTTGGCAGAAAAAGGTCCCCCCACTATAGAGTTCGCTACCAACTATTCTATCCCACCTTCCTGAAGGTGTTCAGCAGAAGTGGCAATCATACTTTATCCAGTTAACCCATTAAAGCTGAGGAAAAAATAAAGCAATTGGTTAAGGTGGTGAGTCATCACATTTGATACTCCACTGGGTACATCAAATTAATGGTCTCCAGATATTCTTCCCCAGTGGTGCTGAGAGAAGCTTTTGTTAGATACCCGATGAGTTGTATTAGAGGAATGTTTTGACTCTTTAGTTCCTCGATTATGCCCATCTAGAGGTTTCACTTTGTAACCCATTTAAAAATGTGTTCAGTGTTAGACAATGAGGTTTAAGGTTGGTCATGTTTAGTATCATATCAGGTCCTATAGTCTAAAGCTGGGGAATACATTTTTGTTGAGCTATGTTCATGCACCAGGGTCTCCCTTCAAACAGGGCAGGGCATAATAATCAGGTATGTAATTATCACAGTCTCTGAATCACCTTCTTTTAACTTAATTATTTGAGCTTTAAATGGGTTATCCAGTTTCAGAAAACCTCTGTCCCCAGATGATTGATGATTATGGCTTACAACCAATAAAAACCTAAAAAGTCATTAGCTCAGAAATTTGAATAAATTAAACATAAAACACCTGCAAAGGCTTCATAAACATTGAAATGGCCCCTTAGTCTAGTTCAGTAGGCTACACAATCATGGGGAAGACGGCTGACTTGACAGATGTTCAGAAGGCAGTCATTCACACAGTCCACAATGAGGGTAAGCCACAAAAGATCATTGCTAAAGTAGCTAGCTGTTCACAGAGTGCTGTATCCAAGCATAATATTGGAAAGTTAAGTGAAAGAGAAAAAAGTGTGGTAGAAAAAGGTGCATAAGCAACAGAGTTAACCGCAGCCTTGATATGATTGTTAAAAAAAGGCCACTCAAAAATTTGGAGGAGATTCACAACAAGGAGTGGACTGCTGCTGTCGCATTCTTTGTGTCAAGCGACTCATGACCAATGAGATGCACCTGTATGTTTGGGAAAGTGTAAACAATCAAACACGTCTATATTCACTCCTCACTCACAGGTTTTTGACAGGTGGACAGAATAAGGACACTTGAAGATTACCTAAAAATTAACACAAGTTTGTATAAAACAGTTGCACAACCTGCAACCTGTGGGCCACATGCGGGCCACAATGCCATTCTGTGTGGCCCCCTTGTTTGACAGGTTACCTATATATGATACCATTTTAAAGGATGGGGTGGTTGCTTGTATTAAACATGTACATTCATAGTTTCATAGTTTCATAGTTTTTAAGGTTGAAGGGAGACTCTAAGTCCATCTAGTTCAACCCGTAGCCTCACATGTTGATCCATTAATGAGGTTTGCATAGGGCACCAGTCACAGGTACGTTTGATACACAGTTAATCATTTTATATAATTTTCTAGTGAACATTTCCATGTTTTACAGTATGCAGCCAGGCTATTTATTATTGGTGGTCGGGTGTATTGGGGTGTCTGTCCTGTGTGATGCACTTAGATCAGGTGGGCTGCCCAGCACTATATAACAGCATGGGTGTCAATAGGCTGTAAGCCAGACACTGTACATCACACATACCTGTGTCACTGGCACCCTATGACAACCTTATAAATGTGCATGTTTAATACCAGCAACCACCCACCCCCTCCATAAGTTGGTAGGCTGCTAGTGGTTGTCTCATCAGTATTCTGCATCTGTGTTACCCCTACCTTTATCATAGTGGGCCTGCTGCATCCTGCTAGTGCATTTGCTGTTTGACCGTTGTTGGATAATGGATGTTTCTGGTGAGATGGGTTTTTTTAAACTTTTTTTCTGAATTTATTTCCTTTGCAGTAAATTATTTTGAATATATTATAGGGACTTGTAAGCATGGGGATCCTTGACAATTGTGTTACGAGCTTACGTATTTTGGCCAAAATATGGACCAATACCTCACTTTATTAATTAGCATTTTATATAATTTTCTATTGCACAATTTCCTGCAGGATACAGGAGCCCATTGGGGTAGCTGTCCTGTGCAATGCACTTATATAGTGCTGGGCAGCCCACCTGATCTAAATAGTATGAGCGTCATGAGTCACGTATCTCTGTGACTGGCGCCCTATGCAAACCTCATTAGTGTGCATGTTTAATACCAGTAACCATCCACTCCATGAAATGGTAGGGTGTCAGTAGTTGTCTCATCGGTATTCTGCACCCGAGTTAACGCCCCCCCCCCCCCCCCTTTATCATAGGGGGCAGACGGTATCCTGCGATTTGCCATTTGACAGTTGATGGCTAATGGCTTTTTCAGGTGATTTTTTTTTTTATTTTTTACCTAGACAGTATATGAGAAGTTACACAAAAGAGAGTAGTGGCAATTTGAAATCACAAACATATGCAGTTTTCCCCAAACGAGTTAAACTTACCAGTTAGATAATGATCTATAGGCAATACTGGCATAAGATGAGGTGTAGCTTGTGTTATAATGAGCTTTATCAACTGAGGCTTAAAATTCTTTAGTGTAAATAATGCTCTTGCAATAAGGCCACCCATTGAATGTCCAAGAAGAATAACACTTTGCGGGGGAAATTCTTGGTTCTATATTTAAATTAAAAAAAGAAAAAAAAGAAAAAAGTAAATAACTGTTTCAGGTCAGGTTAAAAACAGCCACTAAATGAAATATAATAACAAATTACAGCTATTCATTTGAAAAGCTGAAAACAAAACAAAACAGACTACACACTCTGTTCTCAGGTGGCTTTTTGTAACTTCACTTGCATTTGCTGTTTATTTTTTTTGTGTAAATCACGCTTATTTTGGGGGTAAAAAAAATTGCAATTTTTTTCCCACAGACATCACGTTTTTTTTTATCTTAATGCATACGGTGTTTTTGTGTTTTTGGTTGCTTTTTTTCATTGATTATAACTTGTAATTCTAAGAGGAATTATGAATCACATGATCAATGATTCAAATAGCCTATAATGCTAAAAATGCAACAATACAATGGAACACAAAGCAAATACTTAAAAACATACAAAAGAAAACACTGTCTTCTCAAATGCTGCAGATTTTCATCTTAGCGAATGGATGAAACTTAGCAAAATCTAATTTCTGCTCTTGCTAACTTGCCTCAGATATTCCTGTCTGCAGCCTGTAGCTAAATCACCGTATATATAAAAAAAAAAAGGTTTCACAACTTATTCACCATTTCAAAGTTATTTTATTTGCCATCAGTCAAAAGAAAATAACACAGGTCTACAAAAAAATATTTTTTGTAATCATCGCAGGTGACTTTGTACTTTTCTGAATCATTTTTTTGTCCGGATTTCAAAAATGTATATAGTTTTTCTGTAGCACGTATAGTTTCCATAGAGCAGCATCATTATTAGAAGGTATATGAAATATACTGGCGACATTAAGAAAACAGTAATCTACATATCAAAAAAAAAAAAAGCTTCACCTTATTGTTATTGAACCAAAATAATTTCACATGCAAAATAGAAACCAAAATATGAGCAGAAACTAAAAGTCCTTGTCATTAGACCATCGTTGATACAATTTTTCAGGGCTGTCCCTATATAACATCCAACAGTAATCTGCCATCATTGAGTCATTCTAAAAACCCTGAAGCGGTGTTCATTACTGCAGCAAAGCCCAGACAGATGTTGGTGATAGGGGACTCTATAATTACGCGGACAGACAGGGTCATCTGTCGCCGAGACCGTGAATGCCGAACAGTGTGTTGTCTGCCGGGTGCTCGGGTTCGGCATATTGTGGATCGGATAGACAGATTGCTGGGTGGGGCTGGGGAAAACCCAGCGGTCATGGTCCACATTGGTACTAATGACAAAGTTAGAGGCAGGTGGAAGGTCCTTAAAAATGATTACAGGGAACTAGGAGAGAAGCTGAAGTCCAGGACCTCCAAGGTGGTGTTTTCAGAAATACTACCGGTGCCACGAGCGTCACTAGAAAGACAGCGGGAGCTTAGGGAGATAAATATGTGGCTTAGAAATTGGTGCAGGAAGGAAGGGTTCGGGTTCATGGAGAACTGGGCCGACTTCTCAGTCGGCTACAGGCTCTACGGTAGGGACGGGCTGCACCTCAATGGGGAAGGTGCAGCTGTGCTGGGGGAGAAAATGGTCAGACGGATGGAGGAGCTTTTAAACTAGGATCGGGGGGGAGGGAGGGTAGTGGAGCAAATAAGGGGATAGATAGAGCAGATAGAGACAGGGAAACGGTAGGGGTCAATGAAGGATTAGGGGGGGATGGGACATACAAGGAACGTAGGGAGGCTAGGAGTAATAAAGGTGTTAATAGGATTAAATGTCTACTGGCAAATGCAAGAAGTCTTGCAAACAAAATGAATGAATTGGAGACTCTTATGTCAACCATGGATTATGATGTGGTGGGCATTACGGAAACCTGGCTGGATGAAAGCCATGACTGGGTGACAAACATACAGGGTTATAGTACATTTAGGAAGGACAGGAAAGGCCAAAAAGGTGGTGGGGTGTGTATATTTATCAAATCTAACCTAAAACCTGTGTTGTATGATGACATTGAGGGGAACAGCAACAATGTAGAGTCAGTATGGGTAAATGTACATGGGGAGGGGAATAATGGAAAAATGCTAATTGGAGTTTGCTATAAGCCTCCTAACATACCTGAACAAATAGAGGGTGAAATGCTGGAACAAATTGAAAAGGCAGCTAATAATAATAATCGGGTTCTTATTATGGGGGATTTCAACTATCCAGACATACAGTGGGACATAGAATCTTCTGGTTCTGCTAAAAGCTGTAAGTTCTTATCTACCATTCAAGACCATTTCCTCTCTCAGATGGTAGGTGAACCGACCAGGGGAGATAATTTGCTAGATCTGGTCCTGTCAAATAGACCGGATACAATTTCAGATCTACAGGTCCGGGAGCACTTGGGCACCAGCGATCATAATATGGTAAGCTTTGACATAATATTCAATAGAACATTTCAAAGGGGGAATGCTAAAACCTGGAATTTTAGGAAAGCTGATTTCAACAAATTAAGGGAAGAGCTTAAATGTGTAGATTGGGACAGAGTCATGGTAACTGGGGATACTGAACATAAATGGGGTAAGTTTAAGGATATACTACTAGAGTCCTGTAAAAAACGTATACCCTCTGGTAATAAAATGTCCAGGAATAAAAAGAAACCACTATGGATAAATAAGACTGTACAAAGTATAATAAAACAAAAACAAAGGGCGTTTAAAATCTTAAAGGCTGAGAATACAGAAATAGCATTGCAGGAGTATAAAGATATCAATAGGCAATGCAAAAAAGAAATCAAACAAGCAAAACTAGCTACTGAAACAAAAATCGCCAATGACATTAAAATAAATCCCAAAATCTTTTATAAATACATTAATGCCAAAAGGAAAAGAAAGGATAGTATCGGACCCTTAAAATATAATAACAAGTTAGTTATAGAGGACAAACAAAAGACTGAGATATTAAATAGGCATTTCTCATCTGTATTCACCAAGGAACTGACTGTACCAGGGATCATTCAACAAGTGAAAAATCAAAGTCCACCACCCGATATAATTAATTTAACACAAGATGAAGTACGCCTACGTCTGAGTAAATTAAACATTGACAAATCCCCAGGGCCAGATGGCATTCATCCACAAATATTGAGGGAATTGAGCTCCGTAAATCGACAGACCGCTGTATCTCATCTTTTTAGACTCACTTGTAACGGGGTTGGTGCCTCAGGATTGGAGGATTGCTGATGTGGTACCGATATTTAAGAAAGGTAATCCAGGCAACTACCGTCCTGTAAGCCTGACATCAGTAGTATGCAAAGTTTTTGAGGGCATTTTAAGGGATGACATGCAAAAATATATTGCAGAAAATAACATGATAACTGACAAACAGCATGGATTCATGAAAGATAAGTCGTGTCTAACCAACCTGTTGGGGTTCTATGAGGGGGTAAGTTCAAACCTGGATATTGGTAATGCAGCTGATGTGATTTATTTGGACTTTGCAAAGGCATTTGATACTGTACCACATAATAGCCTTATACTAAAGCTCCAGAAGCAAGGACTAGGGGACACAATATGCAACTGGGTAAGGAATTGGCTAAAAGATAGGAAACAAAGAGTAGTCATAAATGGTACATTCTCTAAATGGGCTATAGTCAGCAGTGGGGTGCCGCAGGGGTCTGTGCTTGGACCGATTCTTTTTACTCTCTTTATTAATGACCTTGTGGATGGGATTGATAGTACAGTGTCAGTCTTTGCCGATGACACCAAACTATGTAGGATATTAAAAACTGACCTGGATAGTACAATATTACAAAAAGATCTGGATAAGATGTCAGAATGGGCAGATACTTGGCAAATGAGATTTAATGTTGATAAATGTAAAGTAATGCACCTAGGACGGAGTAATCCTATAGCTGCGTATACATTAAATGGAAGTAAACTCGGGACTACAGAACAGGAGAAGGACTTGGGTATTCTCATTACAAATAAGCTGAGCAGCAGCACTCAATGTCAAGTAACTATGTAACTATGTAACTCTAATGTCCTGGTAAAACCACTCGCCTTGTTCACTGCTTAAATCCCCAAGATTTTGAGGGAAGAAATCTAAATGCGAATGCAAAAAGTGCATTTTCAGAGACATGCAACATCCAAGACACTGGTATGCATTTAGCAGTTCCTTAAACACCTTCAACATATTCTGGAGATTTTTTTTTCCTTAGACGTTTTCACAGGTCCACTTGAAGCTTTTCCAAGATCTCAATTCCTTATCATTTAGCATTCCTTCAAAACACATCTCTCATAAGCTCTCTGATCTGAGGACAAACAAATACCACTTCCTTCAGGTTTGCTGGTGAAATGCTGGAGAATTTCTGTGAAATGTTCTGGAACCCTCGTGAATTTGTCTTTGTCATGGCTTTCACAAAGTTTTTAATCAATCCCAACTTTATATGAAGTGGAGGAAGAAAGATTTTTATTGGATCAACTAAAGGATTATGCTGAACATGGTCTCTGAACCACTGACCTAGTGGATATAACCAATAAAACATTATTTATTATCAATATTAAAACCTATTCTTTATCCTTATCCACCAACAATTTTGTAGTTCTACCCAGGATTTTACATATTCACACAGGAGGAGGATATCTACCACAAGAGTGGGTCTGATATACAGTAATTATATCCTCCACACAACTGGGTACTAATAGAATTTTGAAAACCACCATGTGATGTATAAAATGTTTCTATCAAAATTCCTTTCCCAGTGAACCTAAATAGTCTCAGATTAATTATTTTGTATATAGTCAGAATTAATCCTGATAATTTGAGATCCATCTCCAATTATGATGTAGCACTATGATTAAATCATTATCAGCAACTGACAACTAGCAGCATAATAGAACTATCTAGCAGCATCCATAGTTAACTAGCATACTAATGAATTAGCAGCATTTAATAGCAGCATTCTCATAGATTAGCAGCATTATTTAGCAACATTCAGATGAATTAGAACCATTCTATATATTGCATTAGCAGCATGCTCTAGCAATATTTTACTGGACTGCCTAGCAGTATTTTATAGAACAGCATTCTCTACGCATTTCCTCCACTTTGTATTCAGCAGGTTCATCAGGAGAAATATAGTGCAAACTAGCTAGACCTATGATTGCCAGGTATCATCTACCAGGTATCGCTATAACATCTCTGGTTCACACATAGGACGTTAGTATATGTTCATTCAGTTCACTATCCTGTGGGACATAAACTGTTAAAGTTTGCCAACTAGCTGAACAGGCATATTAACACAGTGTGCCCCAATCAGGACACACCAATCACTTTCAAATCTCCACAGATATTCCATTGATGATGCTTATATTGTATAGCATCCAAAACAACTGGCAAATTTTCATAACTTTTCTTTAGATGACATGAGTGAGCAATAGGGATTGATGGCTTCATATTTCCATTGTGAAGCAACACTGCTTTCAAACTTCTCTGAGTCAACAAACAATTGCCAATCTGCAACAAAATACTCTTGATTCAGTTCTTCAAAGAGGCCATTCACATTTTTACAGCACACTATTGGTCCATCAACTGTGACAAATTGTGTTAAAGTGTTACTTCCGTTTCAGTAATGATTTTTGGGTTCTCCCCAAATCATGGGAACAGCAAATGGCATAGCCAATTTTCTCATAATTAACCAGTCACAAAGACCATTTAAACAACTTGAGCATATCACATAAGGGACCCAGAATACATTGAAAATGCAGAAATAATGTAATAACAAAAATACTTCTCTCTCAGAAACTGTATGTGATAGAGCAAAACTAAGCATATTTTTGGAATCAGCACATCAAATGCCATAGAAGTGACATATTACCTTTGACGATTTTTTCGTGTTGACCAGTGTAATTGTTTACATTTCTAGGCAGCAAACAAATACATACCTCGTTCTGTCCCTGCTGAGACGTAGATACTATGTGAGCTAAACATTATGGTCTTTAGACCGCACTCCAAATTATTATGCAAATTGGATGTAAATCGGGCTTTACACACTACGATATATCTAACGAGATGTCGGTGGGGTCATGTCGTAAGTGACGCACATCTGGCATAGTTAGTGATATCGTAGCGTGTGACAGCTATGAACGAGCAGAAATACTCACCTTCTCGTTCATCGTTGACACGTCGCTCATTTTCTAAATATCAAACGTCAGGTTGTTCAATGTTCCCGAGGCAGCACACATCGCTCCGTGTGACACCCTGGGAACGATGAACTGCAGCTTACCGGCGGCAAAGCGGAAGGAAGTAGGTGGACGGGATGTTTAAGTCCCACTCATCTCCGCCCCTCCTCTTTGATTGTCCGGCCGCTGTGTGACGCCGAACGTCCCTCCCCCTTCAGGAAGTGAATGTTCGCCGCCCACAGTGAGGTTGTTTGGAAGGTAAGTACGTGTGACGGGGGTTACAACATTGTGGGACACGGCATCAAATTGCCCATGCCGCACAAACGATGGGGATGGGTGCGATCACACGATAAATTGATACGTGTAAAGCAAGCTTAACGGTCAAAGATTAAAATACTTTATTTTTCAAATAAACTTATGGATTGCATTGATTCATTTTATTATTGAACAACTATAGTGCTGTCGGTAAACCCAGAAACCATGAATATTTAAGGAAGTCTAGAGATTTTTTTCGGTCTTAGAAGAATATCAATGTGTGCAGAATTATTGGGTAACCGTGTTAAGAATTATTATGGAACAAAATTAACCCTTTCACCCCATACCTATTTTCCCCTTCAAGACAATTTTTTTTTTCCAAGTCTGAAAGTGTCACTATCAGGTGCTTTAATGGATCACAGGGATTCGGAGACTATATTTTCATGACATATTGTACTTCACAAATTACAGTGGTAAATTTAGGATACATTTTTTTGTATTTATTTGTAAAAATATTGGAAACTTTCTGAAACTGTTGAAAATTTAGCAATTTTAAAATTGAATTTTTATGCCCTTAAACCAGAGTCATGTCAAATATATATAGGTCAAAATGTATACATTATATTTCCCACATGTGTGTCTAATGTACATCAGCACAATTTTTTTTTTCGTTCGAAAGTTAAAATGGTTAAAAGTTTATCAGCAATTTCTCACTTTTCCAACAAAAATACAAAAATATTTTTTTAGGGATCACATCAAATTTGAAGTGACTTGGAGGGGCCTATGTGACAGAAAATACCCAAAACTGACACTATTCTAAAAACTGCACCCCTCAAACCACATGTAAGAAGTTTATGAACCCTTCAGGTGCTTCCCAAGAACTAAAGCAATGTGGAAGGAAAAAATGAAAATTTCACTTTTTCCCAGAAAAATGTTACTTTGGTCCCAAATTTTGCAATTTCACAAGAGTAACAAGAGAAAATTGACAGTACAGTTTGTTGTGCAATTTCTCCAATACATGTTATGTGGTGGAAATCTACTGTTTGGGTGCATGGCAGGGTTCAGAAGGGAAAGAGGGCAATTGGACTTTTGGGAACGCACAATTGAAACTCAAATAGATAGTGGATACAAAGTCACCTTTGGAGAGCCCCTGATGTGTGTAAACAGTAGGATTTCCTGCAAGTGACCCCATTTTGGAAACTATACCCCTCAAGGAATATACATGGTTGGTGAGCACCTTGAATCCCCGGGGGCATCCCAGAATTTTAGAATGTTGAGCCGTTAAAATGAAAAAAATACAGTTCTGACCACAAAAATGTTGCTTTAAGAAGGTCACATAACATATTACACAATTTATCGTGAATATGGCAATACCCCACATGCCACTGTATAGTACTGTTTGGCAGGAGTGCAGGAGCGCCATTTTACTTTTGAAGCACAGATTTTACCACATTTTTACAACAAAAATGTTGCTTTAACCCAAAATCTTTTATTTTCAGATACCCCACATATGATGAAAAACTACTGTTTGGGCGCACAGCAGGGCTCAGAAGAGGCGCACCATTAGACTTTTGGAATGCAAATATTATCTGGAATCGATAGTGGAAGCTATGTTTTGCTTGCAGACCCCCTGATGTGTCCAAACAGTGGACAAACCTTCCACAAGAGACCCCATTTTGGAAACTACACCCCTGAAGGAATTAATCTAGATGTGTTGTGAACACCTTGAAATCGCAAGGTGCTTAACAGAATTTTATAATGTTGAGCCATAAAAATAAAAAAACAAACTTTTTCCCACAAAATTGTTGCTTTAACCCCATTTTTTTTTTTATTGTCACAAGTGTAACAGGAAAAATTGCAACACAGTTTGTGGTGCAATTTCAGTTGCAGTATCACTATGAGAGTGAAAAGATCTCCAGCTTCCAAATGCATAAAATCAATTTCTTTTATTCCAAAAATTAAAATCCAAAGTACAGGACTTGATCCAAAATAATAAGAGCAATTAGAAATGCAACGCGTTTCAGACAAGATGATCAAATTATCCCAAATGAAGGGGCAATTTGTACCAAGCTGTGGCACTATAATACCAGTAAAGGCTTTACAAAATGTATACAGATACAAAATATAATGCATTGATCATTAAATAGTAATAATAAATTGCGAATCAATTTTGAAATTGTCTCTCCAGTAAAGGAGACAAACTCTAGCACAGCGCCACCTATTGGAAGTAGCGATCCTAAAAGTCACAAGTGGATTTTCAATAATCCTTTGCAATATGACTCAGGATATATAAGCCAGATCAGAATCCCAATTTGCAGACACGGTGTTTCGGGGTGCTTGCCCCTCGTCAGTGCAAAGTATGGGGGTGTCTGATCTGGCTCATGAGAAAGCTATGTGGGGACCACGGGGGAACACTATTCTCCTTAAGGAGACTTTGCAAGCCAGTCTGGCTGCCAGGTAAGGGGACTTATAGCTGCAATGCCCCTCTGGGAAATATTCAAATTGTCTCTCCAGTAAAGGAGACAAACTCTAGCACAGCGCCACCTATTGGAAGTAGCGATCCTAAAAGTCACAAGTGGATTTTCAACAATCAATTTTGCACATTATATACCGACAACAAAATAAACATTCCATTGAGACACCATATGTTCACCTGATATATACGTATTAGATATAGTAAAACACCCCCCTATTTCCATCTCCATGAGTTAACTGGAGTCCCATAACATGAGACATCCTGCTATATCTGTAATTCAAATATGAATGCAACCAATTTTACAACAAGAATTCAAGAGAAAAAAAAAAAAAATATATTTTTTTCAATATGAAGAGGATCTTTCATTGTGAATTAAATCCATAAGGAGAACAAGTGCCTAAGTTAAATATCCAAAACGCTTCGCGATTTAACAGTGTTCTCCTATGGTTACAACCACGGTTGCAAAAAAACACCCTTTCAATACCTGAAATTTTAAATGGTAGAAGTGGATCTATCATGAGCATTAATAAAATGTCGTGCTATAGAAGATAGATTAGTGCACGCAGTTAATGAGACAATGTCAGTGACATGCTCTGAAAAATCTCTTCTTAAGCGGGCGTATACTACAGCCTACATATTTAAGATTGCATTCAGTACATTCCAATAAATAAACTGGTTTTCATTTTGCAATTGATGTACTGTTTAATATCATGTGTCACACTAGAATCATAATTAGAATTTATTTTTATACCTTTGCATGAATGCAAGTTCTACAATTTGAGCTGCCACATCTATAGAAACCCACAGTGTCAAGCCATGATTTAGTGTGGGAATTTACAGTTAAGTAGCTTGGGGAGATAATCAAGATGATCAAGTCGATTATTACAAAAGCACTGCCCATTTTATATGAGGATGTAACCATACAAAAAATCTTAAGTTCGGGGTGTCGGATGGTGGTTAAAAAAGCAAGAACCATTGGTAATATCTCCCCAAGCTACCTAACTGTAAATTCCCACACTAAATCATGGCTTGACACTGTGGGTTTCTATAGATGTGGCAGCTCAAACTGTAGAACTTGCATTCATTCAAAGGTATAAAAAAAAATCTAATTATGATTCCAGTGTGACACATGATATTAAACAGTACATCAATTCCAATACGAAAAACAGTTTTGGAATGTACTGAATGCAATCTCAAATATGTAGGCTGTAGTATACCCCCGCTTAAGAAGCGATATTCAGAGCATGTCACTGACATTGTGCCATTAGCTCCGTGCACCAATCTATCTGCTATAACACGACATTTTATTAATGGTCATGATACCCTTAAAATATCAGGTATTGAAAGGGTGTTTTTTTGCAACCGTGGTGGTAACCATAAGAGAAAACTGTTAAATCGGGAAGCGTTTTGGATATTTAACTTAGGCACTTGTTCTCCTTATGGATTTAATTCACGATGAGAGATCATGTACCATTATTTACCAGTTTCATATTGAAAAAAAACCTTTTTTTTTCCTTTTTTCTCTTGAATTCTTGCTGTAAATTCGGTTGCATTCATATCTGAATT
Source organism: Anomaloglossus baeobatrachus (assembly GCF_048569485.1). Taxonomy (NCBI): domain Eukaryota; kingdom Metazoa; phylum Chordata; class Amphibia; order Anura; family Aromobatidae; genus Anomaloglossus; species Anomaloglossus baeobatrachus. The sequence goes on along the minus strand of NC_134359.1, from coordinate 173,553,433 downwards.
ACAGATATAGCAGGATGTCTCATGTTATGGGACTCCAGTTAACTCATGGAGACAGAAATTTGGGGGTGTTTTACTATATCTAATATGTATATATCATGTAAATATAATGGTGTCTTAGTGGAATGTTTATTTTGTTGTCGGTATATAATGTACAAATTTGATTCACAATTACTACTACCGTATTTAATGATCAGTGCATTATATTTTGTATCTGAATACATTTTGTAAAGCCTTTATGGGTATTATACTGCCACAGCTTGGTACTAATTTCCCCTTCATTTGGGATTATTTGATCATACCACCTGTGTCATTCATCCCCTAAATGTTAAAAGTGAACCTTCATGAAACATATACCCCAATAAGAGGAGAGCGCTGTTCCCAAAAGGGTCACAATAATATATCAAACACATTTACAAATGTATAGTTTTTTTATTATATTTAAATATCATATTTTATATTTCAAGAAAGTAACAATACATAGAGTGCTGGTGCTCACAGAGAATTAATTAAAAGCCCCTACGCCATAAAAACATCCAGAACCAAACTGGTGCGTTGTGAAACCAATATAATCAATAAATACATATAGCTGGGTATCAAAAATTCATGGAGAGACCCCCAATTACCACTCACAGCATACATAAAGTGCCAGTGCATTCACATCATGATATAGACCGCCAATAAAAGCCCAAAACCAATGGTTTGAATAGCAGCAGAATTAAATATTGAATACTCTATAGCATAAATATGTCACCATATCATTGCAGTTCAAATCATTATTGGGGTAAAGAGCTTTTAGCCACATGTCTGGGTAACCATTACAGTTACCGTTATAGCTGGAGGGTAAGACAGAGGAAAAAGGGTGATAATAATCCAGATTGGTGAACCACAACGCCCAGCACCTCGACGCGCGTTTCGCCTTTCGTTTCGTCAGGAGGTGCTGGGGTAGCTGCGGGGTTACCCATTTGTATTGTGAAGCCCACCTGAAGTCCATTATGGCGCACGCCGCGCGAAGGAGTCCGCGTCATCTATCTCAGTCGGCGTCCCAGAGGAGATCCTGCGCATGCGCGAGGAAAACTCCCTCTATTGGGCGCCGGCCGGGAAGGGGAGGCAGACTCCGACGCGCAGAGCGCGCTCCGCTTTATGAAACATAAGCTATATGCTGAGAAAGGACATCTTGTCTGAAACGTGTTGCATTTCAAATTGCTCTTATTATTTTGGATCAAGTTCTGTACTTTGGATTTTAATTTTTGGAATAAAAGAAATTGATTTTATGCATTTGGAAGCTGGAGATCTTTTCTATTTCAAGTCCCTGCACCAGCAACGCTGTTATCCTTGCTTCTAAAACAGGGAGGTGTTCCTATACAGGTGAGCTGGTTAAAACCTTTTCTTCACTGTCACTGTGAGAGTTCCCATGCACTGTTGGCAGTGGCCAGATGCACTTGTTCAGGATCTAGCGAGTGTGATTTTTTTGGGGGGGCTGTCTACTTTCTTTTTGGGTTGTCTTCTCTATTTTGTGGAGTGTCTACTTTCTTTGATGACGTGTCCTACTGTATTCTTTAACTTTTTTAGCTGCATGGACACTTTATTATTGAACTGCAAATAGGGCTAAATTTTGGAGCAGGGCTTATATTTTAAGCATACTCCAAAAGGCAGAAAATTCCTGGTAGCGCTTACTGTTAGGGAAACATGGTATATGCATATTCCTAAATCAATGCTCATGATGCATGTCAAACGATTATAACCGTAAAAGGTAAATAGACGGTGATTCAACATACTTTTAATATTACACACTTGACACGTTTCACCTTCATCGGGCTCATCAGAAGTGACAAGTTGCTTTAGGTAATCATTTTTTAGATGACTGTGTTGTGAGATATGTCGGGCATCCCAGGGCACGTGTGTGGAACGTTGATATTCTTTGCTGGCGCGCTCGAGGAGATTTCTGTACCCAGTTTAAAATGCCCCAAGCGGGAAGCAGTCACAGCTAGAGTAGAGAGAACCCGTTTGATAAAGGTTCGCCAATTTCAAATTCAGTATGAGCTTGTTCGTGTGGGCTTGGTAAACTTGAGTGCCAACCCCAAAAGTCAGTAATTTAGTAGCATTTTCTACTTTTGGATAGGGTTGCAGTGCTGTTTGATGTGAGGATGTGTAAACTCAGTGGAGGAGGTAGAGACTCTGAAGCAAGAAAAGCCAGACGCGTGCAGCGCCATTTTTTCTTAATTTTCTTTGATTGGCATGCTAAGTCGCATCAGTGTCCATATAAATAGCGGCCATTTTGTGTGGGCTCCATTTTCTGAACGTTGCTCATTAGGGAAGGTTCTGCTGCTAAACAATAAGATTAGGGGTTTAATGCTAGGCAGTATAGCTAGATAGCATTGTAGGGAGAGGTGTTGTTGTGCCACAAATCAGCATGTTAATTCATAGAAATAGGGATTGGAGGTACTTGTAGTGCTTGAAAACAGGTGCCAATGAGGCATCCAAATACATTTGTAGGTATTGTTGGTGCAGAATCTACACACGGTATCTTGGCAATTTTAATTGCCTTTACAAAAATTTTAAAACACCACTTTGGGTATAACCACGTATTGTTGTCGATCCTAAAAAAAAATTGTGTAGTATATACATATTGTATCTTGGCGATTTAAATTGCCTGTAAAAAAAAAAAAAAAATCTTAACACAGCTCTGGGTCTAACCACGTATTATTGGCGGTCCTAAAAAAATTGTTAGTTAAGTATCTACACACTGTATTTTGGCTATTTAAATTGTCTGTAGAACAATTTAAAAACACTGCTCTGGGTCTAACCATGTATTATTGGCGGACCTAATGAAGTTTTTAGTGCAGTATCTAAAAAGTGTTTATTGCCACTTTTCTGGGTCTGCTCTAAATTACGCACTTAAATAATTTTATAGGTATTGGTAGTGGTGCCTGCTGAAAGATTGCTATTGAACAAGGTAAAACTGTGTTCTAACTTTTTTTTTTTTTTTAATCAAGTTCATTTTTAACAGCAAAATTATACAACACATATAGAAATTAATTTCCCCATAAAAAAAAAAACACAGAAAAGGGAAAAACCTTTAGTCAGTAACAAAAAAAACCCACACAAATTACATAAACAATGCACCTGTACTCCCCGTCTCACATTAATATGGGTGTCACAAAGTACATTTCCCAATGTACAGTGCCTACAAGTAGTATTCAACCCCCTGCAGATTTAGCAGGTTTGATAAGATGCAAATAAGTTAGAGCCTGCAAACTTCAAACAAGAGCAGGATTTATTAACAGATGCATAAATCTTACAAACCAACAAGTTATGTTGCTCAGTTAAATTTTAATACATTTTCAACATAAAAGTCTGGGTCAATTATTATTCAACCCCTAGGTTTAAATATTTTGTGTAATAACCCTTGTTTGCAATTACAGCTAATAATCGTCTTTCATAAGACCTGATCAGGCCTGCAAAGGTCTCTGGAGTTATCTTGGCCCACTCCTCCATGCAGATCTTCTCCAAGTTATCTAGGTTCTTTGGGTGTCTCATGTGGACTTTAATCTTGAGCTCCTTCCACAAGTTTTCAATTAGGTTAAGGTCAGGAGACTGACTAGACCACTGCAACACCTTGATTTTTTCCCTCTTGAACCAGGCCTTGGTTTTCTTGGCTGTGTGCTTTGGGTCGTTGTCTTGTTGGAAGATGAAATGACGACCCATCTTAAGATCCTTGATGGAGGAGCGGAGGTTCTTGGCCAAAATCTCCAGGTAGGCCGTGCTATCCATCTTCCCATGGATGCGGACCAGATGGCCAGGCCCCTTGGCTGAGAAACAGCCCCACAGCATGATGCTGCCACCACCATGCTTGACTGTAGGGATGGTATTCTTGGGGTCATATGCAGTGCCATCCAGTCTCAAAACATCACGTGTGTGGTTGGCACCAAAGATCTCGATCTTGGTCTCATCAGACCAGAGAACCTTGAACCAGTCTGTCTCAGAGTCCTCCAAGTGATCATGAGCAAACTGTAGACGAGCCTTGACATGACGCTTTGAAAGTAAAAGGTACCTTACGGGCTCGTCTGGAACGGAGACCATTGCGGTGGAGTACGTTACTTATGGTATTGACTGAAACCAATGTCCCCACTGCCATGAGATCTTCCTGGAGCTCCTTCCTTGTTGTCCTTGGGTTAGCCTTGACTCTTCAGACAAGCCTGGCCTCGGTACGGGTGGAAACTTTCAAAGGCTGTCCAGGCCGTGGAAGGCAAACAGTAGTTCCATAAGCCTTCCACTTCCGGATGATGCTCCTAACAGTGGAGACAGGTAGGCCCAACTCCTTGGAAAGGGTTTTGTACCCCTTGCCAGCCTTGTGACCCTCCACGATCTTGTCTCTGATGGCCTTGGAATGCTCCTTTGTCTTTCCCATGTTGACCAAGTATGAGTGCTGTTCACAAGTTTGGGGAGGGTCTTAATTAGTCAGAAAAGGCTGGAAAAAGAGATAATTAATCCAAACATGTGAAGCTCATTGTTCTTTGTGCCTGAAATACTTCTTAATACTTTAGGGGAACCAAACAGAATTCTGGTGGTTTGAGGGGTTGAATAATAAATGACCCTCTGAATAAACTTTTCACAATTTAAAAAAAAAAAATAAAAAAAGAAATCACATTCTTTTTTGCTGCAGTGCATTTCACACTTCCAGGCTGATCTACAGTCCAAATGTCACAATGCCAAGTTAATTCCGAATGTGTAAACCTGCTAAATCTGCAGGGAGTTGAATACTACTTGTAGGCACTGTATGCCCCATAATATAAATTACCCAACATCTTTATGATATACATATATATTTCAGCAATACACATATCACCCTATTCCAGTAAATTTGTTAAACGGTTAGAAGGCGAAGGACCTGGTCACCCGCACTGCCCTGCAGTAACAGCGAAGAGGGAAGGCCCAGGGTATCCCACCATGCCCCACAGATCTTATAGTACTTCTTCAATGCATTTCTTTTAAGGTATACTCCCATCTCCAGTCGAAACATAGCGTTTACCCTTTCCCCAAGATCCCCGATGGCCGGACGAGCCAAGTCCAACCAGTGGAAAGCCAACAATTTTCTGGCCTGGTACAAGAGACGCGTAATACCAACCATTACTGGCGAACTCAAGTCCACCCCCCTTCCAGGAGACCCAGAATGCATATAATAGGACTTGGCTGTAGACTGATATTAAAAACTTGACTAACCAATTTTAGTACTGCCCTCCAATAATCTTCAATATTCCCACAGGACCACATCATATGTATCAGATTAGCCCCCTCCTGCACGCACGTAGGACACAGATCATCCGTCTGGACCCCCATCTTATGCAATAGACTAGGTGTCCAATATACTCTATGCAACAAGAATAGCTGTGACAGTTGTTGGCCTTCAGATACAGCAAGGCTTGGAGTCTGAGACAGGACCTTGCCCCACTGTTCCTTTTTCATAGGATCTGGCCCTCTCCCACTTCTCTCTAGCCTGCAATGGGACCTTAGGAGCGGTGAGATGTCAACAAATCAGTAACAGTGTGATTCCGCTCTATCCTAATGTCCATACGACGTGTCTGCGTCTCACAGGCGTGCCGGAGCTGTAGGTATTTGAAAAGGAACTGTGCAGTATCCCAAACTCAGCTTGAAGCTGATGAAAACTTTTAAGTATGTTCTTCTGAAGAATCTGATTCACCCTATGCACACCCCTGCCCGCCGACATTCTCCAACCCCGGGAGTGTCTACAGTTCTGCCAGTTCATAATTATGCCATAAGGGCCAGTATTCTTGATATTCCCAGCAACTCCTTCCCTCTATCCCACACCTTGTAGATCAATGCTAATGTTAAATATTATCGTCCTCCTCTGGGAGAGTATCCTGCATCCAAAAAAAGCTACTGGGTGTCCTCATTTTGCAAGGCCCCTCACCAATTTGCCCCCAGCGTCATATGTCTCATCCTTTCCCAATCCCCTAAAGTGCTGCATCTGTGCCACAACATAATAAACCCACGGGTTGGGGACTGCCAGACCACCCTCCTCCTTCCCTCTCTGCAGGGTCTCAAGGTGGATTCTAGCCTGCTGCCTTTTCCCCAAGAGTTCCTGGAACAGAGTGTTGATTTTACAGAAAAATTTCCAGTGGATCCATATCGGGGCGTTGTGGAGCAGATACAGCATCAGCACAATTTTTAGTAGATTAGTACGGCCAATAAGGGACAGCGGGAGTTGACACCAGGCATCTATCTTATTCCTAAAATAAGCTAACACCGGTTTCAGATTTCGAGCGCAGTAATCACGCGGTCGGGCACTAACCGCGATCCCCAGGTATTTAAATTTATCCACCGTTGGAATTGGCAGCCCCAGAGTAACAAAATTAGATGGGAGTGGATCGATAGGTGTCCCAAGCGCCTACCAAATTCTTTAATAATATTTATTGCTGGGCCCACTGATGTCCCCACCTCCCTGAGTTACAGCAACAAAATATCCACATAGTGGGAAACATTTTGCTCCAGACCACCTATCACAAACCCCTTTACGCCAACAGATGCACAAAGCATAGCCGCCAATGGTTCAATTGCTGCTGCAAATAGTAATGGAGAGAGAGGACAGCCCGGTCTCGTGCCCCTGGCCAGATTAAAAGACAATGAGGTACAACCATTAACTCGAATCCTGGCCTACGGAGAGGCAAATAACAATTTGACCCAGCCAATAAACCTGGAGCCAAGACCCAATTTCTCCAAAATTACCCATAAGAAATTCCATTCAATAATATCAAAGTCCTTGGCTGCATCTAATGACAGGACTGCCCTCTCCTTGTTTCTTCCCTCAGAACTTAGCTGTATCCCCAAGAATAAACGTTGCAAATTGATGGAAGTGGATTTATTGGGGATGAATCCAGTCTGATCTTCATATATCACTGACGTGATCACCCGGGATAATCTGTTACCTAGTATTTTATCGATTAATTTAATATCTAATGTGAGCAGCGAGATGGCGGCGGAGTATAAATTGCAACTAGAACACAGCGCACATTATGGAGGACACAGTAAAGACGTACAAATCTACCCTCTTGATCCACAGAAGATTTAAGACACTCAAACGGCACCATCCTGTGTACCAGGACACTCGCTCCACTGGAATGTGTGGAATATACAGAATGGTACTAGTGGGCTATCTATTTTTTGTGCAGCACGTGGATCCGCTCCTTTACCAAGTGTGTTTCGGATAAGAGTATTATGTCTGGCTTAACCTGCTGTAGAAACAGAAAAAACGCACATTTTTTAGTGGCTCACAAAATCCTTGCACATTCCAGGCCACTATATTAACCTCCTTCGCCATAGGGGTGAGTGTACATATGCAACAGCAGGGGGCAGCACGCAGGTACCTCCAGACTATTCTGCAACAGTTCCCTATAGATGAGCATAGACCAAACAGGGGCATATAACAAAAAAAGTCATACAACACAAAAACATATACACAATAAACCAGGACACTCCTCTCAAACAGAGTTAAGTGAGGCTAAACATAACCCAAAGAGCACATAATGGTTTAAATGCCTGAACAGTCATCAACTGCATAGTACCTTAACTGGGTGGCTCCTGCCAACCGTCCATAAAAGTGTTCCAGCCAGGAAACATAGCAAGTTCACTTCAGCAAATCCAACAGTGAGGAATTGGCAATAATCCTCGGCGGTTATTTCTGCGCAGCCCTTTTTCATTGGTATTGAGCCATGCTGCAGCATCCTTTGGAGTGTCAAAAAACTGTGTCCCACCATCCGCCACCACTCTCCGCCTGGTAGGGTACAGCATTGAGTAGGGGATCTGCAGGCCCACCGACAATTCTCCCCCTCAAGAGATTGTCATGGACGTCTGCCGCTCTTCCTCTCCTGACAGGTCTGGTCCCGGGATCTGCAGCTCCTCCATGATAAGGTCAGACTCAACAACTGCTCCAAGCACCGCAAGCTGAGCTTGTGCAAAGTTGCTGAGGCGATCTACTGCATCAGATGCCCTGCCCCCACCTGAAGCTCCAGCGTCTAGTGCCATGTTGGTGGCCTGCGTCCCATGCTCAAGTGCCTCCTTATCAGCTCTCCGACTTCGGGTCATGCCGCTCCGGTTTCTGAAGCCCCCTACTCAGTCTAGGAGAGGTTACCACTCCAGGGAAACAGTAAAAACTACTTTAACCCCGGCTGACCAGGATAATTCAGGAGTTTTTTGCAGGAGCTCTCCCTCCACACGTCTGCCTCACATGCCGCTCAGGCCACGCCCCCCATTTCTAACTTTTAGTAACTAAATAATTTATCTTTTGTGTCAGGTGTCTGACAGATGTGGGCATAGGGTTGTGAAACATCTGTTTCAAAGGGGAAGGGTACATTAACCATGAGTGGTAAATAATAACGAGGCAGAACAAGGGGAATAGGCGGCATGTCAGAGGTGTACGCATGGGAAGTTCTGTTAGTCAAAGGTTTAGTGAGCAAATGCCAGCTTATGCTATCGCAAGAGAAATTACAACAACTTCCGTTAGTGGACAGCCTACTCCACTTGATTTCTTTGGCAGATAGCGATGCATCAAGTGGCTTCTCCTCTTCCTCCACCTCAACATCACACACAGTTCATTCCTCAGAGGTGCCACCCCAATTACACTTGTTTCCACCCGCGTTTCAATTTAGTTGGAGATTTGTCTGTGGGGAACCAAACATGGTCGAGTCTGCAGAGTTGTTCACACATTCTATCTCATGGGCATCATAGGTCCACTCCAAAGATTCCCAGATTCTTGAGGGGGAAATGATCTGTAGCACCCGGTCCTAGCGTGGCATCCACGCGCGCTCCCAGACTATGGCAGGGGCATCCCCACTCTCACCTGTCCAGCAGCTCTGCAGCATCCGGTACCAGCATGGTATCTCCACACATCCCCACTCCCAGACCACGGCAGGGGTGTCCTTCCTCTCACCTGTCTGGCAGCTCTAGTCCCTCCTCTCCTGTCCCAGAGTCTGCTGCAGCCTCTTCCTGCTTTTCCAGGCCACACGCAGGGCTTCAGTAAGTGCCCGTAGGATGCAAGCTCGGCAATGCACCTTTTCTTAAAAGGCTGGTGTCCGATTACCCAGAACCAATACCTGACACCTATTACCCTAAAAGGTAGTTAATACTGCCTTCCCTGACAGGAGGCGCCTGAGCAATGTTGTCTATAGTGTGTTGCTAGTTCTCAGGTCCTTGTATGTTTACTGTGTCTATCATTGTACCAGTCTCCTATTGCTAACCTCTAACTCGTCCTAGAACCTGCTCTCTACCATTGCCAGTGTGACTTCACATCTGAGCCTAAACCATAGTGCCGTCATGTCTGTACCGTCACCAGAGTACCATCACATGTATGTCTATACCACAATGGCGCCAAACCTGAGCCATCATAACAGTTCAGTCTCATCTCAACTTACACCTCTGTGCCGTCACATCTGAGAACTCCAGCACTGTACATTGTGACTAACTGTCCGTTAGAGACTATCACCTTTGGTCCCTGGCTGCCGTGCATTTAGGCCTTCTGTTTGGAGCACCTCACACAGGGGTTCGCTGCTGGTTGCACCTTCGGGGGAAGTCCAACGCACAATCCAGTGGGTCCACCCCAGGACGGTCGCCGCCCCTCAGTGACAGCAACAGCATCTGCACCGATGCACAAAATGTTTGTGGTTTGGACCCTGACTTGGAGGACGTAGGGTCCCAGCAGGATCCCGACCCTCGTCAACTGACGCCCCGGGAATGGAGGTGATGATGGCAAGACTCAGATACCTGAGGCGCACACGTATTGTGCTGTGATGTCAGGTCAGGAAGAGAAGGAGGGGGGCAACATAGAGTATGATGACGAAGTTGGGGATTCCACTTATTCTCAACCCACAGGCTTGAAGTTGAGTAGCTCAGCAGATGAGGAGGAGGACTAGGAGGAGGAAGTCAAGGAGTGTACAGTGGCGATTCCGTCAAAAACACGTAGTGATGCATCCATGAGAAGCACTGCATCCTCAGCCACAACTCTGGCTGTGGCAGCAGTTGCAAGTCTGCAGTTTGCAGGAAGATATGCCTATCCTGGGCCTTTTTTGAGCCCACAAAAGATGACCCAACTTCCATTATCTTCCAGTGTTGTAAACAACGACTGAGTAGAGGAAATAATTGTAATAATTCGACTACTACATGCATAAACAGGCACATGGTGAACCAACATGCATTACTGTGGGAATCTCAATGCACTAAAATGCAGACTAAAGGGCCTACCCAGACATCGGCTGCCAAATCAACATAGTCTGCCTCTTATTCCTCCTCCTGTGTCTCTGGCAAAACTATTGTAACACATGTCTCCGACTGCAGAACCTCCGCTTGTGTACCCGCTACAGTTGGGGTAAGTGAGGGACCGTCAGTTGTTACGGAAGTGACCATGCCTGGTGTTTTAGATCCCTGTGAGATGTCGAACACATCACATGGTTTTCAATCCAGCATTACATCTATCCCCTACAAATCCCACATAGTCCACAGGTCCATCGTGCACACATTCCTCCACTTTCTCTCAGCACAGCAGCCAGCCGTGCTTGAACTTCACCATATCAAAACTATTGGTCACGGAAACGCTGCCTTTCCAGCTGGTGGATACTGACTGTTTCCGAAACCTCATGGCCATTGCAGTCACCCAGTACCAGTTGCCATTACTTCTCTAATAAAGTCGTGCCTGCACTACACATCATTAAGTCGCCGCCAAGATTACCTTTGCCTTGGAAAATACTATCTGCCAGGGTGCATTTCACCACCGACACCTGGACGAGCAAGCATGGCCAGGGGCGTTACATCTCACTTACTGGGCACTGGGTTACTCTGGTGTCTACGGGGGCACGAGTGGAAGGGGCTGCTTCTCAAATGTTGAAATCCCCAAGGCTTGTGGCACAAAATTCTGCATCTACCGCTTCCTCCACCTCCTCTAGGGCCTCCACCTGTGCCATTAACCTCTCCCTTAATGTAACATGTGTGACACCCTGGCAAAACCAGGTAGTCACAGATACATCTAATCTTCCTTGGTAATTTGATCCCACACTGGTACAGTTCTACAGACACACCCCTCCCCCCAGTGTAAGAGCTAAACTGAGCAGCAGGGGAGGGGCTGGTGCAGAGTGTGAGAGAAGAGGGAGCAGAGCAGACCAGGGTGTGAAAGCTCCTGGCTGCTGTGGAGTGTGAAGCGAGATCCAGGTCTGCTGGAAGGAGTAGAGCGGTGGGAAGGAGTCAAGGTGGCCGGGGCAGGGTAGTGGCCCGCCGGCATAGTAATAAGGCTCCGGATTGTCGCTGGGGAGTGGACTCCCCGTTCCAAGCCGAGGAGTTGAGGAGGCTTCATATAGTAGTGGACAGAGAGAGAAAGGGCCCTGCTGAACCGGGTGTGGGACCCAAACAGCCTCCGTACCACAGGCTACGGACACCGGAAATTTCTGGTTAATTCCTGACTCTGTGTGAGTTTTCTTGCAAAGTGAACCGTGAATAACAACATCCCCCGGTCCAACCAGGCAAGCAGCTCTCAGACGGCCGCCCATCTCCCTGCACTACAAAGCCCAACAGGTCCCGGGGCCACCATCCCTACCCACGGAGGGGTTAACATCTCGCTGCATCACTATCGGCCCCCAGGTACCCCCATACCTGCAGCGGTGGTGTCCATCTTCACCACAACCCGTGGGTGGTGTCACGGAACATAGACTACCAAAATCTCCCCTGTATATAATCACCCTTTTTTTGTGGTGCCTGGGATAACAGACCGGGTCACGCCACCGTGATACCCTCAGAAGTGACCCCTTGGCCCGGATCTGACTACCCCCTATCCCTGGGCGACACACATGCGTTCCAAGGGTACATCCCCATCTCGTACAGCTTGTCCAGTGCTCAACACAATCAGGCAGTGCTGAAATTATTCTGCATCCGAGACCGCAGTCACACAGCTGCTGCAGAGTTGTGGACTACTTATCTAGTCGGAGTTTGATCAATGGCTGTCTCCATTGAAAGTGCGCTAAATATCGTTGCTATAAGGGTGGGATTGGACCCTTTTGCATTTTGGTGTTAAAAAATAGAAGAGCAGCCTGTGCTCACGCAAGTCACGCCTTGGAACTTTTGGGCTGCCCGACAGCCAGCGTTCTCTCAAAACACGTCTTCAGCGCTGCCTGTGAATTATTGACGAATAAGCGCAGCCACCTGTCCTCTAAAAGCATAGACCGCCTAACGTTCATAAAGATTAACAAGTCATGGTTGTCCAGAGACTTTGCCACCCCAGTTCCAGACTGTGCAGATTAGGGGATAGTGTAGTACAAAGCTTCTGTGAGAAGGGGTTTATTACAAAACTGTCTAACAGTTTAATTATATGCATCACTCAAAACAAATACCTTCAACACTATCCCATGAAATAATCATGGGATGATACGAGTGAAAAATGCAGAATAGAAAAAACAAACTTTTTTTAGGATAAAACCCCAAACTTTATTTAATGAATGAATACAAAATATATAGATTAAAATAAACAGAGGAGCACACCACAGAGGGACCGGAAATATGTCCCAATATAAAACGGCTCAAGGTATACTATTTCATAGTTGTCCTTTAAATTTGGCCATAAGCGTATACATCAATCCAATATTTCCATATATAAGTTATACACATTAAATCGAATTGTATAGAAAAATATATAGAAAAGCATAATCTAATTGCATAGAGAGATATATAGAAAAGTTATAATAATGGTGCAGATATCAGGTTTATTTAAAGTGTTTAAGTGCCTATTTTAGCTGCTCATTATTAAAGCGGATTGTTATTTTTTATTCTCTTAACACACTAGTTTAGAAACTTAACAATGTGACAAAATAAAATAACATGCATATATGTGTATATTAGCTTGTAGGTATAAGGTTGTAAACTGCTGAGTACCTAAATATTCGCAGACAGAAGACGCATCTGCAGGATTAATTCAGATCGACGGTATGTTGAATATAAACACTATGAAAAATGCACTGCCTAAGATCAAAAGACCATTATATAAGTGCGATAATAGCATGCCACTGCTGCCAAAAAAAATATTATGTTATTGGTAAAATGAGCCAGTAAAATTTATACAAGCACAATACTGCTCATGTTTCATAAATGGTCAGCGTGGTTACATATCAAAATAAACTTGTCATTCCTCTAGCAGTGCATGTGGATCAATTAAGTTAATAAAAAATGTTTGCCTTGCCAAAACAAGTCTTGGTATCTGCACATATGCCGTCTAATCTATCACTCAACTACTCTAGTAAACATAAGTCCATGTGAATTATATTTATAAAGATCACAAGGACAGCTGAAAATAGAAAAGATGCATATATCGGAATAATTCAGATCAACGGCATGTTAAATATAAGTACTATAAAAGCGCACTGCCTCAGATCAAAAAAAGGACCAACCTTGAGCCGTTTTATATTGGGGCATATTTCCGGTCCCTCTGTGGTGTGCTCCTCTGTTTATTTTAATCTATAATTTTGGATTCATTCATTAAATAAAGTTTTGGGGTTTATCCTAAAAAAAAAAAAAAAAAAAAAAAAAAAGTTTATTGTTTTTTCTATTCTGCATTTTTTACTCTTATCACTCTGTGAGAAGGGGGCCTACGCCTGTCTCATCTTTCTTGCTCTGGTCACCCAAAAAAAATGCTGTCTCAGGCCTTGTTCCGGTGACTGTCCCACGCAGCCATGTTGCTTTGTTGTCCTATTGGTATTGTGTGTCAATTGTGGCCACTTTTCCTGTTGCCTCAACTTAATTTTTGGAAATGTGGAGACCCCAAGTAGCGTCTCCAAGTTTGCTTTGGTCTGTAGTGCCGGTCTTCTACAACTACAACTGGCACTCAGGTATGTCATGACTTTTAAAACTGAAATGCAGAGCCACATCCAGTGTGTTGCATGTACCGTAAATCCCTGCTGTTTTAAAGCCTCAGGCAGGTAAGATGAGAGAGAGTCTTCCTCCTACCTGGGGGACAGAGTTACCGTGATGACTTTTTCCCTTTTAAAAAGGAACCCCATACATGAAACCTCTGTTGTTGCTTCTCATCATCCCACTTCTCTTGATCTGTGGGAGGGCTCTTTTGGCAGTAACTTCTCTTCAGGGAGGATCTCCTAGATTCTGGGATGGACAGGTTTGGAAATCTCTTCTTTCTATCCCCTGCCTTGTTCAGAATGACATCCAGACCGGGACTGAACAAATGCCCATCATCACACGGGATAGAGCATAATTTGTCCTAAGGTTCTTTTCCACTTGCGTACTGCTTCCGATATGAGAGCATCGAAAGCGATATGCTAATGACACTCTGCTGTGTGGGTCAGCCGAGGGTCATGCAACTGTGATGCGATCTTCTCACAGCTGCGGAGAAGAGAGAGAGGGAGCACTTTCTCCCCATCTCCTCTGCTGTCAGTCTCTGCGTATATTGCACTGCAGTCACATAACATGCGAGTGCAGTGCGATGTTTCACATGCTCCCATAGGCTTGTATAGGGGTGCGTGAGCTGAGACTCGCTGCCAAACGCAGCATGCTGCAATTGCACAGAGAGCACGATTCGTGACGAGAAATAAAAAGCAAGAGTACACTGCCCCATAGTTTTGCACTGGTGCGAGTGCAATCCGATGTTTTATAGGATCGCACTCGCACATAGTAATCGCAAGTGGAAAAGAACCCTTAGATTCAAAATCCCTTGGCCAACACTTGAGTAACAGCGCCCTACAGGCTGCATTGGACAAGCCCACTGACCTGGCTACCAATTTAACAGAATCTGCAGAGATGTCTGCCAAAAAAGCTACTCCTCCTCTCAAAAGAGGGAGGGAGGCCAGGATATTATCCCTTGGAACATATCCTTAATTTGGCTTTCCAGCTGTTATACTCAGATCATCATGGACCAAGCCATGCAGATAGCTAGCTTCAGGGCCCCTACTGAGGACCCCCAGGTACGCTTAAGGTATTCCTTGGGATTCCTAAGTGATCCTAAAAGATTCCCATTTCTTCAAAAGGCAGTGAAAATTTCTTAGAGGAATTAGCCACCACCACATACATGCACCTTCAAAACTTTAAATCCCTTTACTCCAAAAGAGTCATCGCCACTTCCTCGAAGTATTTTTTTTTTTTTTTTTTTTTTTTTTACAAAGAGCAGTCAACCTCTTTTCTTCTGCCTACCCCTTTCTTTCTTTATGAGAGCTTATCATAGATTGGGAAGGTATGACGTTTTCCTTTATACTAATCCCCCAAACATAATATTCTGCACCAATCTCAGCATTTTAACCTCAGTGATGCCCATGATGGTCCAGATGGCCTTGACTAGTGTCTATGTCTTCAACAGGGAAGCAAGGCCTGCCCCCTGCACCTCAGAGGATTAAGAGCAGGAAGCAATAAACTCAAATTCAATTATGCTTTATTGGCAGGACCAAAATACAATTAGTGTTGCCAAAGCAAGAGAAATACAGTAAGTGGGGTGGGAGCAGATCAGGGTTATAGGGAGTTGGGGGCACAATTTGGGCTCTGAAAGTCCATTTAGGGGCCTTATGTTCCCCTCAGCTTATGACATGTGGTGACATATTGGGCGGCGATCTCCACCATTGATTCCTCTTCCCCCAGTAGGATGCAGAGTTTCATCTCCTCGTCCATGGATGGAAAGTCCGGGGTATGAGTGGTAAGTTTCTGGAAGTGGGAGGCCCTCACTGCTGAGTATTTGTCACAGTGCAGCAGGAAGTGTGCCTCGTCCTCCAGAGACCCCTGCTGGCAGCGCTGGCACAGTCTGTTCTCCCACGGCTTGTATGTCTGTCGGTGCCGCCCTGTTTCCACCTCTAGGCTGTGGGCACTCAGTCTGTACAAGCTCAGGGTCTGCCTGTCTTTGGGGTGGCGTAACCTTTCCAAATATGGGGCCAGAGTGTAGTCCCTCTGCAGTGACTGGTGGATGGAGAGTTTCTGGGAGTTCTCTAATTCACTCTTCCAGTCCTCTATGTATTGCATCTTGCGGCTCTCTGAGATCTCTTTTATTTGGGCTTTTGTCAGGGTGTGTTGCTGACTTTGGCTGGACTGGCTGCCGGGGTTCCTAGCATGCTCTGGCTCAGTAGGGCTTTATGATGGTAGGAGCTGGGGTTGCTGTTCTGTATGTGCGCCTGGTGCGATAGCGCCCTCTTGTGTATACTGAGCCATAAGGGGAATCTGCCCAGCTCTGCCCTACAGGCTATGTTTGAGGTGCTGCGATGGACTTGGAGGAGATATTTACAGAACTCCATGTGGAAGACTTCGGTTGGGCTGGAATCCCACTTTGTGTGGTCTGGGTAGGTCGCTGGGCCCCATACCTTGCTGCCTTACAGCAGTATAGGGGTGATGACGCTGTCAAATATCTTGAGCCAGACTCTCACAGGTGGTTTGAGGTGGTACAGCTGTCTTCTGATGGCGTAGAAGGTTCTGCACGCTTTTCCTTTCAGGGCTTCTGCTGCTTGCTTGAGGCTCCCGTTATTGATTAGCTCCAGACCGAGGTAGGTATAGCTGCTGGTTTTCTCCAGCGTGGAGCTATTTAATGTTGGGGGAGAGGGCAGAGGAAGGAAGCATGATTCTCACCTCGCTGCCAACACAGCAAGGACTTGGTCCTCCTGGATGCTTAAGACACATAAGCGCCTTCTTTCTGCACTACCTACAACATGACCCTCGGATTGTCAGAATTAGAAGCAATGCTGACTACTGGGTTGCCACACTCTTAGATCCCCGGTACAAGACAACATGTGGCAAAATAATTCCTGCCAGAGAAAGGGACGCATGTATGCAGGCGTATGGGCAGAAGCTGTGACACAATCTTAGATCGGCTTTTCCACTAAACACCAGTGGTGCACAGAATGAATTTCATAGCTTTGTCATGGCTAGGAGGAAATGGTCTTTTACTTGTCCACATCTGAGGGACCGAGGGCTGGCTGCTGTGCCGAGACGGCGTTAAGTAGGGTGTCCCTGCAGAGTTGCAAATTTGGTCATATACAAAATGAGTGGAAAAAGGCCAGATGCTGGTGGAAAGGGGAACAGGCGTGTTGGAAAGGGAAAAAAAGGTTTGTTTCCATGGGGTAGGAGGTAAAGCAACAGTAACATCTGCTGAAGAAACACCATCTTCCAGCCAAAATTAGATGTCTACTTCTTTCCGTGGACAATCTGATATGATCCCTTTCTTACGGACACGACCATCGCTACCAAATGTAGATGAGGCACCAAAAGAGCAGGTGCTTGAATGGATCTCAAATGCTCCATCAAGTGGCCTCTCCTCCACCTCAACTTCAACATCCCAAATACTCCAGTCCTCTGAGGTGTCACCCCAATCGCACTTGCTTCCTACCAGCTCTCAAGTCTCCACCCGCCCTGCTGAGTATGGGGTAACAGATGGTGGAGTCTGCAGAGCTGTGCAGTCACACTATAGCCTGGGAATCAGAGGTCTGCTCCAAAGCTGCAGTGAGTCCAGACAAGGAAATGATCTGCATTGATGCCCAGAAGTTTTCTGAGTTGGATCCAGGCCCAGATGAAGAAGGTTCTGAGCATAACATAGACCCTGATTCCCAAACTGTAACTCCTCTTTGTGGAGACAATGAGGAACATGCTGATGAGACTCAGATACCTGATTGGAACGACAACTTTACTATTCATTGAAGGCAGGAAGAGGTTGACTCTGAGGACGAGGGGAGTGAGAACACACAGGGTGATGATCAGGTTGGAGATCCCACTTACTGTCAACCCATAGTTAGCCAGTCGATGAGGTCAGCAAAGGAGGTGGAGGAGGATGCTACTGACGACGAGGTTAGGTTGCGCCTTCCTGGACAGAGACGGAATACTGGAAGCACGTCAACAACTGCATCCTCATCCACAACTTTGCCTCTGAGCAGAAGTCATGGTGGCTCTGCAGGTCGCATGGGCTCTAAGCCTTGACTAGCCTGGGCCTTTTTTCATCGCAAAGTATCACCCATCTCATGTCATCTGTAAGATTTGTCACCAATCTCTCAGTAGAGGTCAAAAACTCACTAGTTTGAGTACTTCATCCATGAACCGTCACATGGATAATAATAATAATCTTTATTTTCATATAGCATTAACATATTCCACAGCGCTTTACATACATCAGCAACACTGTCCCATTGGGGCTCACAATCTAAATTCCCTTTCTGTATGTCATTGGAGTGTGGGAGGAAACAGGAGTACCCAGAAGAAATCCACGTAAACACAGGGAGAACATACAAATTCCTTACAGATGTTGTCCTTGGTGGGATTTGAACCCAGAACTCCAGCGCTGCAAGGCTGCAGTGCTAACCACTGAGCCACCGTGCCGCAGTAAGTCGCAGTGGGAGGCTCACCGTGCTACAATGCGGCCCAGCGGGGCGGGCCAATCACAGTCAGCCCCATCAAGTGCATCCGCATGCTCTTCATCCTCTGTGACTGTGGGGACAGCAGTCACACATGCTTTTGGATGCAGACCTTCCACCTCTTTACCCGCAACAGGCAGTGTGATTGGCAGGTCGTCAGTTGTTTTGAAAGTGGAAACAGCTGCTGGTGTTGAGCTCTCTCAGACATCGAGAGCACCACCTTTGGCTGAAGGTAACATTATATCTCCGCCTGCACCTTCCTCACAGATTGCCTGGGCTAGCTGCAGTTAAAAATTGGCTACTGGACAGACAGGCGGTGTAGCTTACTTTACAAGAGTGCTATACCGCTGACTATCAGACACTGATACTATGACCAAGGGATTGCCTGGGCTTGCTGCAGTTAAAAATTGGCTACTGGTTAGACAGGCGGTGTAGCTTTCTACACAGCAGTGCTACACTACCTGCCCAAAACGATTGCCTGAGCTAGATTTGGCCAGATGCTGTGAAAAACACTTGCACAGCACTGGCACAGACCTGCCTGGCAAAAATTGCTAGGAAGTGCTCTAACCTAGTCCTCAAAAGGGCTGAAATTACAACTAGTACCTATTCCCTAAACCTCTCTCTCTATTAAACTTTATAGCGCCCACAGCAGCACCGCCCCAACTATACATGCGGTTAGAAAAAAAAAAAAAAGGATTGCCATTATTTCAGCAGCACTGATCTAAACCCCGTTCCCCCTCCCCCGCACACTATACACTGAAGTTGGATATTAGACTGGGGCCACACGGGCATCTCCTGAGATCCCCTCGTATGACACTGGGCTCACGCTGGCAGTACAGCAGAGCAGAGTGTCATGCGAGTGTCCCTGCGACTAAGGTCCATTCGTGCGAGCAGACCTTCAGCACCAGGGGGTAGGCCGGCACGGAGGAGGGGAGGGAGGTATTTCTCTCCCTCTCTACTCCGTTGTCGGCTATTGCCATTCTCGCCCTGCACTCGCGGTATACTGGTGCGATTTTTCTCTCGCCTTATTGACTTGAATGGGTGCAAGAGAAACAACGATCGCTTTACACTTACTGTGAAAAGCCAGTTACGCTTTTGGTGATCGAACAGTTATTGAACATAACCTCGAACTGTCGAACTTGAAGCTAATTGTTCGCATTCGTCGAACGACTCGAACTTCGCCTAAAACAGGTCGAATTTGAGATTGACGAACAGTTTGATTCGAAAATCGCTCATCTCTATAGCTTACATGTAATCAAGAACTACTTTTCAGGCACAATGAAAGCAAATAAAAGGAAAGAGCACCATATTATAGTGCAGAGTGTGTGGTTATGGTTTCCGGGTGTCATGTCACATTGGCAGAGCCCCTAAGGTGCCAGGACAGCAGAAGCCCCTGTAAGTGACCCCACTTTACAAATTACACCTTTCAATGAATTCATCAAAGGGTGCAGTGATCATATTGATACCATAGATACCTATAGAATGTAAGCCCGCAAGGGCAGGGCCCTCTTACCTCTGTACTAGTCTGTCTACTGTAACTTGTATATGTATTCTGTATGTAACCCCCTTCTCATTTACAGCACCATGGAATCAATGGTGCTCTATAAATATATAATGATAATGATAATAATAATAGATCTGTCAGAATTTTATATCATTGGGTGGTGAAGAAAGAATAATTAAATTTTTAAAACAAAAATTGTTTTATCTGTAGATTTTATAATTGTCACACAGGAAAATTGGGAAAAAAAAAATGGCACAAAAATGCGTCACACAATTTCTGATAGGCCACTTTCACACAAGTTTTTTGCAGTCAGTCACAATTCGTCAAATTTTGAAGAAAAAAAAAAAAACATCCGGCGACTGATGCCGCTGGATCTGTTATTTTCTTATTGACTTGTATTAGCGACGGATTGCCTCATGTGTCATCCGTCGTTCGACGGATCAGTTGAAAATGGTTTGTCCGGCGGACGTAAACGGACAAAGTAGCATTTTTTTGTATATGTCGAAAGATCGGACAGCGATGGATCCGTTGCCGTCCGTCGTTTGGTAGAATGGAAGCCTATGGGTGTGGTATCCATCGTAATCATCAAATGATGGAATCCGGCGAAGGATTCCATTTTTTTTTTTTTTTTAACGGAGCACACTCCAATTTATTATTTAGGGCTCATTCAGACGACCGTTCCCTCTGTCCTGTTCAGCTGCTGTTTTTTGCGGACCTACTCACAGGTCCATCTTTTCAAAGTCTTTTGTGTAGGATTGGATGGCGCATGGAAGCACTTCCATGTGCATCCGATCCTACAAAAAAAAAAAAAAAAATGATAAGATCGGATGCCGGATGTCTGTTTCGTTATTATGGAACATGTCCTATTCTGTTCCATAATAATGGACCATGACTCAATACAAGTCAATGGGTCCGCAAAATCCCAGGAAGCCACACGGAAGCACTTCCGTGTGACTTCTGTCGGGTGCCCCTGCAGTCTATGTCCCGCTCCCACGCCAGCCCGCACTGCAGTGTGTCAGCAGATGCCCGCACTGCAGTGCGAGCAGCTGCGAGGATGATGAGCGTTGCCATCAGGAGGTTAGTAAAGTTCATTACCTCCGGTGATGAAGTCCTGCACTCCTGATATCAGTGCTTGTCACTGATATCTATGCCCGCCGCATTCTCAGATCACCTCTTGCGGGCGGCCAGAGACTGACTAGTGGTAACGTCACGGGCTCCCGCGACACTTCGCTTGTGAACGCAGCGATTATTAAACTCAGTGATCAGTGCTGACGTAATGTACTGTACCTAGTTAACCTCCTGAAGTCAGCGCTGCTCATGCCCTGCCATGACCTGGCCTGACAAATTGATGTTAGCTCAGGTCACTGCACTGCTCTCCCAGCCAATGGGGAACATTCTGTTCCTCATTGACTGGGACAGCGAGTATGGATCGTTGTGGGACTCCGTTATGGATTACACCGGACCCAGATTTGATTTTTCTTTCCAGTAAATTGGTGAAAGAGAGAATGTGTTGGGGAGTGTTTTTTCAAATAAAATTTGTTTGTCAATTTTTTTTTTTTTATTACTGACTTGGTTAGTCCTGTCGGGTATCTAATAGATGCCGTGACATCACTAATCCCAGGGCTTGATGCCAGGTGACATTACACAGCTGGTATCAACCCCATATAGTACCCAGTTTGCCACCGCACCAGGGCATCGGAATGAGCTGGGGCAAAGCACCAGGATTGGCGCATCTAATGGATGGCCAAGAACCACCGACCTCCTTAGTCTGAGAATACCAGACCACAGCTGTCCACTTTACCTTGGCTGGTGATGCAATTTGGGGGGACCCCGCATTTTTTGTTTTAAATTAATTATTTACTTTAAAATAACAGCGTGAGGAGCGCTCTGTTTTGGATTACCAGCCAAGGTGAAGCTGCCAGCTGTGGTCTGCAGGCATCTACTTTACCCGAGCTGGCTACAAAAGATAGGGGGGACCCCACGTCATTTTTTTTATTTATTTATTTTTGAGCTAAATACAAGGCTAAGCACCCTTTAGTGCCACATGAAAGGCACGAAAGAGTGCAAGATTAAAAAATGCTGGGGAGTGAGACATTCTATATGTCTTTCTCATCTATTATCTATCCCTCCATTCATCCATCCCTCTATCTCTCTATCTATTTATCTATCTAGCTGCTTCTGTTTTTTTGCGGTCCACAAAAAAAAACAGAAGGCACAAGGATGATACATAGCTAATATATGGAACAGAACGGATGTCACACGGATGCATCCGTGAAAAAAGATCCGTTAAAAAACGGATCAGTTGAGAACCGAATGAAAAAAAGACTGATGCAACGAATCCGTTTTTTCAGTGGATCCGCTAGACTGATCCGTCGAAAAACAGATCCGTCGCATCAGTTTTTCCCCAATGTGCGACAGATCCATCGAGCCAACCGATTGTGACTGACGCCAAAAAACTGATGTGTGAAAGGGGCCTTAGCCGCAAGACTTGTGAGAGAGAATTAGCACTATTTGACCTTGGAGCACAGATTTTCCTAAAATAGATTGCGGACTCTACAGTATATAAAGAGCCCCTAAATGCCAAAAGAGCAGAATCATCCCTCAAGTGCCCCCATTTTAGAAAGGACATCAGTCTGGGAATTTATCCACAGTTGTTCTGACCATTCTGACGTCATCTGTGTTTTCCAAAAACAAGCAGCAATGGATGTTTCTGAGTGAAAATTGCTATTGTAGCTCTTGTACATTGTAGTGCCCATAGATTGTTCCCAGCTCGTGCTTCTGGAGACATGCATCCCATAAATTAAGCAGACTCTTCTCACTCTAGAATTGCAAAACATGTGGACGCTATATGTAGTTTAGTCCCATTGTGGGGCTCAGAAGAGAAGGAAGCATTTGGATTTGGGAGTGCAGGTTTTGCAGTGTTTCTTTTTGGGGGAAGACATGGCGCTTTTCCAGTCTTTGTCTTTGTGTTATTAGTAATGTAGATGTCTCAACTGACAACCTTGTGGTATCTGGCTGCAGAAGGTCTCTGCATTTGCCTGCACAAACTGCTCCTTGATATTCCATAATATTTTCCTTGGTGTGAATGAAGTTTTATGTATCTTCTCCATCAGGGTTAGCGCTTTCCCTTTTGGACCCTGCGGATATCTTAGCACTTCAAATATAAATCCTTATCTCCACTCCCTGTGCCTATATATATCTGCATCTCCCCTTGGTTTGTTGACGGTGATAGTGTTTACTCCTATGCTGTCCAGATTACAAGCAGTTGGCTTGATATCCCTTGTTGAAAACACGCATGTTGCTGTCATTCTCCAAAAGTCATCTTGCAGATAAGTTGTCAGTTTGCATTCTCCTGTTTGTTCTATAGGTCTGAGTGGGGTTGACTAGTGCTCATCTTGTCTGATCATTACCTAGGACTTATTTCAGGGTTAGCCAGAGCCTAAGTATCCTGATCGGTGTATAGATGCAAACCCTATCTAGGGACGCCAGGGGAGCTACGGGTCAGTGGTAAGTTTTACCAGAGGTAATCATCTTCTCCTTCCCCAGAGACAGGGTTTCCCTCTTCCCCCCCCCCCCTTTTCACCATTTGTCTGGTACTTCCCTATACCAAGCATGCCATTATCACTGCCCACAAAACAAAAAAAAAAAACTGTTACAAGGGCCTTTATTATGAATCCTGTCACTATTCTGACTGAGCAGCTTTAGGCTATGTGCACACGCTGCGTTTTTGGCAGCTAAAAACGCACAAAAACGCACCCGCGGCAAAAAACGCATGCTTTTTACCACGATTTAGTGCGTTTTTGATCTCTGCGTTTTTCTGCGTTTTTCCAATGCATTGCATGAGGGAAAAACGCAGAAAAACGCAGGAAAGAATTGACATGTCCATTTTTTTTTTTTTAAGCTCCAAAACGCAGCTTAAAAAAAAAAGTGTGCGAACAGCAAAAATGAAAACTCAGACTTTGCTGGGGAAGCAAAGTCATGCAGTTTTGAGGCCAAAAACGCACACTTAAAACAAGCAAAAACGCACTGTGTGCACATAGCAGACCTTCAGTCAGCTGTTCAGCAGCAGAAGCGTTCACAGACTCCTGGCTTTGGAGATTCTGAAGGCAAGAAGGTCTAGACAGAGCCCAAGATTGCTCTCTCAGGCAGGTTTTCCGTGGGAAGACACATTTTTGGCATTCAGGAAAGCCTGTAAATTGTTTTTTGGTCTTCGACCATACTCCTCAGACGATAAGAAGCAGTGGGTGGGGATTGTGATCTCACTGTTGCAGGGAGATCCCTAGTCCTGAACTTTGGTTGCCTCCAGTGGATAGATGGATTTTTCATCTTTAGGTTTCATCAATGATGATCCTGAACGAGTCTGCTTGGCTGAGTCACCATCAGCAGGGAGATTGGTCAGCACACAGACTTAAGGCCACTTTACATGCAACGACGTATCTAACGATATGTTGTCGGGGGTCACGGAATTCATGACGCACATCCATCATCGTTAGCGACGTCATTGCGTGTGACACCTACGAGCGACCGCTAACAATCAGAAATACTCACCAAATCGTTGATCGTTGACACGTCATTCATTTTCAAAATATCGTTGCTCATACTGGACGCAGGTTGCTCGTCGTTCCTGAGGCAGCACACATTGCTACGTGTGACACCCCGGCAACGACAAACAACAGCGTTCCTGCATCCTCCGGCAACAAGGTGGGAGTGACGTGAATGCGACTGCTCTCCGCCCCTCCGCTTCTATTGGTAGCCCGCTAATTGATGTCACTGTAACATCACACAAACCGCCTCCAAAAAAAAAAAAAAAAAAGGGAGGTTGTTCGCCGGCCACAGCGACGTTGCTAGGAAGGTAAGTCCGTTTGACGCGTCCTAGCGATATTGTTCGCCACGAGCGGTGATTTGCCAGTGACGCACAAACGGCGGGGGCGGGTGCGATCGCTAGCGACATCGCTAGCGATGTTACACCGTGTAAAGCAGCCTTTAAAGTTTAGAATTTCAAAGATGAGCAACTGATTCCAAATGGAATGACCCAGCTCTTAGTTTTGTCAGGGACTGTCAGAAAGGTTGAAAGGATGCTTTGGTTATTTATAAGACTCCTAAAAGGTACCGTCACACTAAGCGACGCTCCAGCAATCCCACCAGCGATCTGACCTGGCAGGGATCGCTGGAGCGTCACTACATGGTCGTTACCAGCGTTTGCCGCTCTCACGCTGTCCGTGCCGGTTCCCTGCTCTCTGCACACGTAGGCACAGTACACATCGGGTAATTAACCCGATGTGTACTGTGGCTAGGAGTGCAGGGAACAGGGAGCCGGCACTGACAGTGTGAGAGCAGCGGACGCTGGTAACGAAGGTAAATATCGCATAACCAAGGTAAGGGCTTCTTGGTTACCCGATGTTCACCGTGGTTACCAGCGTCCGCAGAAGCCGGCTCCTGCTGCCTGCACACGTAGCAGAGTAAACATCAGGTAATTAACCTGATGTGTACTGTGGCTAGGTGTGCAGGGAGCCAGCGCTAAGCGGTGTGCGCTGGTAACCACGGTAAATATTGGGTTGGTTACCCGATATTTACTTTAGTTACCAAGCGCAGCATCTCTTCCACGCGGCGCTGGGGGCTGGTCACTGGTTGCTGGTGAGATCTGCCTGTGTGAAAGCTCACCAGCAACCCGTTGTAGCGACGCTCCAGCGATCCCTGCCAGGTCAGGTTGCTTGTGGGATCGCTGGAGCGTCGCTTAGTGTGACATCTCACCAGCGACCTCCTAGCAACTTACCAGCGATCCCTATCAGGTTGTATCGTTGTTGGGATCGCTGGTAAGTTGTTTAGTGTGACTGGGCCTTTAGTGAGACGCGGCCTTTTGCTACATGTGTTTATAGATGCCTGAGATACATTGGTGAGACCACCTTCCCAGGAGACCTTATCTTGGGATGGCATTCCATTGTCTAATGAACAATCTAAGGGCAGCTTTGCACACTACAACATCGCAGGTGCGATGTCGGTGGGGTCAAATCGAAAGTGACGCACATCCGGCGTCACTTGCGATGTCGTAGTGTGTAAATCATAGATGATACGATGAACGAGCGCAAAAGCGTTGTTATCGTATCATCATTGCAGCCTCCGACATTTCCATAATGCCGGTGCCGCGACAGGTACGATGTTGTTCCTCGCTCCTGCGGCAGCATACATCGCTGTGTGTGAAGCCGCAGGAGCGAGGAACATCTCCTTACCTGCCGCCGGCCACAATGCGGAAGGAAGGAGGTGGGCGGGATGTTTACATACTGCTCATCTCCGCCCCTCCGCCGGCCAGAGCGACGGTCGCAGGGCAGGTGAGTGCATGTGAAGCTGGCGTAGCGATAATTTTCGCTATGCCAGCTATCACAAGATATCGTACCTGCGTCGGGGCGGGGACTATCGCGTGCGACATCGCAGCATCGGCTTGCGATGTCGCAACGTGCAAAGCCCGCCTAAAGGTGAACCATCAATCATGGGTTTGGAGGAGCCCAATCAGTTAGAGGGAGCTACTCCTTTACATGATTACACTGAAATACGCTGTAAAAAAGGAGTTTGTTTGTTTTGTGTTGTGTTAAAAAGGTCATTTTATTGGAGTCTGTTCCAAACCAAACTGGAACATCTGGGACTCAGCTTACCCTTGGTGTGATGGGGGTGGGTAGTTGAGGTCTGTTTTTTTCCTCAACATGTAATGAAGTGGTGCTAAAGAGCAAAACTGAGAATATTTCTGTGTTCGTCGACAGTGGAGCAGGAGTCAGCATGGTGGATGCTCAGTTTGTAAGGACTCAAGGGCTTGCTTGTAGTATTTTAACTTAACCGGTATCCTTTTTGCTATCGACTCCACACCATTTGCTCAGGAATGCCTTACGCAAAATGTAGATAAGACTGAGGGTAGGACCCCTGCATTAGGAAATAATTTCCTGTTTTGTCTTGAAGGCTTGAAGGGTCTTTCTACTCCTTTTGAACTGGGGTTACCCTGGTTGGTGAAGCATAATCCTGTAGTGGAGTGGCAATCCAGGGAAATTGTGGCGTGGGGAAGATTAATGTTTTAACAACTACTTGAACATATCCTTTTCTGCAGTCTCTATGGAAAGGTTACCAGAATTTTTATCTGGTATTGACATACCTCCCAACCGTTCCGGATACAGCGGGACAGCCCCGATTTTATACGTCAGTCCCGTTCTCACGCCCGGGAAGCTCTGTATCCTGCAGTACAGTGAGAAGCAGCTGCCACGCCCCCACACTCTGCCAACCACCCCTCTCCGGATGCCTGCCACACTTTCTGGATGCCTTCCTTGGCATCTATGCTGATGGCCACGCCCCCTTTCTAAGCTGGTCACGCCCCCTCTGCCTGCCCCCTCTACCCAGGATGCTCACATGTGACAGACTCATATGCACAGCGGCCACTTCAAAACCGTCAGATCTGCAACTGAGGTAAGTGCACCAGCAGCAAGGAAAGTGCAGTGTGCCTGCACCATGGAGAGAGCAGTGTGCCTGCAGCAGGGAAAGAGAAGTGTGCCTGCAGCAGGGAAAGAGCAGTGTGCCTGCAGCAGGGAGAGAGCAGTGTGCCTGCAGCAGGGAGAGTGCAGTGTGCCTGCAGCAGGGAGAGTGCAGTGTGCCTGCAGCAGGGAGAGTGCAGTGTGCCTGCAGCAGGGAGAGTGCAGTGTGCCTGCAGCAGGGAGAGTGCAGTGTGCCTGCAGCAGGGAGAGTGCAGTGTGCCTGCAGCAGGGAGAGTGCAGTGTGCCTGCAGCAGGGAGAGTGCAGTGTGCCTGCAGCAGGGAGAGTGCAGTGTGCCTGCAGCAGGGAGAGTGCAGTGTGCCTGCAGCAGGGAGAGTGCAGTGTGCCTGCAGCAGGGAGAGTGCAGTGTGCCTGCAGCAGGGAGAGTGCAGTGTGCCTGCAGCAGGGAGAGTGCAGAGTGCCTGCAGAAGGGAGAGTGCAGAGTGCCTGCAGAAGGGGGGAGCAGTGTGCCTGCAGGAGGGAGAGTGCAGTGTGCCTGCAGCAGGGAGAGTGCAGTGTGCCTGCAGCAGGGAGAGTGCAGTGTGCCTGCAGCAGGGAGAGTGCAGTGTGCCTGCAGCAGGGAGAGTGCAGTGTGCCTGCAGCAGGGAGAGTGCAGTGTGCCTGCAGCAGGGAGAGTGCAGTGTGCCTGCAGCAGGGAGAGTGCAGTGTGCCTGCAGCAGGGAGAGTGCAGTGTGCCTGCAGCAGGGAGAGTGCAGTGTGCCTGCAGCAGGGAGAGTGCAGAGTGCCTGCAGAAGGGGGGAGCAGTGTGCCTGCAGGAGGGAGTGCAGCCTGCTTGCAGCAGGGAGAGTGCAGCGTGCCTGCAGGAGGGAGAGTGCAGCGTGCCTACAGGAGGGAGAGAGCAGCGTGCGTGCGGCAGGGAGAGAGCAGCGTGCGTGCGGCAGGGAGAGAGCAGCGTGCGTGCGGCAGGGAGAGAGCAGCGTGCGTGCGGCAGGGAGAGAGCAGCGTGCGTGCGGCAGGGAGAGAGCAGCGTGCGTGCGGCAGGGAGAGAGCAGCGTGCGTGCGGCAGGGAGAGAGCAGCGTGCGTGCGGGAGGGAGAGAGCAGCGTGCGTGCGGGAGGGAGAGAGCAGCGTGCGTGCGGGAGGGAGAGTGCAGCGTGCGTGCGGGAGGGAGAGTGCAGCGTGCGTGCGGCAGGGAGAGTGCAGCGTGCGTGCGGCAGGGAGAGTGCAGCGTGCCTGCGGCAGGGAGAGAGCAGCGTGCCTGCGGCAGGGAGAGAGCAGCGTGCCTGCGGCAGGGAGAGAGCAGCGTGCCTGCGGCAGGGAGAGAGCAGCGTGCCTGCGGCAGGGAGAGAGCAGCGTGCCTGCGGCAGGGAGAGAGCAGCGTGCCTGCGGCAGGGAGAGAGCAGCGTGCCTGCGGCAGGGAGAGAGCAGCGTGCCTGCGGCAGGGAGAGAGCAGCGTGCCTGCGGCAGGGAGAGTGCAGCGTGCCTGCGGCAGGGAGAGTGCAGCGTGCCTGCGGCAGGGAGAGAGCAGCGTGCCTGCGGCAGGGAGAGAGCAGCGTGCCTGCGGCAGGGAGAGAGCAGCGTGCCTGCGGCAGGGAGAGAGCAGCGTGCCTGCGGCAGGGAGAGAGCAGCGTGCCTGCGGCAGGGAGAGAGCAGCGTGCCTGCGGCAGGGAGAGAGCAGCGTGCCTGCGGCAGGGAGAGAGCAGCGTGCCTGCGGCAGGGAGAGAGCAGCGTGCCTGCAGCAGGGAGAGAGCAGCGTGCCTGCAGCAGGGAGAGAGCAGCGTGCCTGCAGCAGGGAGAGAGCAGCGTGCCTGCAGCAGGGAGAGAGCAGCGTGCCTGCAGCAGGGAGAGAGCAGCGTGCCTGCAAGAGGGGGCAGCAGCGTGCCTGCAGGAGGGGGCAGCAGCGTGCTTGCAGGAGGGGGGAGCAGTGTGCTTGCAGGAGGGGAGAGCAGTGT
Source organism: Anomaloglossus baeobatrachus (assembly GCF_048569485.1). Taxonomy (NCBI): domain Eukaryota; kingdom Metazoa; phylum Chordata; class Amphibia; order Anura; family Aromobatidae; genus Anomaloglossus; species Anomaloglossus baeobatrachus. The sequence goes on along the minus strand of NC_134359.1, from coordinate 173,524,146 downwards.
GCTTGCAAGAGGGGAGAGCAGTGTGCTTGCAAGAGGGGAGAGCAGTGTGCTTGCAAGAGGGGAGAGCAGTGTGCTTGCAGGAGGGGAGAAGAGGGGAGAGTCCAGCACTTGTCTTCTCAGATCCCCCCTGTGCCTGCAATAGAAAAAGCAGACAAACAAGGGACTCAGAGAAAGCAGCCAGAGGAGCCATCAGGCTCTGGTGCTGCAATACTGCCACCCTGTGCCCTCAGCGCCCCCCCAGCACCACGCCAGCCTGTGCCCTCAGTGCCCCCCCCCCAGTACTCCCAACCTGTGCCCTCAGCGCCCCACCAGCCTGTGTCCTCAGTGCCCCCCAGTGCTACTAGCTTGTGCCCTCAGTGCCCCCTAGTGCTGCAAGCCTGTGCCCCCAGCTCCCCGCCAGCCTGTGCCCTTAGTTCCCCCAGTGCTGCTAGCCTGTGCCCTCAGTGCCCCACCAGCCTGTGCCCCCCGCAGTGCTGCCAGCATGTGCCCTCAGTGGCCCCCACAGTGCTGCCAGCATGTGCCCTCAGCGCTCCCCCGCAGTGCTGTCAGCTTATGCCTTAAGCACCCTCCAGTGTTACCAGCTTGGGCCCTCAGCGTCTTCCACCGCTGCCAGCCTGTGCACTAAGCATCCCTAGAGCCAGTATGTATGCCCCACAGGCCACCACTGTCAGTATGTAGGCTCTACAGGCCTCAGTAATGTGTATGTATGTATAGGAGATCATTGCAATACAGACAATTCGTTCCACAACTTGTTGAATGTCCCATCCTGGTCCCCTGTTGTGCCATTCCACACATGCACAAACTCACACAAAACACACACAAACCCACGCACACGCACATATTATGCTCACCTTACCTTCCGTTCCATGGCCGGCCTGCTGGGACTTGCTGTTCGCTAGCATGGGCTGTGTATCGGGTAACCATGATGACGAGGGAGAAACTTCCGCATCTAGAGCGCTGAAGTCAATGGCAGGAGCCTCTGATTGGTCAGCGTGCTGCGTTTGAGTAGCGTCTGACACGCGTCTGGCAGTGGAAGTTCCTGCTTCGTCGCCGATGGTTACCGATACACATCCTGGAGCGGCGAACTACAGGACCCAGGAGGCCGGCGATGGAACGGAAGGTACACATGTTATGCTCACCTTACATTCCGTTTCATCGCCGGCCTCCTGGGTCTTTTAGTTCGCCGCAAGGATTCCTTCCTCGTCGCGATGCATCGGCGAACTACAACTATGTGCGCACATTGCGTTTTTTTCCCTGCGTTAACGCTGCATTTTGAACTGCAGCATTTCAGTGCCAAATTGCATGTGTTCTGCTCCCCCAGCAAAGTCTATGAGAAGTCCGAAAATTCAATGCGCACGCTGCATTTGTAAAAGCAGCGTTTTGGATGCCAAAAATCGCTGCGGAAAAAAAAGCATGTCACTTCTTTTGTGCATTGTAGCTGCGTTCTCCACCCATTGAAATCAATGATATGGGTCAAAACGCAGCCAAAATGCACTTGGACTGAATTTTTGTTGCGTTCCGCATGCTTTTTTGACAAACAAAACGCAGGTCTTTTCAGTCTTTCTCCATCGGTCAATCTGTCTGTCGGTCGGTCTCTCTCTCTGTCCGTCGGTCAGTTTCCCCCCCCCCCTCTCTCATACTCACCCATCACGGGCGAGGCGCTGCACAGCTGTCACACTGCTCTGGCGGCTTTTCCTCTTTTGAAAATGCCGGCCGCTCATTATTCCATCTCATATTCCCTACTTTCCCCGCCCACCGGCGCCTATGATTGGTTGCAGTGAGACACACCCCCACACTAAGTGACAGCTGTGTCACTGCAACCAATCACAGCCGCCGGTGGGCGGGTCTATATCATGCAGTAAAATAAATAAATAATCTTAAAAAAAAAAAACTGTCCCCCCCAATTTTGATACCAGCCAGGGTAAAGCCACACGGCTGAAGGCTGGTATTCTCAGGATGGGGAGCTCCACGTTATGGGGAGCCCCCCAGCCTAACAATATCAGCCAGCCGCCCGGAATTGCTGCATCCATTAAATGCGACAGCCCTGGGACTCTACCCAGCTCATCCAGAATTGCCATGGTGTGGTGGCAATCGGGGTAATAAGGAATTAATGGCAGCCCATAGCTGCCACTAAGTCCTAGGTTAATCATGGCAGGCATCCGAGATATCTACCATGATTAATAAACACATACACCCAAAAATCCTTTATTTGGAATAAAAGACAAAAAACCCCAACTTTCACCATTTTATTAAACCCCCAAATACCCCTCCAGGTCCGACGTAATCCACACGAGGTCCCGCGACGCATCCAGCTCTGCTACATGAAGCTGACAGGAACGGCCACAGACCACGATTGCTCTCTGTCAGCTCCACGCAGAAACTGAAGTGAGCCTCACGATCAGCGATGACATCACTCAGGTTACCCGCGGCCACTGCTGGATCCTCCAACTGTGACAGCAAGTCGCCCGAGTGACTGAAGTGAGCTGCGCGATCAGCAATGACATCACAGGTAAGTTGCGGTCTCAGGTGGAGGACTCCAGCTGGTAGCGGGTAACCTCAGTGACGGCACCGCTGATGGCGCTGCTCACTTCAGTCCGTCAGGGGATTTGCGGTCACCAGTGCGTCCTTCAAGGGTGACCGCTAACCAGGACGCGATACACAGACAGAGCCGCGGGGTGACAATGAAGTCGGGTGAAGTTTATCTGAGTTCATTCTCATCTCGCAACTCTGTTTGTTGTCAGCGGGCATGTAGCAGAGCTGAATTGACGGGGGAACGCATTGTCAAAAATGCATGCAAAACGCATGGAAACTGCATTCGAAATGCATGAGTTTTGTGTGCATTTTTTTTTTTTTTTTTCTTTACAAACGCAGTGTTTACATTTGTCCAGTCTGCCAGAGGGTGTGTTCTTTTCCGCACTGCACAGAACGCAACGTGCGCATATACCAAGCTGAGGTCACACTGGCATATCACATGTGATGCGATATGCTAATGACCCTCGGCTCCTGCTGTGCTGTGAGCGTGAGCCATTACACTGTGATCTGATCCTGCCGTCGGATCACAGCTGAGGAGGAGAGGGAGGGATTAAGGATGTCAGGCATTCAGCTGGGATGAGCCCTGGGCCATGCTGTCTTTTTAAAGGCGGCTGGATCAGCAGACGAGAGCACCCACTGACCCCCATGTCTCCACAGGAGAGCACCCACTGACTCCCGTGTCTCCACAGGAGAGCACCCACTGACCCCCGTGTCTCCACAATTGGAACAATCAAACCAGTAAGTTGCCTGTATTCACTAATTCCTCCCATTAACCAAAAGCACAGTATTATTACAGATATTTTATCTAATAGAGCGGATCTGTTGTGAAGTCTGCAGTTTTGTACATGGGGCAGATTTTAAGGGGACAGATCTGCTTTAAAACAGAATTTTGTGGTTTAAAATATTCTAGTTTAAAAGTAACACGGCCAAGTATGCATTTATATTTTAATTTACTACTTAGAAATAAATCTATGTACCGTATTTTTCGTTTTATAAGATACACCCCAAATTTAGAGCTAAAAAAATAAAATGGGGTCAGTCTTATAATCCGGTGTTTTCTTACCGGAGGGGGCCAGCAGTGGTGGTGAAGAGGAGTCACAGGAGGCAGAGGTTGTGCTGGCAGCCGCGGTGGGTTAGTAGCGTCAGCCGCAGCGGGTCCGTGGTGACAGCGGCGTCCGTGGTGGGAGCCGCGGCGGCGTCCATGGTGGGAGCCGCGGTGGCTCCGTGGCGGCGGGTGACAGGTGGAGCAGGCCGGTGAAGTATCTCAGTGTGTGCAGGAGGGAGAAAGCAGTGTGCCTGCAGGAGGGAGAGAGCAATGTGCTTGCAGCAGGGAGAGTGCAGAGTGCCTGCAGGAGAAAGAGAGCAGTGTGCCTGCAGCAGGGAGAGAGCAGTGTGCCTGCAGCAGGGAGAGAGCAGTGTGCCTGCAGCAGGGAGAGAGCAGTGTGCCTGCAGCAGGGAGAGAGCAGTGTGCCTGCAGCAGGGAGAGAGCAGTGTGCCTGCAGCAGGGAGAGAGCAGTGTGCCTGCAGCAGGGAGAGAGCAGTGTGCCTGCAGCAGGGAGAGAGCAGTGTGCCTGCAGCAGGGAGAGAGCAGTGTGCCTGCAGCAGGGAGAGAGCAGTGTGCCTGCAGCAGGGAGAGAGCAGTGTGCCTGCAGGAGGGAGAGAGCAGTGTGCCTGCTGGAGGGAGCAGTGTGCCTGCGGGAGGGAGAGAGCAGTGTGCCTGCGGGAGGGGGCAGCAGTGTGCCTGCAGGAGGCAAACTACAACTATGTACGCACGTTGCGTTTTTTTCCCCGCGTTAACGCTGCGTTTTGAACTGCAGCATTTCAGTGCCAAATTGCATGTGTTCTGCTCCCCCAGCAAAGTCTATGAGAAGTCCGAAAATTCAATGCGCACGCTGCATTTGTAAACGCAGCGTTTTGGATGCCAAAAATCGCTGCGGAAAAAAAAAGCAGCATGTCACTTCTTTTGTGCGTTGTAGCTGCGTTCTCCACCCATTGAAATCAATGATATGGGTCAAAACGCAACCAAAATGCACTTGGACTGCATTTTTGTTGCGTTCCGCATGCTTTTTTGACAAACAAAACGCAGGTCTTTTCAGTCTCTCTCTGTCGATGTCGGTCAATCTGTCTGTCGGTCGGTCGGTCTCTCTCTCTGTCTCTCGGTCAGTCTCCCCCCCTCTCTCATACTCACCGATCCCGGGCGAGGCGCTGCACAGCTGTCACACTGCTCTGGCGGCTTTTCCTCTTTTGAAAATGCCGGCCGCTCATTATTCCATCTCATATTCCCTGCTTTCCCCGCCCACCGGCGCCTATGATTGGTTGCAGTGACACAGCTGTAGCTTAGTGACGGGGTGTCTCACTGCAACCAATCAATCACAGCCGCCGGTGGGCGGGTCTATATCATGCAGTAAAACAAATAAATAATCTTAAAAAAACTGTCCCCCCCCAATTTTGATACCAGCCAGGGTAAAGCCACACAGCTGAAGGCTGGTATTCTGAGGATGGGGAGCTCCACGTTATGGGGAGCCCCCCAGCCTAACAATATCAGCCAGCAGCCGCCCGGAATTGCCGCATCCATTAGAAACGACAGTCCTGGGACTCTACCCAGCTAATCCCGAATTGCCATGGTGTGGTGGCAATCGGGGTAATAAGGAATTAATGGCAGCCCATAGCTGCCACTATGTCCTAGGTTAATCATGCCAGGCATCCGAGATATCTACCATGATTAACCTGTAAAGAAAATAAACACATACACCCAAAAATCCTTTATTTGGAATAAAAGACAAAAAAAACCCTCTTTCACCATTTTATTAAACCCCCAAATACCCCTCCAGGTCCGACGTAATCCACACGAGGTCCCGCGACGCATCCAGCTCTGCTACATGAAGCTGACAGGAACGGCCACAGACCACAATTGCTCTCTGTCAGCTCCACGCAGCAACTGAAGTGAGCCTCACGATCAGCGATGACATCACTCAGGTTACCCGCGGCCACTGCTGGATCCTCCAACTGTGACAGCAAGTCGCCCGAGTGACTGAAGTGAGCTGCGCGATCAGCAATGACATCACAGGTAAGTTGCGGTCTCAGGTGGAGGACTCCAGCTGGTAGCGGGTAACCTCAGTGACGGCACCGCTGATGGCGCTGTTCACTTTAGTCACTCAGGGGATTTGCGGTCACCAGTGCGTCCTTCAAGGGTGACCGCTAACCAGGACGCGATACACAGACAGAGCCGCGGGATGACAATGAAGTCGGGTGAAGTTCATCTGAGTTCATTCTCATCTCGCAACTCTGTTTGTGTCTGCTTTCAGCGGGCATGTAGCAGAGCTGAATTGACGGGGGAACGCATTGTCAAAAATGCATGCAAAACGCATGGAAAATGCATCCAAAATGCATGAGTTTTGGGTGCATTTTTTTTTTTTTATTTTTTTTACAAATGCAGTGTTTACATTTGTCCAGTCTGCCAGAGGGTGTGTTCTTTTCCGCACTGCACAGAACATAACGTGTGCACATACCAAGTTCAGGTCACACTGGTATATCACATGTGATGCGATATGCTAATGACCCTCGTCTCCTGCTGTGCTGTGAGCGTGAGCCATTACACTGTGATGTGATCCTGCCGTCGGATCACAGCTGAGGAGGAGAGGGAGGGATTAAGGATGTCAGGCATTCAGCTGGGATGAGCCCTGGGCCATGCTGTCTTTTTAAAGGCGGCTGGATCAGCGGACGAGAGCACCCACTGATCCCCATGTCTCCACAGGAGAGCACCCACTGACTCCCGTGTCTCCACAGGAGAGCACCCACTGACCCCCGTGTCTCCACAATTGGAACAATCAAAACAGTAAGTTGCCTGTATTCACTAATTCCTCCCATTAACCAAAAGCACAGTATTATTACAGATATTTTATCTAATAGAGCGGATCTGTCATGAAGTCTGCATTTTGTACATAAGGCAGATTTTAAGGGGACAGATCTGCTTTAAAACAGAATTTTGTGGTTTAAAATATTCTAGTTTAAAAGTAACACGGCCAAGTTTGCATTTATATTTTAATTTACTACTTAGAAATAAATCTATGTACCGTATTTTTTATTTTATGAGGCGCACCGGATTATAATCCGGTGTTCTCTTACCGGAGGGGGCCAGCAGTGGTGGTGAAGAGGAGTCACAGGAGGCAGAGGTTGTGCTGCCAGCCGCGGTGGGTTAGTAGCGTCAGCCGCAGCGGGTCCGTGGTGACAGCAGCGTCTGTGGTGGGAGCCGCGGCGTCCGTGGTGGGAGCCGCGGTGGCTCCGTGGCAGCGGGTGACAGGTGGAGCAGGCCGGTGAAGTAAGTGTCTCAGTGTGTCCGCGGTCCCGCTTCAAATGATGGTGCCTGGAGCGGCGCATGCGCAGGTGGAGCGCTCAGCCAAGAGATCCATCTGCGCACGCGCTGACTCCCGGCGCCATCATTTGAAACTGGGACCGCGGACACACTGGGATACCTGCCGCACAGCCGCCCGGCACGCACGGAGAGCCAGCCGGCATCAACGAGCACCCGGCTGCCTGCACGCAGCCACAGGCACCCGGCCACCAGAACACACCCGGTCGCCGCACAAACAGCACCCCGGTAAGCTGTATTCGCATCTTAAGACGCACCCCTCATTTTCCTCCCAAATTTTTGGGAGGAAAAGTGCATCTTATAATCTGAAAAATAAGGTATATTTTTTTAATTATTGTTTCTAAATGATTGTCATTGGTGACTGGGTGTGGTAAGAGGCGTGGCCATGGGCTGGCCTAAAAATTTGCCGCGGAGCGCGCCGCAAATTTTGTCTCTATTTACATTCTTTAAAAGTTGGGAGGTATGGGTATTGAGGATGTATTTCCAGACAGGGTGTGTCAAGATTTGCCTCCCCATCGTGTACACATTAATCTGCTTCCTGCAGAAAAACTGCCCAAGTCCTGACTGTATATTCTTTTTGGTCCCGAGAGACAGCCATGAAAGATTACATTGCTAAGAAACTGGATTAAACCCTTGCGATGTCGGTGGGGTCAAATCGAAAGTGACGCACTTCCTGCGTCGCAGTCGACATCGTAGTGTGCAAATCCTTGATGATACTATTAACGAGCGCAAAAGCATAGTTATATCGGTGTAGGGTCCGACTTTCCCATTATGCCAGTGCAGCAACGGTACGATGTTGTTCCTCGTTCCAGCAGGCAGCACACATCGCTGTGTGAGAAGCAGCAGGAGCAAGGAACATCTCCTCCCTGCGTCCCGGCTGCAATGCGGAAGGAGGTGGGCGGGATGTTTACGTCCCGCTCATCTCCGCCCCTCCGCACCTATTGGCCGCCTGCCGTGTGACGTCACTTTGACGCCGCACGACCTGCCCCCTTAGGAAGGAGGCGGGTCGCTGGCCAGAGCGATGTCGCAGGGCAGGTGAGTGCATGTAAAGCTGGCGTAGCGATAATGTTCGCTACGCCAGCAATCACAAGATATCACTGCTGCGACGGGGGCAGGGACTATTGCGCTCTGCATCGCAAGCATTGGCTTGCAATGTCGCAGCGTGCAACGTACCCCTAAGGATCTGAGTTCTCAACCACCATCTGAGACCATGCAGAATTAAACATTGCTTTTTTTTTTTCCTTCGGGCACATAAGGATTAATCCCTTCCCTGGTTCAGCATCAGACTTGCTCAGCTGCCTTCAGTTGAGCATTTCTGAGCTGGTTTTAATCCCTTTGCTTCCTAGAGACCTTGCTGGTTATTCAAATCATTTTGGGAGCTAACCTGGAGCAGAGAGGACATGGTGGTTGCTGCTGTGCTGTCTGCTGCTATTAGTGCAATTAAGACCAGTTTCAGACGTCCATGTTTAATCAGGTACAAGCCACACACATGGTTATGGTCATACATGTGTCATGCGTATTTCACGCGTACGTCATAAGTGTGACATCTGTGTTTGCACACGTGACACATACCGGAGAAAACACGGGTCTTAAAATAAATAAGAAATAAAAAGATTCTATATTCACCTGTATCCAGCGCTATTTTCGTCAGCTCTGCTGCCTCCTGCTTCTGACGCTCATTATATTCATTGATTATTCACTCCACTGAGGAGCTGGAAGCCAGATCATCGCAGGGACAGCACCGTGGGAACAGCTGAGTATTCAGCAAGAGGAAAAGAAAAAACAAAAAAGTGTGCGCAGTGACATCCAGGAGGTCATTGAAGTTCCCAATGAACTCTGATGACATCCTGATGACACCCCCGCAACAGCGAGTGTGAGGACAGTGACTTCACAGGTTCATCAGAGTACATTGGGAACTTTGATGAGTCCCCGATGCTGTTCCCACAATGCTCCAGCTTTCAGGTCCTCACTACACACACACACGCATATAGCACACACATATATACACTGAGCACATAAAACACAAATGTATACACACAAAGCAGACACACAGATACACCGAGCACATACACACACAGCGCACATGCATGTATACACTGTACACACACACACACACACAGCTGGATACTCACCTGTCCCCAGCAATGCAGCCCCCGGCACTTAAGTCCACAGTGCTGCTCAGGCTTCCAGCTCCTTAGTGGAGTGAATATTCAAATATTCAGTGAGCATAACGAGCGGCGGTCAGGGGCGGGAGAAAGCAGAGCCAAAGACATCACCGCTGGATACAGGCAAATATAGTATCATAGTATCATAGTTTTTAAGGTTGAAGGGAGACTCTAAGTCCATCTAGTTCAACCCGTAGCCTAACCTGTTGATCCAGAGGAAGGCAAAAAAAAAAAAAAACCCAATGTGACAAACAAGTTCCAATGGGGAAAAAATTTCCTTCCTGACTCCACATCCGGCTATTGGACTAGTTCCCTGGATCAACACCCTGTCATAAAATCTAATATACATAACTGGTAATATTACATTTTTCAAGAAAGGCGTCCAGGCTCTGCTTAAATGTTAGTAGTGAATCACTCATTACAACATCATGCGGCAGAGAGTTCCATAGTCTCACTGCTCGTACAGTAAAGAATCCTCGTCTGTGATTATGATTAAACCTTCTTTCCTCAAGACGTAGCGGATGCCCCCGTGTTCCAGTCGCAGGCCTAGGTGTAAAAAGATCTTTGGAAAGGTCTCTGTACTGTCCCCTCATATTTATACATTGTGATTAGATCCCCCCTAAGCCTTCGTTTTTCCAAACTAAATAACCCCAAGTTTAATAACCTGTCTTGGTATTGCAGCCCACCCATTCCTCTAATAATCTTGGTCGCTCTTCTCTGCACCCTCTCCAGTTTAGCTATGTCCTTCTTATATATCGGTGACCAGAATTGTACACAGTATTCTAAGTGCGGTCGCACTAGTGACTTGTACAGAGGTAGAACTATATTTTTTTCATGAACACTTATACCTCTTTTAATACATCCCATTATTTTATTAGCCCTGGCAGCAGTTGCCTGACACTGTCCACTAAAGTGAAGTTTACCATCCACCCATACACCCAAGTCTTTTTCTGTGCCTGTTTTACCCAGTGTTCTACAATTAAGTACATAATCATACATTTTATTTCCTCTACCCAAGTGCATGACCTTACATTTATCTACATTAAACTTCAATTGCCACTTCTCAGCCCAATTCTCCAATTTACATAAATCTCCCTGTAATATAAAATTATCCTCCTCTGTATTGATTACCCTGCAGAGTTTAGTATCATGTGCAAATATTGAAATTCTACTCTGCATGCCCCCAACAAGGTCATTAATAAATATGTTGAAAAGAAGCGGGCCCAATACTGACCCCTGTGGTACCCCACTATGAACTGAGACCCAGTCCGAGTACATACCATTAATAACCACCCTTTGTTTCCTATCACTGAGCCAGTTTTTAACCCAGTTACACATATTTTCCCCTATCCCCATTATTCTCATTTTATGTACCAACCTTTTGTGTGGCACTGTATCAAAAGCTTTTGAAAAGTCCATATACACAACATCCACTGCATTTCCCTGGTCCAGGCTTGAACTGACCTCTTCATAGAAGCTGATCAAATTAGTTTGACAGGATCGATCCCTCATAAACCCATGTTGATACTCTGTCATAAGGTTATTTTTCTTGAGATACTCCAGTATAGCATCTCTCAAGAACCCCTCAAGGATTTTACCAACCGTAGAGGTTAAACTTACCGGCCTATAATTTCCCGGCTCAGTTTTTGTCCCCTTTTTGAATATTGGCACCACATTTGCTATGCGCCAGTCCTGCGGTACTGACCCTGTTATTAAGGAATCTGAGAAGATTAAAAATAATGGTCTATCACAGACCTCAATTCCTGTAGTACTCTGGGGTGTATGCCATCCGGGCCCGGAGATTTGTCAACCTTAGTGATTTCGAGGCGGCGGCGTACTTCCTGCTGGGTTAAGCAGGTAATATTGAAGGGTGAATTTATGGCATCACTGGTCATGTCATCTGCCATGGCATTTTCTTGTATAAAAACCGTAGAAAAAAATTCATTCAGCAGGTTGGCTTTACCCTCATCCCCTTCCACCATTTCACCAAGACTATTTTTAAGGGGGCCAACACTATCGCTTTTCAGTTTTTTACTGTTTATGTAGTTAAAGAATATTTTAGGATTATTTTTACTTTCTCTTGTAATGAGTCTCTCTGTCTCAAACTTAGCTAACTTAATTTGCTTTTTACATATTTGATTTAATTTTCTATAATTATATAATGCCTCATCACTACCTACCCTCTTTAATTCTTTTTTTTTTTTTAATCAACTTTTTTTTTTTGAAAAAAGATTTTAAACAAGTTTTACAGTAAATCAGAAACAGATAGACATGTAAAGGAGACATTTCCCAGGTATGCCGTTAGATACATTATGCAATACACAGATGTAATATCAGGTAGAAAAAAGGGGGGAGAATCCCCCAGCACACTTCGGCCTTGGAAAGGGGAAAGAAATCAACACCACTTATTCGGGCTCAAATCTGGAACGTATTTCCAAAATCATCCCACTGAGACCATATCTTTACAAATCCATCCATTGTGTTGTGGAGCTGGGCCGTCAACCTCTCCATATTTCTCACGTCTTTTATCCTAGCATAAAGATCTGAGATTGACGGCGGTGCTACCCTCTTCCAGAATAATGATATTAGACATTTGGCAGCGGTGAGAATATGCAGGAGAAGCTTTAATTCAGATTTGCTTAAAGACGAAGGGAGAGCGTTTAGTAAATATACCACCGGATCCCTACTCAGATTTCTACCTACCAATCTACCCATCAGGGACTCCACCTCCTCCCAAAAACCACCGATAGCTGGGCATGTCCAGAATATATGATATAAAGAAGCTCCCCCATGTCCACATCTCCAACATTCATCTGGATAGGAACGGTTGAACTTATGCAGAAGCTCTGGAGTGTGATACCATGTCATAAGGACTTTGACTTGGTTCTCCTTATAGAGAGTGCTGACTGAGGACCGAAATGTCCTAGTCCATATCACCGACCAGAGTGCTTCTGATATAGGTCGACCGATCCAGCCCTCCCATCTCTTCATATATGTATGCTTCACTATCTCTAAAGAGTTCCCTCTTGACAATATGTTGTAGATGGCTGAAATCAAACCCTTAGTTGAAGTGCGCCCCGAGCAGAGGGCCTCAAAAGTTGAGGGACGACATGACGCCATCTGCCCTCTAATGGTCGAGAAGAAATGCGCTATCTGTTGGTATGAGAAATGGAGGTAGAGAAGTAATCTGTACTGGTGTCGTAGGTCTGAGAATGTCTTTAATTTTAAGGTGACTGGGTTAACAATGTCACGGAAACAGTACAAGCCCGCCTTTGCCCATTGCCCCACCACCCCCGGGCTCATGCCCTGTGTCAAGTGTGGAGTGAACAGGAAGGGAGTGAGTAGGGAAGACTGCGTTGCCAGTTGGAACTTTATCCTGCACTGCCGCCACAGCTCCCTTATAAATGCCATTGGGCCTAAAAGATCTCTCGAATGAGTTTCACTAGGGCGGCCCCAGATTAGAGAGCTTGGGTGGAAAGGTGCCATCCAGAGCTTCTCAATCTCCGTCCATTTATTATATGCTGGCAGGGTTGTCCAAGAGGCCAGAGTACATAAATGAGAGGCATAATAATAGAGTATAAGATTCGGGCACGATAGACCCCCTCTTGAACGTGGTGCGCACAAGACTGAGTCTGGGATGCGATGCCTCCCCGAGTGCCAGATGAATTGCATAAGCATTGACTGGACTCTTTTCAACACCCCCATAGGGACTCGTACCGGAAGTGTTTCGAACAGGTACAGAAATTTCGGGATTATTGACATTTTAATTGTGGCTATTTTGCCTAGAAAAGAGATCTGCAGGGAAGACCATTTCTTTAGGCTATTTTCAACGTCTCGAATCAAGGGTGGGAAATTTGTCTGATATATTGTTTTGTAGCTGGGGGTTATTTTAACCCCTAAGTATCGCAGGAAGTCCGAACGCCAGGAATACTTAAAATTTTGCTTAAGGGACCGCACTTTACCTTCCGGGATGTTAATGGGTAATGCCTCCGTTTTATCCGAGTTAAGTTTATATCCCGAGAACCTCGCATACTGGGCTAAGACTGCATGCAGGTTTGGCAGTGAGACAACAGGGTTAATCAGGGACAACAAAACATCGTCCGCAAATAAAGCCACCTTAAAGGATTTTTCCCGAACTTTGACCCCCATAATATCTGGGTTAAGCCGAATTTGAGCTGCCAGCGGTTCAATGCTAAGAACATATAAAAGAGGGGACAGTGGGCATCCCTGCCTCGTTCCATTTCTGATAGGGAGGGATTCTGAGTGAGCGTGAGGAAGGCTAATTGTCGCTGCCGGACACGAGTATAAGCCTCTTAATGCCGAAACAAATGGCCCCGACAGTCCGAAATGGCCCAACACAGAAAACATGAAGGACCAGTCCAGCCTGTCAAAGGCCTTCTCCGCGTCCAAGCTTAGAAGCAGAGCCTCCCCTCCCTCCCTGTTCACCACCTCCACTAAGTCCAGAATCCTACGTGTGTTATCTCCCGCCTGACGGTAGCGAACGAACCCAACCTGGTCTTTATGGACCAAGTACGGGAGCCAATTATTTAGTCGTTCAGCTAAAAGTTTAGTAAATATCTTGAGGTCCGAATTTAAGAGGCTAATCGGGCGGTAGCTCGCACACTCCATCGGGTCCTTACCGGCTTTGGGAATAATAGTTATATAGGAATGTAGGAATGTATTTGGAATGTCTACGCCCTCCATGAACAGATTGAAGAGGTGTGTTAGGTGAGGAGACAGCTCCTCTACAAAAGTCTTGTAGTATAGGTAAGTGAACCCATCAGGACCCGGGGCTTTATGACCTGTTTCAACCAAAGTAACTACCCCTTATCTTGTATAAAAATATAAATTTTATTCAAAACACATAATTGACAAAAGTGCAGGTTAAAAATCAATCTATTAGTGCATATTAAAAGGCTGGGGAGGGTCCTTGGGCACCTTCCCTATCCTCTCCCTTCCTTCCAGTGGAGGTCGGCACCCTAGTATAATACGCCGTGGTGCTCCCACTCAACCGTTGACTGATCCTAGGTGGCCCTTTACTATACTCTGTATCGTGCTGCTAGCCTTAATGAGGGGCCTTACAAAAAAGTATAGTGTTTCACACTCATACCACTCATTATGCAAATATATAGGTATCAGTTAAGCCAATAATATCCCCTTGTTGTATTTTTAATTTTGTTCTGCATCTGGGGTATAATACTGCTCAAGGGTAACCATAGGGTACAATCATTTTCTTATGCCCATATTCATCAAAAACAGCTTAGTAGCCCGTCCTTCACCGCTCATGGCGGTTTTTCTGCCCAACGCGTTTCCCCTCCAGGACTTTCAATCAAAAGGAGGTTCCTCAGGGGCTGTTCATATAATTGGGATCATTTATATGGTAGAATTATATTCAAAGTATCAGGGGGTTAACTCCATCCTTCAATAAGGAGTCCTCAATTATTATCAGTAGGCATTTAGTGGCAAGTTGTCAAATATCTGCCTGTCACGCAGTAATGGAATGATGCCTGCTTGTTGTATCCACCCACAGGGTATAGTCATTCCTCCAATGTGGAGATCATAGTCATGGTCAGAGTTGCTGTGTGTCAAATGAGGGCTTCTGCCTATGTGGCTGTGGATGGTGAGCACCTCAGGCAGAACCTCCACTGGAAGGAAGGGAGAGGATAGGGAAGGTGCCCAAGGACCCTCCCCAGCCTTTTAATATGCACTAATAGATTGATTTTTAACCTGCACTTTTGTCAATTATGTGTTTTGAATAAAATTTATATTTTTATACAAGATAAGGGGTAGTTACTTTGGTTGAAACAGTTGATTCTACCCCTATCGGGAAGAGAAAAAAATCTTTCTGAGGGTTGTAAGCTTTATGACCTGGCAGGTCTTTGATCACTTGTTGTATCTCATCTGGGGATATTTTCCGATTGAGTTCTTCCACCGCCTCTTGGGACAACTTTGGGAGGTGACAGGTGGCCAAGTAATCATTCACTATTTTTGCTCTGTCTGGTTGGGACATATGAAATGGCGAGGGGATAGAGTATAATGATGTGTAATAAGCTTGAAACAATTGGGCCATTTTTGTGGGGTCATATTGAGGGATACCCAAAGTGTCCTTTATCGCGCAAGGGGAAGTAGTCATCGTTTGGTCTCTAAGCTTTCTGGCTAACATCGTGTGCGGTTTGTTCCCATATTCGTAATATTTCTGGCGGGAGTACCGGAGAAGTTTTTCTACGTGACCCTGCGTAATCTCTTTTAATTTAGATTCAAGTCTATCACTTTTTTCAGGCGAATCCTAGAGGGACGGGTACAGAGCTGTTCCTCTGCTGCACGTAAATCCTTTTCATATTGGCGATAGAGCTGTTGAGAATCCTTTTTAATCCTAGAGGAGAGGGCTATGCACTCCCCCCTAATAACTGCCTTGTGGGCTTCCCATATCAGCGGGAAGGATGGAGGTGACAGAGTTTTCCGTAAAATAATTCTGTATGACCCGTCGGAGGGATTCTCGAGGGGAAATGTTAGTTAATAAAGATTCATTAAGTCTCCAGTGGGTTCTCTTTAGAGGGGCAGTTGTCAGGTTCAGAAATATCGATACGGGGGCATGGTCCGACCAGGTGATGCTACCAATCTGTGCCTGCTGAAGTGCTCTAAGTGTGGGGATATTGCCAAAGAAGTAGTCTATTCGACTATGTGAGTTGTCCGGATGTGAGAAGAAGGTGTATTGTCTTGCTGTTGGGTTGTCTATTCTCCAGAGGTCATACAATTGGTGTTTACGGATCAGCCTGCGGAAACCAACAGATAATTGTGATGATCTATGTTGACTTACGGGATGTGAGAGTGCATGCAATTTATCAGCATTCTCCGAGAACACCATGTTAAAATCCCCTCCTATAATGTGTATGGCCCCACGATCTGCTGAAAGATGCGCCAAGACAGATGAAACAAATTTAAGCTGATTGACGTTAGGGGCATATAGGTTACAGAGGATTATCCATTTCCCATTCAAAGTTCCCTTGACAATCAGATAGCGACCTAACGGATCTGCCTCACCCTTGCCCACTTGAAATGGGCAAGTGCGGGAAATCAATATGGCCACCCCTGCTCTCTTCTTTGAGTTTGTGGCTGAAAAGGATTGAGGAAACCAATGGCGGGCAAAGCTAAAAGACCCTTTGTTTGTAAAGTGTGTTTCTTGCAGGAACACTACTGCCGCCCTTGACTTCCGCATCTCCTGAAGGACCAGCCTCCTCTTCACATCAGAATTCAACCCCTTAACATTAAGACTCATTATCTTCGCCATCTCATGACCTCTAGATGTGCTCGTGTGGGGGCTGATATCTGAGACTTTCGTTTAGTGTGCGTGGCAGGCGATCCCCCTGAACCCCTCTGTGATATAGCAGATATATTTTGATAAATTGCATACCTGTGGATCTTATCAAGACCTAAAATAACAAACTCAAACATAACTATGTTCAACTATAAAATAGGAATTTTCAGTTATGAGATAAGTATACGGCAGTCGAAACTAACCGCCCACTATCCCAATACCAGAGCCGACTTATATTTACTCAGAGTAGAGAGTATTACACTGGATATAACCTGCACTATAAACTAGAGTGCGAAAAAATTTAGTACGACTCTGCCAGTGGGTAGGTGGCAAAACTCCACAAGCCTGGCACACTGGCCCCAATCCCCCCCCCCCGGGATCATCTAAAACGGAGAAATCACAAAGATATGGAGAACTATATAGGTAAACCCATAAAGGTGTAACTTCTACAGATAACCATAAGTTCACATGAGAGCTTAGTCAAGTAGGTTCTTCATCCCTCGAACTCTTGGAGCGTCGTTTGCGCGACGTAGTAGCCGGTTGCCAGGTCTGAGGAAGTGGCGGCATCTGCTGGGGCATACTCCAATCTGGCAAATCTGTAAGAGGGAGGTCAAAGGCCCGGCAAAAAGGCTCAAGATCAGCGGGGGCCCGAAGGCAGCCCTGCGTCTCTCCTCGCCGTGCAGTGAGGCTAAACGGAAACCCCCATCTGTAGAGAATGTTATTATCCTTCAAAGACGAGAGTAGTGGGCGGAGGGCCTTCCTCTGCTGGAGTGTTAACCACGAAAGATCTTGGAATAACTGGATTTTGGTACCTCGGTACATCACTTGTTTTGGCGGTCGTGCTTTAAACATTAATTCTTCTTTAAGTTGAAAGTCAGTGATATGGCAGATAATATCCCTTGGGTTCCCTTTCAGATTTTTAGGGCGTAAAGCCCTATGCGCTCTATCTATGGGAATTGGATGGTCAGAAGGTTGCTGCAGAAGTGAGTTGAATATAGTCTGCAAAATTGTTATGACGTCCTCCTTTGCTTGGGACTCGGGTACGCCTCTGACCCTTATATTATGGCGTCTGCCTCTGTTGTCCAGATCCTCAATATGACGCTGCAGCTCCCTTATGATGTCAGCCTGAGAGGTTTGGGACTGGAGGTGACGGATGGTTGTTCTAGCTTCCGTATGGTCATTTTCCAGCTGGTTTATTCTTTTAGAGATGGAAATGACATCCTGCCGGACCGCTGCTATTTCAGATCTACAGGCATGTTTAACCTCAGAAATGAGTGTTTGAAAATCCTTCTTGGTAGGGAGCTGTTGGACATGTTCCCACCACTCAGCAGGCAGGCACATAGGTTGTGTGATGGAAAGGCTGGCCCCTGCCCTCTCCTGGGCCCTCTGCCCGGTGTTATCTACCCCTGGAGGATCGGAGAGGGACCCGGGGCACCGAAGTCCTGGGCCCTTTATTACTTTGTGGGGTCTTTGGGGCCTAGGGATGAGAGTCTCATTATGCAGCATTGGTGGTTCCAGTGGAAAAGACAGGGAGTCACTGCCCGGCACTGTATCACTGTCCCATGGAGGTCTGGGGACTCCAGCACTCTGCAGGGCCTCATATGTGCCCCCCAAAGCCTCCCCGCTGCCTCCTGCCATATCCACCATTCCCCCACATCTTCTGCTCTCCAGTCCCTGCTCCCCTACGCCCCACTCTGTGCCACTCACTGCACTCAGTGTGGCGTCCACGTGGGCCGCGGGGCTCCAGCCGCCGCCACGCTCCAGCACCTCCAGAGGGGGGAGGGGCGGCATCATCTCCGCCGTCCTCACTTGGCACCCAGGGCTCGCTTCTAGGGAGAGCGTTAGTCGCTCACCTGGCCTGGGAGATCGGGGGTACTCCGGGTCCTCCGGCTCACCGTCTCCACGCTCCTGCTGGGCCACAGGTGAGTCCCCGCGCGTCTTCCCCGCCGCCGCCATCTTGACCGCGAGGGGAGCCTCCATCCCGCCGGCG
Source organism: Anomaloglossus baeobatrachus (assembly GCF_048569485.1). Taxonomy (NCBI): domain Eukaryota; kingdom Metazoa; phylum Chordata; class Amphibia; order Anura; family Aromobatidae; genus Anomaloglossus; species Anomaloglossus baeobatrachus. The sequence goes on along the minus strand of NC_134359.1, from coordinate 173,505,775 downwards.
CTCACTGGACCCCGCTCTTCAATCCCTCTTCCCCCTGCAGCACGTACCGGCAGTCCCCGTACAGTCTCCTCTGCTGCTGCTGTCGGGCGAGGGGAGAGATGCTGAATCACCTCCCCGGCTAGGGCCTCCTCCTGCTCCTGCTCCTGCTCGCCGGGCGGCTCCCTTGTTAGGTAGGAGTCCAGGGTGAATGCTGCTGGGGTCCCAGGGTCTTTAGACATCTTTGGGGGCTTCTTCCCCATTTCGGATCTTCCGAGCTGATGTAGAAGTGCTGTTTATGATCCCGGGCGAAGGAGCTCAGGCCTCAGGCGTCTTGCCTCATGGAGTTCCAGACACGCCCCCCCTCTTTAATTCTTTTAAGGCTTTCTGTTTTTCTTTTATTGCTTCCCTTACAGCTCTATTTAGCCATAGGGGTTTCTTCCCATTTCTAGCATGTTTGTTCCCATAGGGTATATTTTCTGCACAAGCCCTATTCAGGATGCTCATAAAAGTCTCCCATTTGCTTTGTGTACTTTTATTACTTAGTACATCATCCCAGTTTATTGCACTAAGATCATCTCTCAACCGTTTAAAATTTGCTTTCCTGAAGTTTAGTGTCCTTGTAGCCCCTCTACTATACATCTTACTAAAGAATACATGAAAACTTATTATTTTGTAATCCCTATTCCCCAAGTAACCCCCAACTTGTATATTTGATATGCGGTCTGGCCTATTGGTTAGTACAAGGTCTAGTAGTGCTCCCCCTCTTGTGGGGTCCTGTACCATTTGTGAAAGGTAATTATCTTTCATTGTTATCAAAAATCTATTTCCTTTGCTGGAACTGCAAGTTTCTGTTCCCCAATTTATATCAGGATAGTTAAAGTCCCCCATAATAATTACCTCTCTGAGACTCGCTGCTTTATCAATTTGCTTTATGAGGAGATTCTCAACCTCTTCCATAATATTCGGCATCTTATAACACACCCCTGTCAGTATTTTATTATTCATTCTCCCCCTTATCTCCACCCATAGGGACTCTACATTCTCAGTACCCTCACATATTTTGTCACGCAGGATGGGTTTTAAGGATGATTTTACATATAGACACACACCTCCCCCTCGCATATTTGTACGGTCATTCCTGAATAGGCTATAACCCTGTAAATTAACAGCCCAGTCATAGCTCTCATCCAGCCATGTCTCTGATATCCCCACTATATCATAATTTTCTTCCAACAATATTAATTCTAATTCCTCCACCTTATTTGTGAGGCTTCGGGCATTAGTGTACATGCACGTTACGTATGACTCTGTACCTCTATTCCTCCTTACTGTATTAACTGTCCTAACCCTTCCCCCCGTACCACCCCCAATTTCATTACTTGTGCCCTGGTCACTATCTGCACTACATTCCCCTTCTATAAAGTGAATACCCTCGCCCCCCATTCCTAGTTTAAACACTCCTCCAACCTTCTGGCCATTTTCTGCCCCAGCAGAGCTGCACCCTCCCCATTAAGATGCAGCCCATCCCTAGCATAGAATCTGTAGCCAACTGAAAAGTCGGCCCAATTCTCCAGGAACCCAAAACCCTCTTTCCTACACCAATTCCTGAGCCACCTGTTAACCTCCCTGATCTCCCTTTGCCTCTCTAGTGTGGCTTGTGGCACAGGTAGTATTTCCGAAAATACCACCTTGGAGGTCCATGCTTTAAGCTTACAACCTAATTCCCTGAAATCATCTTTAAGGACCTTCCACCTACCTCTAACTTTGTCATTTATGCCAATGTGTACCATGACCGCTGGGTCCTCCCCAGCCTCTCCCAGTAATCTGTCAACCCGATCAGCGATGTGCCTAACTCGAGTGCCAGGAAGACAACACACTGTTCGGCGATCCCTGTCTTTGTGACAGATTGCCCTATCTGTCCCCCTAATAATTGAGTCCCCCACTACCAGTACCTGTCTTGCCTGCCCTGCACTCCGATTCCCCCCCTTACTGGAGCACACACTCCTCTGGCATTCAGAGGTCATGCCTTGCTGCAGCAATGCTACCCCTGTAATGACATCCCCCTCATCTGCCAAGTTTGCAAACCTATTGGGGTGTGTCAGTTCAGGACTAGCCTTCCTAGCACATTTCCCTTTACCCCCCTTTCTGTCACCCAGCTACCTAGCTCACCGTCCTGCCGCTCCCTACTACGATCCTCCCCCACATCTGACCCAGCAAGCTGCTGCTCAGTGAGCAGCAAACTCCTTTCCATATTGCTAATGCATCTCAGAGTTGCCAGCTGCTCATTTAGATCCAGTATCTGGGCTTCCAAATGTGCAACTTGCGCACATCTCGAACAACAGTATGCACCCTTGAACGGCTTTTCAAGGACTGCATACATGAGACAAGATGTACACTGGATCGCATTAGCAATAGTGGAGCACATTTTCTACTGGGGATAGCACTAAACAAATGTTAAGTAATTAAACAACTAAATACAAACAATTCTACTCACACTTACTTTTGCTCACACTTTGCTCACTCACGCTCACAATGAAGAAGACAGGCCAAAATTTGCGCGCCGCTAGCCGCGCGGTTTTCAGAAGTCTTCCTTCCAGCTGTAACGGCCAAAACCCGGTTCTCCTTGAGCTCGCGGTGACTCTTCACTTATCCCAGAAGGCACTGGGAATATGCAAATTATCCTCGCAAGACTCCTTCCCTGGCTTTCAGAAGTCTTCCTTCCGGCTGTAACGGCCAAAACCCGGTTCTCCTTGAGCTCGCGGTGACTCTTCACTTATCCCAGAAGGCACTGGGAATATGCAAATTATAGAAAATCTTTTTATTGAAAAAAGACCCGTGTTTTCTCCGGTACGTGTCACACTGATATCACATGGATCACATCAGTGTGCGAGCCATGTGACACGCGTGCTGGCGGAGAAAAAAATGGACATGTCTGCGTGCGGTGCCATGAGAACAGCATAGAATTACATGGGTATGTGCAGCATCAGTGTTAAAACCGGATGTCACATGTACCTGAAACACAAACATCTGAAACCGGCCTTAAGTGGTTTCTTCTTCCACCTTTTGTTATTTCCTATCTTTTCTCCCTGGTCATTCCCTAGTGCACGTTATTGGTGTGTGTATAGGTTTTTGTTACCCCCCCCAGTTTGTTTCTGTGTTGGTGGGTTGTTGGGCTCCGTTCGGGTCAATCCCGAGTGGCGGGAACTTAGTTGTTAGGGCCTGGACAGGAGACAGGGCTACGTTGATGGCTCGACCAGGACTACCTCTAAGTCTACCGTCGGGATAAGGGGCAGCGCAGGGCTCCCAGACTTAGGGTTAGCCTGGTAGTCCCAGTTCCATCTACTATCCCGTTACAATACAGAGCGTGACCAGTAGAAGCCCCCTATATTGCCATTGACAAATGACTGACCTGAGTGGGAACCTGTTTTTTTTTCTTTATGGAATGAGTTAAAGCTTTTATTTTACAGACATTTTGGATTAAATTTCTCTTGTGCTCTACACTATGCACTTTCTTTGGGGTTTACATCTAAATCTAAAAATGATGTGATTCAGAAGACACCCTTTAGGGATCCGTTCCCTATATTGAGGCAGCAGGGTTACTCTGAACTCAGTCTGGCCTCTGTTCAGCAGTGTATCTTTTAAGACTTGCACAAAACTGGCCGAAAACGCTTTTATAAACGCTTAAAAAGCTGGACACAGCTGTACCATAGGCCAGAGAGTCTCCACAATGTCTCCAACTGCCTCATTAGTACAAAATGAATGTGAGCTCAGCCTTAGGCTATGTGCGCAGTGCGTTTTTCGCAGCAAAGTCTATGAGTTTTCATTTTTGCTGTCTGCACACAGCGTTTTTTTTTAGCTGCGTTTTTGTGGTGCCCACAAAAACGCAGAATGTCAATTATTTTAGCGTTCCTCACTGCGTTTTCCACCCATTGAGTTCAAGATGTTAAAAAAGGCAATGAAACACGCAAATTGCAAATATAGCTGCGTTTTAGTGCATTTCTGTGACTAAAAACGCAGCTATAAACGCAAGGGGTGGGTAATACAGTGACATGTACATTAAAAGAATTCCCTATGTTGGTAAACACAGAAGCGTGAATCCTTCCGGTACCGCCACCACCGCTTCCACCTCCTGTCCAGCGCCATGTCCGGACAGGAGGTGGAAGCAGCTGCAAAATCAAAAGTGAACAGTAGAAAAAAGAAAAAAAAAAAAGTCATAATCACCTGTCTGCAGACTCCCGATACATGTCCGCTCCCAGCTTCTCTTCCCGGCACCGCCACCCCTGCTCTGGCTGTGTGCAAACTCCCGAGCATGTCCGATAGCTGCAGGACCTGGCGGTGATCAGCTGATGCGGCACCTGAATGAATTAGCTGACCGTATAAGTTCAGCGGTGAGGTTGGCTTTTTACTGCCCAGCCGGCTTAAACTATCAGCTGATTCAGTCAGGAGACTTCATCAGCTGATTACCGCCGGGTCCTGCAGTGATCCGACGGGAGTCTGCACAAACGTGTGTAGTTCTTTTTTTTTTTTGCACTGATGCATCAGCTGATTGTATAAGTGGGTTTTAAACAATCAGCTAATGTGTCATATGATTCACATCCCTGAACCTGACATCATCTGATCGCTTTGCCTTCCAGCAAACAGATCAGATGATATTGGATCTGGATTGGGCGGCGCAGGACGCTTGACCCAGGATTACTGTGGGGGTGGGGGGGGGGAGGGTCTTTATTTCAATAAAGGAGTCACTAATTGTGTTGTGTTTTATTTTTAATAAAAATATTTTTCTCTGTTTTTTTTTTTTTTTTTTTTTTTATCTTTACTAGAAATTCATGGTGGCCATGTCGAATATTGGCGTGACACCATGAATTTCGGGCTTAGGGCCAGCTGATAATATACAGCTAGCCCTAATCCCATTATTACCCAGCGAGTCACCCGGCATCAGGGCAGTTGGAAGAGTTGGATACAGCGCCCAAACATGGCACTTCAATGAGAGCGCCATTTTCTGGGGTGGCTGCGGACTGCAATTCGCAGCGAGGGTGCCCAGAAAGCATGGACACCCTGCGCTGCGGATTCCAATCCCCAGCTGCCTAGTTGTACTCAAAAATTGGGCGAAGTCCTTGTCATTTTTTTTTAAACTTATTGCAAGAAAGAAAGAAAGAAAGAAAAGAGAAAGAAAGAAAGAAAGAAAGAAAGGAGGAAGAAAGAAAGAAAGGAGGAAGAAAGAAAGAAAGAAAGAAAAAGAAAGAAAGGAGGAAGAAAGAAAGAAAGGAGGAAGAAAGAAAGAAAGAAAGAAAGAAAGAAAGGAGGAAGAAAGAAAGAAAGGAGGAAGAAAGAAGGAAAGAAAGAAAGGAGAAAGAAGGAAAGAAAGAAAGGAGAAAGAAGGAAAGAAAGAAAGGAGAAAGAAGGAAAGAAAGAAAGAAAGAAAGAAAGAAGGAAGGAAGAAAGAATCCAGTGGATCCAGTGACAGCGGGTAACCTCACTGACAGCTCAGCTGATCGCACGGCTGTCTTCATTAGCTGCGTGGAGGTGACCGGAGCGGCGGTGTCTTCTGCAGCTCCTGTCACCTCCATGCAGCAGCGCTGGATGCGACGCTGGACCATCCTGGAGTACGCCGGACATGGAGGGCTTTTTGGGGCTGATTAAAGTGATGAACCAGGGTATATGTGTGTGTTTTTTATTTCTAATAAAGGATTTTTTCTGGTGTGTGTGTGTGTGTTAATTTACTGTAATTTACAGATTAATCATGGAGGGTGTCTCATAGACGCCTGACATGATTAATCTAGGACTTATTGGCAGCTATGGGCTGCCAATAACTCCTTATTACCCCGATTTGCCAAAGCACCAGGGCAAATCGGGAAGAGCCGGGTACAGCCCCAGAACTGTCGCATATAATGTATGCGGCAATTCTGGGCGGCTGCTGACTGATATTGTTAGGGTGGGGGGCTCCCCATAACGTGGAGCTCCCCATCCTGAGAATACCAGCCTTCAGCCGTATGGCTTTATCTGGCTGGCATTAAAATTGGGGGGAACCGCACGCAGTTTTTTTTTAATTATTTATTTATTTTACTGCACAGTATAGACACGCCCACCGGCTGCTGTGATTGGGTGCAGTGTGACACCTGTCACTCAGCGTGGGGGCGTGTCTCACTGCAACCAATCATAGCCGCCGGTGGGCAGGGAAAGCAGGGAATAGGAGATTGTTTAATGAGCGGCCGGCTTTTTCAAAATAGTAAAAGCCGCCGCAGCAGTGTGAATGCCGTGCAGCGCTGCGCCGGAGATCGGGGAACGGTAAGTATGAGAGAGGGGGGGAAACTGACCGACAGACTGTGAGAGAGGGACAGACAGACAGAGAGACCGACAGAGAGACAGAGAGACCGACCGACGGACTCAGGGAGATTGACCGACATACACAGAAATAGAAAGAATAGCCGACATCACTAGAAATAAAAACACCAAACGGACACGGACTATAGGTAGATGCATACGTGTTTACTAACGTGTGTGCACATACCCATAGACTTTCATTGTGTCCACGTGTGCGTGCTCCGTGCAGATAACGGACATGCATCCGTGCAAAACGCAAACACATACGGATCACGGACACGCACACATGGACATAATGAAATAACGGACGTGTGACCACAATCATAGATTAACATTGGTGCACGTTTGGCCGTGTCTCCGGTATATACGGAAACGGACCAAACACGCACGTGTATCACGGACGTGTGAAGGGGGCCTCATTGCCAGCTGCAGCGTGTGCACAACACAGCGAATGTGATGAATATGAAAGTGTTTTGAAGCAGCTTCAACAAGATCTAATTCTAAAGTATTATTTTGCTTTTCTTCTGTTGTAATATCGGTTTGGTTCAATAGGATAAGGCACGTCTACCATATTTCTAGTTACCAGGGTGCTCAGGTAGGTTTCCAAACCACATACAGCAGTAATATATACATGGCACTCCTGAATTCAGAAAATATGATTTTTTTTATTTCATACCCCGTATAGTCAAGACAGACGTTGAGGCCCAAACATGGCCTTCATCAGTAACTAGCACCTGATATCAATAGAGATCGATTATAGTTTCACTGTTTTCATTGACAGTATTTGGAATGCTAGCAGATATGTGACTGATCTGCAGCATGTTATTTCTGCCATAAGCAGTTGCAGTAATGCTATTAAAGAAGGTTTCTGTGGTTTGCAGCCTGTCATTAGCAGTATCCCCAACACACAGCGGCAGATACCGCTAATGACAGGCTACAAACCATAGAAACTTTAATAGCATTACTGCAACTGCCTATGGCAGAAATAACATGCTGCAGGTAACAGTCACATATCTGCTAGCATTCCAAATACTGCCAATGAAAACAGTGAAACTATAATTGATCTCTATTCATCTCAGGTGCTGGTTACTGATTAAGGCCATGTTTGGGCCACAATGTCTGACTTGACTATACGGAGTGTGAAATAAAAAAAAATATCATTTTTCTAAATTCAGGAGTGCCTTGTATATATTACTACTGTAATATCTGTTTGTTCCTCAATTACATGAACAGCACTGTGGCCTTCCATCTTAAACTTACTGAATCCTACATTTTCTTCTAGCTGTTGTTCATTACTCTCAGTCATCAGTTTAATTGTATTTATGTTTGAAGCATTGTCCGTTACAATAGCAAGAACCTGTTCTTTTTTGAGTTTGTAATCTTGCAGAACGTTTTCCACTAAGGCCTGGAGAAAGAGGCTGGTGTGATGAGCTTTAGTATCTTTTACTACAAGTGTCTTGGTAACAATTTCTTTGTGGTCACAAACATATCAAACATTAATGGCAAAATAGTTCACTCTGTGACATGTGCAGGCATCCATTTTAAGAAACATGAAGCATCTTTTGAGAGTCTTTTTAAGATCTTCCTTTTGTTTAAGGGCTTCTTCAATCACTAATTTTCTAATACTTTCTCTTTCCAGAGAAACACCAAGTTTGCGGGTCATTTCTGCATTAAGAGCTGTAAATCTGGTCGTGCAAATAATGATAATGGTACACCGTCCTTCACAACAAGCTGTATGAGCTGTCTTTTAACCCCTTAAGGACAAAGCCAGATTTGTACTTAATGCCCAGGCCATTTTTTGCAATTTTGACCAGTGTCACTTTATAAGGTTATAACTCTGGAACGCTTCAATGGATCCCGGTGATTCTGAGATTGTTTTTTCGTGACATATTGGGCTTCATGTTAGAGGTAAATTTAGGATGATATTTTTTTATTTTATTTGTGAAAAAATCTGAAATTTGACAAAAAAATTAAACATTTTGCAAGTTTCAAACTTTTAATTTATATGCCCATAAACCGGAGAGTTATGTCACACAAAATAGTTAATAAATAACATTTCCCACTTGTCTACTTTAGATCAGCGCAATTTTTGAAACAAAATTTTTTGGGGTTAGGAAGTTAGAAGGGTTCAAAGTTCATCAGCAATTTCCCATTTTTTCAACAAAATTTACAAAACCAATTTTTTAGGGACCACATCCCATTTGATGTGACTTTGAGAGGTCTGGGTGACAGAAAATACCCAAAAGTGACACCATTCTAAAACCTGCACCCCTCAAGGTACTCAAAACCACATTCAAGAAGTTTATTAACCCTTCAGGTGCTTCACAGGAACTAAAGTAATATGGAATGAAAAAAAGTAAAAACTTACATTTTACCTAAAAATGTTACTTTAGCACTAATTTTCTTACTTTTTCAAGAGGTAACACCAAACATTGGACCTCACACTTTGTTACCCACTTTCTTATGAGCGTGCCGATACCTCACATGTGGTCTGAAACCTTTGTTTGGACAAATGGGAGGGCTTGGAACGAAAGGAGCAATATTTGAATTTTGGAAAGGAAATTTGGCTGAAAAAGATTGCAGGCACCATGTTGCATTTGGAGGACCCCTAAAGTACGTAAACAGCAAAAAACCACCACAAGTGACCCCATATTGGAAACTAGGCCTCTCAAGGAATTTATCTAGATGTTTGGTGAGTACCCTGAACCCCCAGGTGCTTCACAGAAGTTTATAACGTTGAGCCATGAAAATAAAAAAATAAAATTTTACCACAAAATTGTTACTTCAACCAGGTAGCTTTTTTTTTCACAAGGGTAACAGGAAAAAAAATCACCATGAAATGTATTCTGCAATTTCTCCTGAGTTTGGTGATATCTTATATGTGGTGGAAATCAACTGTTTGGGCACACAGCAGGTCTTGGAAGGGAAAGAGTGCAATTTGACTGAACATTTGGCTGGAATAATTAGTGGACGCTATGTCGCATTTGGAAAGCCCCTAAAGTGCCTAAACAGTGGAGGCCCCCCACAAGTGACCCCATTCTGGAATCAAGAAACTTCAAGGCTTTTATCTAGGTGTATATTGAACATTTTGAATCCACGAATACTTCACAGAATTTGATAAGCTTAGGTTGCCATATTGAAAATTTTCATTTTTTTCACAAAAATGTTTCTTTAGCATCACATTTCTCACTTTTTCAAGAGGCAACAACAAAACGTGGACCCCACAGGTTGTTATCCAATTTCTTGTAATCGCAGGGATACCCCATATGTGGCCAAAAACCTCTGTTTGGATATATGGCAGGGCTTGGAATGGAAGGAGCACCATTTGAATTTTGGAAAAGTTGAAATAAATTGCGCGCACCATGTCACATTAGCAGGGCCTGTTGGGTACCTATACATTAGAAACCCCCCACAAGTGACTCCATTTTGGAAACTGGACCCCTCAAGGATTTTATTAAGGAGTATAGTAAGCATTTTGAATCCACAGGTACTTCACAAAAATGTTGCTGTAGCAACAAATTTCTCTCTTTTAGGCTATGTGGCCATGATCCAGCGACACGGCGTCTAGTATACAGTGTCAACCTTCCTGCAGAGATGTGAGTGTTGTCCACGGGAGAACGCAGCTGCCCATGCCCACGATTTGGGTTCAGGCTGCTGTGGAGCTCTATGCTACCTGCAGAGCACACTCATCTCCGCAGCATAAATTGACATGCTGAGGCTCGGGAAGCTGCGCCACAGGTCGGTTTATGCTGCAGAGAAAAGAAGCACAGTGGGCACGGGATTTCTAAAAATCCTGCCACTGTGCTTCTACTGCACAACGCAGCGCTATGGAAGCAGGGAAAACAATCTGCGCCCAAAATGCTGCAAACCCTGATTGTGGGCACATAGTCTAAAATGCTACAATGGATGAATGGATAGATGTCAAACATATATAACGTCCCACCCCCCTGCATATTCTAAGCTGGCGCCCTTTAGTGCCTTTCATGTGGCACTAAAGGGTGCCTAGCCTTGTATTTAGCCCAAAAAGAAAAAAAAATAATTAAAATAAATGACGTGGGGTCCCCCCTATTTTTGATAGCCAGCTAGGGTAAAACAGACAGCTGTAGCCTGCAAACCACAGCTGACAGCTTCATCTTGTCTGGTGATCAATTTGGAGGGCTCCCCAAGCTGTTTTTTTTTTTTTAATTATTTATAAATAAATAATTAAAAAAAAAAAAAACAAACATAGGGTCCCCCCAAATTAATTCACCAGCCAAGGTGAAGCTGACAGCTGGGGTCTGGTATTCTCAGGGTGGGAAGAGCCATGGTTACTGGACTCTTCCCAGCCTAAAAATAGCAGGCCGCAGCCGCCCCAGAAGTGGCGCATCCATTAGATGCGCCAATTCTGGCGCTTCGCCCCAGCTCATCCCGCGCCCTGGTGCGTTGGCAAACGGGGTAATAAATGGGGTTGATACCAGGTGTGAAATGTCACCTGGCATCAAGCCCAGCAATTAGTTATGTCACGGCGTCTATCAGATACCCGACATAACTAATTGACAGTAATAAAAAAAAAAAATTGACAACAAAAAAAAATTTATTTGAAAAAACACTCCCCAAAACATTCCCTGATTGACCAATTTATTGAAAAGAAAAGAAAAAAAAATCCACTGTAATCCATTTGGACGTCCCACGTCGATTCTGGACCTTCTAGAATATGGGGGACACGTTCAGGGAACGTATCCCCCATTTTCTAGGAGGGCAGACCCTCCATTTGAGGAGAGTGGGTGCAAAGAATCTGCACCCACCCTCCCCGGGTCACAACTGCAAAGTGCCGTGCAGCAGCAGCAGCCAGCGTCCTGAACACAGGAAGCTGTCAGCTGCTCGGCACATGTGACCGGCGTCTGCTGAGAAGGAGCCGGAGGAGGGGGCCGCGGGGGATCAGCGCTCCGACAGGTATGTATGACACCGGGGAACACCGGGGGGGATAGAGGGGGGGCCCGGCAGGGCCTGGGGAGCAGGTTTCTGTCGCATGTGTTATGGCACATACGACAGAAACCATAGGAACAGTGTAAATGCGGCCGGCGCGCTGCTGTGCTCGCCGGTGCGCGCGGCCATCTTGGATTTTCGGGAGGGGGTTGGGGGTCGGAGGGGGCACTTTGGGGATACCGAGGGGACCGGAGGGAACCGGGAAAGAGATTTATCTCCCATCTGACATGTTTGTTTATGCCAGATGGGAGATAAATCATTTTTTACCGGCGCGGTCATTTACTGTAACCTGATGATCGGTATACGGTGTATACCGGTCATCAGGTGAGCGGGGACCGGAAAAACCGGCCCGAATCATGATCTCCAGGGTCTCAGCTACCCCCGGCAGCTGAGACCCCGGAAATCTTCTGACTCTGGGGGGCGCTAGACCCTTTTTTCCGACCGCCGTTAAAAAGCGGTGGTTTGGAAGAAGTACCCTAATTTGTCGCCGTTAAAAGGCGTATCGGCGGTCGTTAAGGGGTTAAACATATCTGCTATCATTGTTACCGTAACTTTATCACTTACAAAATATCTTGTTAATGATGTTTGAGATGCTCTTTCCTCCACCTTAGTCTGGCAGGAAGTGCTGGGCACTGGTTTCTTAGTGCTGCTGTTATCTTTTTCAGTCACAGCTTTGAAAATTTCTGGGTGGAAGCGTTGTAAATGTCTTTTTAGATTGGAAGCTTTTGTAGGAGCATTTTTATCACTGCCTGAGTATGCACTGATTTTGGCATCACAGCATTTGTTTTCATCTGGGTCACTTGTCATATATGGACACAAAATATTTTTCATCTTGAGTCACTTTGATACACTGACAATTTCAATTTTGCAAGTTTTCCCACCTACAAAGAATGGAGAGGTCTGTAATTGTACACTTCACCTGTGAGACAGAAAAAAAAAAAAAGTACAGAAAAACTACATTGTTTGATTTAGGTAATTTGCATTTTATTGCATGAAAAAATACGTATTTGATACAATAGAAAAACAGTACTTAATATTTGGTACAGAAACCTTCGTTTGCAATTACAGAGGTCAGATGTTTCCTGTAGATTCTCTCAGTTGAAGTGTACCTATGATAAAAATTTCAGGCCTCTCCATTCTTTGTAGGTGGGAATCGACAGTGTATCAAATACTTATTTTCCCCACTGTATAATTTTAGATAGAAATAAAACAAACTGTGCATAAATCAATAGTACAGATGACAAATATAAAGGTTTGTAAAATAGGTCATTAGATAGCTTTACTTTGAATTTTCAAGCTCAGGCTTTTCTTAGGTACAGCTCACTAAATGTTTCACATCAGATTGCTTCAGTCTATGAAGAGGGGTGGAGGGAGGGAGCAAGTTTGTTGTGTATCATACTGCAGGAACAAAGAAACTGATAACAGAGCTAATAACTTGATGTTTTGGCTTCTATACCTATACAAGTCCTCATATAAGTCCTCATCAATCCTGTTGCTGTATTTTCCCTGTATATTGTATGTATATTGTATAGAAGCTATCCTCCGAAAAGTACATGAGCTCAAAGAATAAACAAACAAGCATCAAGCATACAGAGAGAACATAGAGTATACTGGACTATTGATTTATGCAGTTTATTGAAAGTTTAAATATGCTTGAAGAAGTAATTACCTTCATCTTGTTATCCTGTTCACTCTAGAAATTCTGAGATGAGTGCAGGCCTTCCTTTTTTTCTGAGCGTTTACCCTTGCCTGTAGAGGAGGAGCTTCACTGGTGCTCAAGTGCAACACAGACTGCTCAGACAAAGCCTAGATCCTCAGGCTACATACATTCACACACAGCGTTTTTTCCAGTGAAATGCAGTGACTCTGGGCATCCTAGCAAAGTCAACGGGTTTCAAGATATGACATTCAGACACATCGTTTTGTGAGGATCCGTTTTTGGGCTCGAAAACGGATCCTCACAAAGAATGAGCATGTCAGTTTGTGTGGATTTTTTCTAATTTGCTTTTTCTATTGAAAACATTATCTATGAGCTCAAAAACCTTTCAGGTGACGCGTTTTGTTTTGTTTTTTATACAAAAAAGCTGATTGGCTTTTGCAGCTGAAAAACGTATCCTCAAAAAACGCAGCAAAAACGCTGTGTGTGAATGTAGCCTTAGATCAGGAATAGAACAGCCATTTATAGGACATTTCATAACTTTCCCAAATACCTATGAAAAAATATTAAGCACATTCTGCATTGAACTACAGTACCCAATTTATTATATATTTTAAGAGTCGGAGTCTGTCCATTTTATACCGACTCCACCAAAATGAACACAGACCCCGGCTCCACAGCCCTGGGTTTTTTTTTTGCCAGGTGGTGTAGATTGGGTGCAGAAATATGATGTAGAAATTTCTGCACCAAATATACATCTCTTGGCAAAAACCCCCCACAGTTTTCTGCCAGGAGATGCAGGTCTGTGAACTCAGTGAGATATCATTGAGATCCCCTGAGGTCAGGTTACCTGCTGTCACAGGTGGAGGACCATGGGAACCTCCAGCTGTGGCCGCAACTAATCTGATTGACATTACCCACTGATCGCTGCAGCTCAGTCTCTGCGTGAAGTTATATCGGGCAGTCACATTGTATGGTCACTCACTGTATGATTAGATGTAGCAGTGCTGGAATAGTCGTTGGACCCAGTGTGGATTACATCGGACATGGGTCTTTAGGAGGTTAAAGTGGTGAAAGAGGGCGTTTTTTATATTCTATATCAAATAAAAGGTGTTTTTTTTACTTTCACTTATAGATTAGTAATGGGGGGGGGGGGGCTCTCAGACGCCTGTGATTAACCCCTTATTACCCCGATTGCCCTGGTGATGTGGCAATCGGAATGAGCTGGGTAAAGTGCCAGGATTGTCGCATTTAATGGATGCGACAATCCTGGGCGGCTGCAGGGTGCCATTTGTAGGCTGGGGGTGGGACGCAAAAAGCATGGGTCTCCCCAGCCTGAGAATACCGGCCCCCAGCCGTCGAGCTTTATCATAGCTGAGTGTCAAAATTGGATGGGGCTGCATGCCTTTTAAAATTATTTAATTAAAAAAAAAAGCTGCATGCGGTTCCTATTATTTAATACACAGCCAAGATAAGTGTGGGCTTTATCTATGCTGGTATCAATAGATGGGGGGGGGGGGGGAGTCCCGGAAGTACAGCCACGGGAGCAGTTACAGCCGCACTGGAGACTCTAGGTATAGTTAGTCAGTCAGTCAGTCAATTTCTCTCTTTCTCTTTTTCTCTCTCTCTCACAGCCCCCTACACCATTTTACAACACAAGTTGGTCTCCCATTGAATTTAATAGGCTCGGTATGATCACAGAACTGTTCAGCAAACACTGGGAGGTTCAGTAAAGATTGGCGAACAGACCGTTGAAAAGTTCGCTCATCTCTAGTAGGGAAGTAGCTATCTCTGATAAAAATATTTTATTAGCTTTCATTTCTGACTTGCTTCCTAAGAGAGCAGATGTGTCTGTCTGCTCTCTGCTGGATGAAGATAATAAGACGCCGTGCTAGTGGCAGCCCATTACAGCAGCAATAGTTTTAATTTGGAATTATTTTTTTTGTTTAGTGTGAACCTTTTTTCTGAACCTCAGTATTGGAACTTGTAAGGAATTTTCTCCAGTACCTTTTCCTTCTAAACCTTGGATCCTCTGGAATGTTTCCCTTGGATGTATGCTGCTACCCACAGCTATCTGTAGATAGACCACCATTGTAACCTAGGACTGGTATTATATGCACCTACTGCCAGGCGGCGACTACCTGTCTGGGAATTGGTACAGCTATGTCTGGAGGTGAACACTGTATGCCATCTATTACGGACAGGCTTGGTGCGACAAACATGGACACGGATTTGATGTCTCAAAGTCTGTTCCTAAATGTATTGTTTATTCAAGGGGCCGACTTATGGAGCTGCGCAGGCAAATGTCTTCTCCTGCAGTGGGTAGACCATGTGTCCCATGTGAGGTAAGGAGACCTTTCAGAGGTTGCAGAGCGGGCAAAAAACTTAAGGCAAGGCAAAGACGGTTTAAACCTGTGGTCCCGTCCATCATCATAGGGAATGTTCAATCACTGGGAAATAAGTCGGATGAACTGCTGGCACTAATTCGGACACAGAGGGAGTACAAGGAATGCAGTTTGATGTGTTTTACTGAAACTTGGTTACATGGAGAAATCCCTGACTCAAGTGTTTCAGTACCAGGATTTCACATGGTCCGGAGACATTATGAAGAGTGGCAAAAAAAAGGGTGGAGGAGTTATACTCTACATAAACAACGATGGTGTAACCAGGGGCATGTGGCAGTAAGGGAGCGCCATTGTTGTCCGAACATTGAACTGCTAGCCGTTGGCCTCAGACCTTACTATATTCCTAGAGAATTCTCCCTCGTAATTGTAATAGTGTTGTACATACCACCATCAGCCAACCATGATGCTGCAGGAGAAGTGCTGTCAGGAGTCATTGCTTAGCTCCAGATGAAACACCCCAACTTGCTTACTGTAATCTCTGGGGATTTTAATCGAGCTAAAATTTCAACTGCTTTACCCAAGTTCTACCAATTTGTTAAATGTACAACACGTGACAAAATTATTTTGGATTTACTTTATGCTAATGTCAAGAATGCTTATTCATAGTCTGCCCTGCCGCCCTTGGGGAAATCCGATCACAATCTTATACTATTGTCACCAGTTTACGAACCTGTTAGTAAACAGCCTGTTACAATTAAAACAATAAGGAAGTGGAACCCAACAAATGAACAGGCTCTACAGCAGACCTGGGCAAGGTGCGGGCCGGATGCGGCCCGCCTACTGTCTGTGACCAGCCCGCCCGTCTTCAGCCGATGCAGTTGAGCCGGGCTACTGCGTGCCGGGCAGGGAGTGATCCTGCAGCTCCGCTAAGTCAGTGCAGGCAGCAGAACGCAGGAATCTCTCCTCTGTTCCCTGCTGGCACTTTCTCTGTGACACACGCGTGCGCCCCGATGACGTCAGTACTACAAGGCGTGTGTCATTTCAAAAGTTCCCGTCCAGCCGGCAGGAGAAGAAGCAGCACAGCAGGGACCTTCACTGAGAGAAGCAGATGCGAGGCCCCTAGGAAAACTGCATCGGCGCAGCCAGGGCACGTACAAGAGAAGAAGCAGATCGGTGGCGTGAGGTGACTGGTGACTATAGCTGAGGAGGGGACAATGAGGAGGGGGAGGTGAGTATAGCTGAGGAGGGGACAATGAGTGATGACTAATAAGCTGAGGGGAGGAACTGGTGACTAATACTGGGGGTGTAATGATTTAGTATATTGCAAGTGTAGTATATGGGGGGTGTAGTGATTTAGTATATTACAGGTGTAGTATATAGTAGTTTAGTGATGTAGTATATTACAGGTCTAGTATATAGGGGTGTAGTGATGTAGTATATTACAGGTGTAGTATACAGGGGTATAGTATATAGGGGTGTAGTGATGTAGTATATTACAGGTGTAGTATATAGGGGTGTAGTATATTACAAGTGTAGTATATGAGGGTGTAGTATAATACAGGTGTAGTATATAGGGGTGTAGTGATGTATGTTACAGGTGGAGTATATAGGGTTGTAGTGATGTAGTTTATTACAGGTGTAGTCTACAGAGGTGGTGTAGTAATGTAGTATATTGGGTAGAACTGAGTAAATTATATTAGTCCGGCCCTCTAAAACCATCCCAATTTCTCATGCGGCCCCATGGGAAAATTAATTGCCCAACCCTGCTCTACAGGATTGCTTTCATCTTACAGACTGGGATGTGTTGCTAGGGACCATGGACCAGTATACTATAGTTAATGAAGTGGTTGGTAGAGTGACTGACTACATTAACTTCTGCATTGATATGTTGGTGCCTGTTAAAAAGATTAGGTATTTTGCAAATAACAAGCCATGGATAAACAAAAGAATTGAAGCATTTGCTCAACAGGAAAAAAGGCATTTAAATTAGGTGACAAAGAGGAAATTAAAATAATACAGCATGACTTGAAGTATAAAATAAAAGAGGCCCAGGAAGTTTTCAGAATTAAACTTGAAAAGAAACTGTCCCACAATAATTCTAGGGAGGTTTGGTCAGGAATGAAATTACTCACTGGGTTTAAGGTGAGGTCTGAGCATGGGGGAGGAGAACTGGACAAGGCTAATGAGATGAATGAGTATTTCAATAGATTTAGCAATACATGTGTTATGTCAACTGACAGAGGATATGGTTTTGGTGCAAATTCTGCAACATTGATATTGGAGGATGAGGAGACTAATTTCAGAGTCTCCGAAAATGAAGTGAGGGGGCAGTTTAAGACACTTAACATTGGTAAAGCTGCAGGGCCAGATGGACTCAGTCCACGTGTCCTTAAAGTGTGTGCAGACCAGCTGTGTACGGTCTTTACACACCTATTTAACAGGAGTCTATAAACATAGAGGGTACCAGTGTTATGGAAAACTTCCTGTCTGGTTCCGATACCCAAGACTACTTCTCCTGCATCACTAAATGACTACCGTCCTGTAGCTTTAACATCACATGCTATGAAGTCCTTGGAAAGATTAGTGCTTGCTCACTTGAGTCTGATAGTGAAGGCTTTTATTGATCCCCCACAGTTTGCTTACCGGCATAGATTGGGGGTGGACGATGCTATTCTCTGTTACATACTGTACATTCATTTTTGGAGAATGACAGAACTACTGTGCGAGCGATGTTCTTTGATTTCTCGAGTGCGTTTAACACTCTGCAGCCACTCTTACTACACAAAAAGATGACTGATATGAAGGTGGAGAAGGGGATGAGAAATTGGATAACTGACTACCTATCAGATCAGCCAGTTTGTACAGATGGGAACAGTTGTGTCTAGCAGATTATTGAGCAGTGTAGGTGCCCCTCAGGGAACAGTGCTAGCGCCCTTTCTATTCACACTGTATACATCAGACTTTCAGTATAAATCTGATTTTTGCCACCTTCAAAAATTCTAGGATGACTCCGTGGTAGTCGGATGTATTAGGGGGGACCAGGGTGATGGGGAATATAGAAAGGTGGTGTCAAATTTTGTGGATTGGTGCCATGGTAACTATCTACAACTAAATGTTAAGAAAACTAAGGAGTTGGTGGCCAACTATAGCAGGAAAAAGATGGAATGTTTACCGATCACTATTGCTGGTCAGGAGGTGGACCAGGTGGAGAGTTACAAATATTTGGGGGTCCACCTGGATAGCAAACTGGACTGGAGATGCCACTCAGAGAGGGTCTACAAGAAGGGGATGAGCAAACTGTATTTCCTAAGGAAATTGAGGTCTTTTAATGTGTGCAGCAAAATGTTAGAAATGTTCTACCAGTCTGTAGTGGCAAGTACCATCTTTTTTGCACTCATATGCTGGGGTAGTAGTGTGCGGGTCTCTAATGCTAATAAGCTGAATAAGCTTATCAAGAAGGCGAGCTCCGCTGTTGGCTGCAATCTTGACTCTTGAGGAGGTAGTGGAAAGAAGAACTCTGAAAAAGTGTATGGCGATTATGAATAATAATGCACATCCATTGTATGAGCTATTCATAAAGCCAGAAGAGCACCTTCAGTAACCGGCTAATCCTTCTGAGGTGTAAGAAGGAAAAATATAGGAAATCTTTTGTGCCAACTGCTATGGGAATGTACAACAATAACT
Organism: Anomaloglossus baeobatrachus; assembly: GCF_048569485.1. Lineage (NCBI taxonomy): Eukaryota > Metazoa > Chordata > Amphibia > Anura > Aromobatidae > Anomaloglossus > Anomaloglossus baeobatrachus. The sequence continues at coordinate 173,486,824 of NC_134359.1, read as the reverse complement.
AGTGTTAAATCATCAAGGTGAAGGTTTCCTTCTTTATTTCTTCTTTACTTCTTTACTTTTCAGTTTACCTATGATCTAATCTAATGTATAATGTTCTTCTGTCAAATCTACTGTTGTCAATTAAGTAATTCATGTTATTATTTAAGTTGTGCTGCTGTGATACCATAATTTCCCCATGGGATCAATAAAGTGTATCGTATCGTATTGTATTGTATTAAGATAAAGTTTCTTGAATGTAAAGATCTGTTTTAAATAAAAATAAAAAAAAAAAATTAAACCCCCTTTACCCTAAAGCCTGTTTTTTTACATTTAATACCGGACCATTTTTTTCCACTTCTGACCACTGTCAAGTTATAACTCTCGAACGCTTTAACAGATCCCAGGGATTCTGAGACTGTTTTTTTTGTGACATATTGTACTCCATGAGATATATATATATATATATATATATATATATATATATATATATATATATATATATATATATATATATAACAATATTTTTTGCATTTCTTTTGTGAAAATGTACACAATTTTCAAAGTTTGAATTTGTATGCCTTTAAATCATAGTTATATCATAAAATAGTTAATAAAAAACATTTCCCACATGTCTACTTTACATCAGTGCAATTTTTGAAGCTTTTTGTTAGGAAGTTTACAAAATAATTTTAGGGACCACATCACATTCTGAAGTGATTTTGAGAAGCCTAGGTGACAGAAAATACTCAATTGACACCATTCTAAAAGTCGCACCGCCCAAACTTCTCAAAACCACATCCAAGAAGCTTATTAATGCTTTCGCTGCTCCACAGGAATTTGGAAGGGAAAAAAAAAAAAAAAGAATATTTTACTTTTTCCACAAAAATTTTACTTTAGCCCCAAATATTGCATTTTCACAAGGGTAACCAGAAAACTCCGGAGATATTGCACCATTTTGTTGTGCAATGTTTCCTGAGCACGCCATTACCCCATATATGGTGGAATTCTACTGTTTGGGCGCACGACAGGGCTTGGAAGGGAATGAGCACCATTTGAATTTTAGAGCGCAAAATTATCTGGAATAGATAGCAGATGCCATGGTGCGTTTGGATAGCCCCTTGGGTGCCTAAACAGTGGAGTTTTGCCTAAATTGACCTCATTTTGGAAATTAGACACCTAAAAGGGAATCTAGATGTTTGGTGAGCACCTTGAACCCCCAGGTACATCACAGAATTTTAGAACATTGAACCGTGAAAATAAAATTTGTACCACAAAAATGTTGCTATAACCCCAAATTTTTCATTTTCATTAGGATAATAGGAGATGGACCATACAATTTGTTGTGCAATTTCACCTGAGTATGCCAATACCGAATATGTACTCAAAAGCTACTTTAGAGGCACTGTGCAAAGTGAAGATGGGAGGGAGCACCATATTGGAGTTCAGATTTAGATGGAATGGTTTGTGTGTGCCATGCCACATTGGCAGAGCCTCTGAGGTGTCAGAACAGCAGAAATCTCCCACAAGTTACCCCATTTTACAAAGTGCACCCCTCAATGAATTCATCTAGGGGTGCATTGAACATATTGATACCACCAGGGTGTCATAAAGTTATACTATTGGGCAATGAAGAAAAAAAAAAAAAAAAGTTTTTACTAATTTGTTTTAGCACCAGATTCCAATTTTCACAAGGGGGAATAGGTTTAAAAAAAAAAAAAAAAAAAAAAAGGCCTGATAATGTGTTACACAATTTCTTGTGAATCCTGCAATACCCCACGTAACTGTACAATATTGTTTAACTGCACTACAGGGCTCGGGAGGGAAGGAGCGCCATGTGATTTTTAGAGCACAGATTTTCCTAGAATAGTTTGCGGACTCCATTTGCAGAACCTCTAAGTGCCAGAACAACAGAAACCACCTCAAGTGAACACATTTTAGAAATTAAGCCCCTCTGGAAATTCATCTTTGGGTGTAGGGATGATTTAGTCTCTGGAAAATATCCATGGTGTCAAACGAAGTAAATGTTGCAGAATTAAAAATTGTAAATAAGCCCTTGTAATGCCCAGTACATTGTCGTTTCTGTACATTGCGCCCACCTTTTGCTTCTGGAAACCTGCACCCGTAAATCAAGTGGGTCTTCCTCACTACAATAATGCCAACCATGTGGATGTTAACTGTGGCTTAGACACATTGTGGGGCAAAGAAGAGATGGGGGCATTTGGATTTGAGAGCGCAGTTTTTGCTAGATTCCTTTTTTTCAGGAGAAGCCATAGTGCTTTTCCAGTAACTTTGTGCTACCATTAAAGTGAAAGCACTTAAGATTTCCGTTAACAGATGACGGACGTGAGTGGGGACTTGTGTTTTTTTGGGCTGAAGTGAATGCTATTTGGTGGCAATTTGGGTACAGAACATTTTGGATCAGTTCACATTTATCCCGTGTTCTATGCTGATCACTTACATCAAAATTTCCATCTACATCTCCAAAATACGTGATTCAAATGAAACCACTGACGGATCCATTCACTAATGAGGCAGAAGAGTTACTCTTTACTCTGTTTGGCCTCTATTCAGCGTCTGTCTTTTTAAAAGGTGAACAAAAGTGTTGATGACAGCACTGTTGTGCACACCTAAAAAGGTGTAAAAATATAAACACTGCGATACCAGATTTATATATTTTTTTTGTAAGTTTGGCAATTATGCTAAAAATTGCTTTTTTTTTTACAAAACAAAGGCTTCTTGTATCACCAAATATTGAAGGCTATAGTTTTTTTTTGTTTTTTTTTTCTCCCGACCGATATGGGAGGCTCATTTTTTGCGGGATGAGTTGGAGTTTTTATTGGTACAGTACCATTTTGGGCCACATAATATTTTTTTAAAAGATTTCTATTCTGCTTTTTGGGAGGCAGGATCATGAAGAAACAGCAATTCAGGAATAGTTTGTTGGGTTTTTTTGTACGCTGTTCACTGTCATAAAAGTGATAAGACAGCTTTATTCTTCAGGTCAGTACAATTAGGGTATGTGCCCACATAGACTTCTGTGCAAGTTTTTTTGCACACAACTGCATGTTTTTTCAGAAAAAAAAAAAAAGCTAAAAACGCTTTTTTCTTCGTGTTTTCACAGTTTGTTTTTTTTTTAACGTTTTTTTTCTGGCATTTTTCTATTAATTTTTTTAGTCATGGCGATCGCAGAGGTTCAGGCACTGTACCCTCATGATCGCCGCCGGGTCTCTGGCTCATTTTACAACTGAGATCCGGCTCTCACTGCCTGGAGCGGTGTCTGCGCCGCTCCCGGTAGGTTAACCCCTGAATGCTGCAATCAACGCATTTCAGTAACTGGCGATTAGGTCACTGTAATGCAATCACAGGGACCCAATCGCTGCCATGGCAACTCGGGATAGTCATGGTTATTGGGCTACAGAGAGCCTCACACACCATGCCGTAGGCATGGTGTGAGGCGAACGGTCTGTGCTGCGAGTGTAGCACTGACAGATATAATACACTGCAGAGATCAAGCACGAGCACTGCAGTGGATTATATAAACGCAGGAAAAAAAAAATGCAGAAAAAATTGACATGCTGCTTCTTTTTTCTGCAACAAAATCTGGAAGGAAAAAAGAAGCCACAGTTGCACAGCAAGTCAGAATTCTTATACACTTTGCTGCCATGCCTTTTTCCTTGCAGTATTGATTAAAATCTACAAGAAAAAAAAAAACGCATGAAAAAAAACGAGGCAAAAATGCAATCTGCGTACATGGCCTTACAAACATATCATTTATATAGTTTTTTATGTTTTGCAGCTATTACACCATAAAAACTACTTCATAGAAAAAATTGTTTTTGTATTTTGAGAGCGATAGCTTTTCTTTTTTTAGTTTTTAGCTGATGGAGCTGCATGGCAGCTTGTTTTTCAAGGGACAAGATGACGTTTTCAGCGGTACCATTTTTATTTATATATAAAGGTTTTCCTACGTTTATTTTTTTCCATATTCACTGAAGGGGTTAACGAACATGACAGTTTAATAGATCAGGTTGCTACGGAGGCTGTGATACCAAATATGTGTACTCTTATTTTAGTTTTTTACATAAATGTACATATTTATTGAAATATTTTTATTTTCAGATTTTTAATTAATTTTTTTTTGCTTTTTATATTTCCTCATATACTCTATTGCAATGCATGATCATTGTAGTGGATTATATGTCATGCTACACTCGCAGCACTGACAGTTCGCCTCACACATTGGGCATGGACTTTGAGGCTTTCCGTAGCTGGGTAACCTGGGTTCGTCTTCATGACGACTCCAGGTAACCATGGCAGCGATCGGGTCCCCATGATCGCATTACGGGGACCTGATCGCTTGAGAGAGGAGAGCGATACTCTCCCAGCCTGATAAATATGCGATAACTATTGATCACAGCATTTAGGTGGTTAAACTGCCTGAAGCAGTGCGGGCACCACTCCTGGCGGTGACAGCCCAATTTCAGCTTTAACATAAGCTGGAAACTAGCCAGCGATTGAGGGGGCACAGCATCTGAACCAACGCAATCGCCATGATGTACTGGGTACGACATATGTTGTTAAAGGGAACCTGTCACCTAATCACCTGCAGGGTGGTCCGATGGGTGTCGCTGTTCTCGGGTCCGGCGCTTCCTCTACCCTTGCTTTGTGTGGATGACGAGTCCCAAGTCATCCACACAGTGCCCTCTATTGTGCTCCTTCGCACGTGCACTTTGCTCTGCCCGGCTGGAGAAAGAGCAAAGTACTGTAATGCACAGGCATTCTTGGACCAGTCTCTGCACAGTACAGTACTTTTCTCTGCCCTCAGGAGGGCAAAGCAAAGTGCACATGCACAGGAGCGCAATGGAGGGCACTGTGTGGATGATGTAGGACGCGTCATCCACAGGAAGCAAGGAGGATGGCAATCGCAAGGATAGAGGAGGTACTGGGCCCGAGAGCAGCGACGCCCATCGGACCTTACTGTATTCGACTCGCCCCCCAGGTGAGTATGTGATAGGCTCACTTTAAGGCCGGGCCACACGGGGTTATGTGCGATCCTAGCATGACACTCGGCTCACGCTGGCCGCACAGCTGCGGGGGGGGGCGAGCCGGCGCTGCGGAGGGGAGGGATTTATCTCCCTCTGTCCTCAATAGCCGGCAATTGTGATTCTCGCACTGCTCTCGCGTACATCCGTGTAACGCGAGTGCAGTGCGATGTTTCTCTCGCCCCATAAACTTGTATGGGTGCAAGTGAAACAGGCTCGCATTACATTCGCAGCATGCTGTGACTTTTCTCGGTCTGATTAGGGTGCGGCCCCATAGAGTAATATTGGTCTGAGTGGAATGCGATTTTTTTTTTTATCGCATTCCACTCGCTCAGTTTTTCTCGTCGTGTGTCTTAGGCCTAAGGCACTGACTATAATGACATACCCAGGATATCCAATATCGATAAAGAGTTAAGGCCTCCTTTACATATACTTTACATTTTTACAATTATTTTGCCAGTACAAAATAGAAACGAAAAACTGTAAACTATTTTTTTTCTATGCAAGAAAGGCAACGTTTGTGATACATTTTATGTTCCTTTAAACAGTTCAACAAAATGTCCACCAGCTGCACAAAAAGAAACCACTCGAAATTAATCTTACCTTATAAAGGCGCAGGATTGCTTTAATGCTTATATGCACAAATTTGGTTTGCTTCAGAAGGCTGCCGCCATAAAGTGCAACAAGTTCCTCATTAAAATTGATGCTAAAAACATCAAAATGATATTTATATCCAATACTCTCTGCTTTTCGAAGAGCAATTGATCCGAGAGATCGAACTGAGGAAACAAAATGTAAGAAAATTGTTTAAGCATAACATTTAATGGAGGCTATAAACATTTTCTTTCCTGTTGTACAAATATACTGGCAAAAAAAAAATCTTTGTAAAAAAAACACATTCATACCCAGTTAGTGATTGCGAATATAGCATTTATGATATTTTACAGTGGCACCATTTCATGGTCTGTAGGATAAACCTAACACAGGTCTTCGACGTAGGGTGTAATCTTGCTTGGGTTTCTAAAGTCAGCGACGCCTAGACTAGTGGAACCTTTAAAACAGGGGTGGGGAGCCACAGGCACAAGGGCCACATGCAGAACCTAATGACCTTTTCTGCGGCTCCGGGCAGATTCACGAGGATAGTAGTGTTGGGACTGGCAGCCTTACTTTTCAGTCTGCTGACCCTTTAAAGCCAGAGTTGTACTGTGAGCATGTGCATACAATGTTCACTAGTGAACGCTGCATGCACTTAGAGAGAACATCCTTAAGCTGGCCAGTGCCAGCGGGAGGACGTACATTGTGTGGGGGGAGAGCTAGAACGTGATATGTCAAACAGATGAAGAGAGCAGCGCCAGCACCACTGTCCCCAGTGCTGTATATGCCCCTACTGTCCCCAGTGCTGTACATGACCCCAGCCTTCCCCAGTGATGTTTATGCCCCCAACGCCGATGTAGGCTGCGCTCATGTTTCTATTTACATATGAGATGTGTACACTACAGTTCAAAAGTTTGGGATCACCCAGACAATTTTGTCTTTTCCATGAAAAATCACTTATTTATCAAATGAGTTGCATAATGAATAGAAAATATAGTCCAGACATTGACTAGGTTAGAAATAATGATTTTTACTTGAAATTTCTCCTTCAAATTTTGCTTTCGTCACAGAATACTCCCTTTGCAGCAATTACAGCTTTGTAGATCTTTGGCATTCTAGCTGTTAATTTGTGGGGGTAATCTGGAGAAATTTCACCCCATGCTTCCAGAAGCCTCTCACACAAGTTGGATTGGCTGAATGGGCACTTTTTGCGTACTATGCAGTCAAGCTGCTCCCACAACAGCTCAATGGGGTTGAGATCTGGTGACTGGGCTGGCCACTCCATTACAGATAGAATACCAGCTGCCTGCTTCTACCCTAAATAGTTCATGCATAATTTGGAGGTGTGCTTTGGGTCATTGTCCTGTTGTAGGATGAAATTGGCTCCAATCAAGCGTTGTCCACAGGGTATGGAATGGCGTTGAAAATTGAGTGATAGCCTTCCTTATTCAAAATCCCTTTTACCTCGCACAAATCTCCCACTTTACTAGCTCCAAAGCAACTGCAGCCTATCACATTACCTTCACCATGCTTGACAGATGGCTTCAGGCACTCTCCCAGCATCTTTTCAGTTGTTCTTCGACTCACAAATATTCTTCTGTGTGATCCAAACACCTCAAACTTTGATTCGTCTGTCCATAACACTTTTTTCCAAATCTTCCTCTGTCCAATGTCTGTTCTTTTGCCCATATTAATCTTTTCCTTTTATTACCCAGTCTCAGATATGGCTTTTTCTTTGCCACTCTGCCCTGAAGGCCAGCATCCCGGAGTCGCCTCTTCACTGTAGACTTTGACACTGGCGTTTTGCTGGTACTATTTAATGAAACTGCAGGTTGAGAACCTGTAGAGGAGTGGATTTCTCAAACTAGAGACTCTAATGGACTTGTCTTGTTGCTCAGTTGTGCAGCGGGGCCTCCCACTTATCTTTCTACTCTGGATAGAGCCTGTTTGTGCTCTCCTCTGAAGGGAGTAGTACACACCGTTGTAGGAAATCTTCAGTTTCTTGGCAATCTTGCATGGAATATCCTGCATTTCTAAGAAGAATAGTGTGATGTATCCACTAGGGGGGAGCCAGCACACCGTGCGTGTAATGAGATCCACCACAAAATGGAACCAGAGCTGTCTGTAACGAGAACAACCACTAGAGGGAGCCCAGGCACATGGCGTCGTAGGTAACAGAAAGGTTGCTAAGAGGAGTCGTACTAACCGGGTCAGAGCCGAGAGAGGGAGTGCAGTACAAGGGAGGAGGCGGAGTCCGGGACAAGCCAGAGGTCGGTAACAGGGAAAGCAAGCCGAAAGAGGGGGCACAGGGACGGGACAACGAGCAGTAGAGGGGCACAGAAGGCAAGACAAAACTAAGGATATGGGTGACCGGGAGGCCAGGCAGAATGGAGGTCAGGAAGGGTCAGGGGAGGTAATGGACAGAATCTAGAGCACTTACAGGAACCAGCCGGGCACACTCCAGAGCAGATCTATAGCTGGCAATGTGATGATGGAGGGAATGTCCTGATAACGTGTTGAGCTCCTGGGAACGAGGCATGGAAGGAAAAGCTCCTCCCACTGGGAATGCCAACAACATGATCAGGTGACTCATACAGCGCTCCACAGCAGAGTGCAAACCGTATCGTGACAAATAGACTGTCGAGTTTCACATGAAAGTTTTCTTTTTCTGGCCATTTTGAGAGTTTAAATAGAAATCGGTCCCACTGGCCACTAGCACACACACGCAAATTGAGCTGTGTGTGAACACATATGCCACCAACGTGCTTTGTGTTGTATTTTCCTGCCATTGCAGGTTGTACATATTAATCTCCCCTGATGAACTCTCTGGTAACGCGGAGAGGGAAACACGGTGGGATGGGTATATCTCCATTGGGGTAGCTTTAACTGACTTGGGTGCTGCCTTTGTAAGGGCGGAAGCACTTTGCATGGGCACGGCAGGGATAGGAATTATTGAAATTATCATTCCCTCCCCTTTTGTCTGATTTTGCCCTCTTCCGCCTGTGGTCTGTTCCGGTGGTGTGTCATCTGCTCCGGAGAGAAAAACCGGGTGAGATCCATCCTTTTTATCACTCTTGTTTATGCACTGCACTTAATTTACTATTCTATTGTTTTTAGACAGATAACATTAAAAGTTACATTTTAATCCTTGCTATTATTGGAGTTTAAATAGAACCAACAAATGTAATGCTCCAGATTCTCAACTAGCTAAAAAGGAAGGTCAGTTTTATAGTTTCTCTAAATCGCAAAACTGTTTTCAGCTGTGTTAACATACTTGCACAAGGGTTTTCTAAACATTTATTAGCCTTCTAACACAGTTACCAAACACAATGTACCATTAGAACATGAGTGGTGGTTGTTGGAAATAGGCCTCTATACACCTATAGATATTGCATTAAAAACAAGACATTTGAAGCTAGAATAGTCATTTACCACATTAACAATGTATAGAGTGTATTTGATTAAATTAATGTTTGCTTCATTGAAAAAAAAAAAAAAAAAAGTGTGCTCTCCTTTCAAAAATAAGGAAATATCTAAGTGACCGTACATTTTTGAACCGGGGTGTGCATGTGGGTGTACACGCATATACATATTTTATACACACACACACACACACACACACACAGTATATACATATATACACAGTTTATTTTTTTTGGAATGGTGTCCACTGTTTTGTAAAAGTGACAAGACAGATTTATTTCTAGTACAAATACAGAGATAATACAGTTAATGTTTTGGGGCTTTTTTTATGGATGCTACTGTTAAACAAAAACAAATTTTATAAAATGGGGTTTCCCCATCACCCCATTCTGAGAGCTATAGCTTTCTACTGCTGATGGAGCTGAGTGGGGCTTGATATTTAGTGGACAAGATGACCTTCTCAGGGATCAAGTTTTTTTAATCGCAACTTATTCCATTGTTGTTTCAGTAGTAAGATGAAAAAGCAAAGTTTTTTGCCACTTTTTTTTCCCTGGTATTCAGTGAAGGGTAGTGATGGGCAGGAACCCACAGATACCCGGGATCGGAGAGTCCAACCAGGTTTAAAACAAAACAACCCAGTTCCGGTCTGGAATTGATAACTGATATCTGGCCGGATACTGGACCCCAGTCTACTTGGGACTGGAATCTGTTGCTTTAATATGGTGGTAGAAGGGATAGGAGCAGGCCGACTCCGCGCGTCTAATGCTACTTCCGGGGCCGCTCATTAAACTCAAACATATGCACTGCTTCCCCCACCTTCCGGCAGTCCCGATGTCTCTGATTGGTCGCAGTCAGACGCGCCCCCATCCTGTGTGATAGCGTGTCTGACTGCTTTCAGAGGCGCTGTCTGCGTGTCTATATTGGTGTAAAAATAAATAAAATAAAAATTGGCATAGGGTTCCCACATAATATGATACCGAGCACAAATAAAGCATATGGCTACAGGCTGCAGCCCCTCGCTGTGTGCTTAGCTGTGTATAACAAAATCTGGAGGAGACAAAAAGGCGCAAATGGTGTCTTATCCTAATAGCATGAGATAAAAAGTGCTTGGAAAAACTCACCTCGGGGAGTTGTGAGGGTCACAACTGCCGTTAGCGTATAATATGAACTACATATGCTGCCGTGTACCAAGCAGATACAGGATTATAACAGAAGGGAGAAAAGGAAACCGATTTACATCAGTGATTTTTGATTCCTGATGGAGTCAGTCAAGACTCTGAAACGCGTAGAAAAATACGTAATTACTTACCGGTAATGTGTTTTTTCCGAACCCATGACGGCACCACGAGAGAGGATCCGCCCATCAAGGACAGGAAACCTTCAGGATAAAAAGGGGCGGTCCTCTCCCCACCTTAATTAATTACAGAGCATGAGAGGACCTCCGAAAAAAGGAAGGTGAACCAATCAACAACCCCCAGTGCAGGGAGGAAATATAAGGGTGCCGTCATGGGTTCGAAAAAAAACAAACACATTACCGGTAAGTAATTACTTATTTTTCAATCACCATATGACGGCACCACGAGAGAATTACAGCGAAAAAGAGTTATGGAGGGACCACAGTCTGGAGAACACGCCTCCCAAAAGGTGAGGTCGGAGAAAGAAAGATCCAACCTATAATGTTTATAAAAGGTCGAGGGTGACGACCATGTGGCAGCTTTACAGATTTGTGCAATGGAAACATCTGCCCGTTACGCCCAAGAAGAGGCTATAGCCCTCATGGAATGGGCTTTCAAACCCACCGAAACGTCAGCACCCCTAGCCGTGTAAGCTAACCCAATCGCGTCCCTAATCCACCTGGCCAGCGTGGACTTAGAACTCTTAACCCCCTTTTGAGGCCCCTGGAAAGAGACAAACAGGGACTTGTCCTTTCTCAAGGAACTGGTGACAAGAAGATACTGGATGAGACAACGACGCACATCCAGACAATGCCATCGCCTTTCCTCAGCACGTGTCGGATTAGTGCAAAAGGAAGGCAGCACAATTTCCTGGGACTTATGAAACCGAGAAACCACCTTGGGGAGGTATGCAGGGTCAGGGCGCAACACTACCCTATCGTCCAGTATTTGAGTGTAAGGAGGGTCAATAGAAAGGGCCTGAATGTCGCTAATCCTACAGGACGAGGTCAGAGCTACCAGGAGGACAGTCTTAAGGGAGAGACATTAACAGAGATGGAGTCAATGGGTTTGAATGGAGAACCCGTCAGGGCTGACAAGACCAGGTTAAGGTCCCAAGGAGGAAGGGAGACGGCACGTTTAGGGTGCTGACGAGAACTGGCCCTGATAAACCGAGCCACCCAAGGGTTCCCTGCGACATCATAATTGTAGAGCGCTGCTAATGCGGAGATCTGGACCTTGAGTGTGCTAACCGCCAACCCCTTGTCCAATCCACTCTGCAGAAATTCCAAGATGGGACCAATGGGAACCTCTCCTGTCACACTAGCCCCCGATGAAGAAAAACACTTTCTCCAAGTCCTGCAGTAGACCTTTGTGGTCACAGGCTTTCTACAACGTAACAGCGTGGAAACTAAAATTGTGGGAAAACCCCTTACTGATCAGTAATGCCATCTCAAATTCCATGCTGTCATGTGCAATTTGACTGTGGGAGGATGGGACACTGGTCCCTGGGACAGGAGATCCGGAATCTCCGGGAGGACCCATGGGTCGGTAAGGGACATCTGAACCAGCCAAAAAAAACATGGTCGCTTTGGCCAGAAGGGAGCAATCAGAATGACCCTGGCCCTGTCGTCACTGATTTTCTTCAGGACCGAGGGTAGAAGAACCAGCGGGGGGAATGCATATGCTAGGGGAAAGTCCCACTTGGTCGACAGGGCGTCCACTGCGAACGTGTGCTCCTTGGGGTTTAGAGAATAGAATTGAGGAACGTTCCTGTTCTGTTTGGTGGAAAAAAGGTAAATGACCGGAGTTCCCCACCTGGCCGTGATGAGGTTGAAGACTGACTGGTTGAGTGCCCACTCCTGGTGCAGGCGAGTGCGGCTCAGAAAATCCACCGCGAGGATGTCTTTCCCCCTGATGTGAACGGCTGTGAGGGACAGAAGGTGAGTTTCTGCTAGTAACAGAATCCTGTCGGCTATAGCCATAAGGGACCTGGATCTTGTGCCCCCCCTGATGGTTCAGATAAGCTACCGTCACCTGATTGACAACACCTGGGTATGGTGTCCTGTCAGTGAAGGGAGAAGGCATGTCAGCGCCAGTTCCACAGCCAGCAGTTCTCTGATATTGGAGGAGGAAGCTGCCTCCTGGGGAGACCAGAAACCCTGGATCGGATGGTCCAGTAGGTGAGCCCCCCCATCTGGACACACTGGCATCCGTGGTCACAATTCGGGACACAGAAACAGACCATGGGACTCCCCTTGTGAGGTTTGCGGAAACCAGCCACCAGTGAAGGGAGGTGACGGAGCTTGAGCGCAGTGTTATCCGACTGTTCAACCTGTCCCCCAGGATCGTCTGGTTTTCTAAAATGTCCCACTGGAGGGCCCTGGTATGCCCCTGGGCCCATAGGACTGCGGGGAGAGTGGACGTCAGTGAGCCCAGGAGATACATAGCCCTTCGCAGGGACATGCGCGGAACTGACACTGCATGTTGCACCAGATTGCGAATCTTCTCCACTTTGGAAGGTGGGAGACGACACTCTTGTAGGGGAGAGTCTAAAGTAAGTCCCAAAAAAACCTGCACCGTGGCTGGATGTAACCTCGACTTCTCCAAGTACAAGATCCAGCCTAGACGTTCCAGTTTGGAGCAGACAGTCTGAAGGATAGCAGTACAATGGCTTGCAGAGTTCCTCACCACGAGGAAGTCGTCGAGATACGGAATAATGAGAATCTTGTCCTCTCGTAGGTGAGCTGTGATTTCCAGGACGAGCTTCGTGAATATTCTGGGTGCAATCGCCAGGCCGAATGGTAAAGCTCTGTACTGAAGATGTTGTACCGACCCTTCTACAAGCACTGCCACCCTGAGATATTTCTGGAAACGAGGATCTATGGGGACGTGATAATACGCGTCCTTGAGATCCAGGACAGCCATATGATAACCCGGGAAGAGAGAGTTTATGGTGGACTTCATTGACTCCATCTTGAAGGATAAGATTTGCAGGTGGCTGTTTAGTCCTTTTTTAGGTTTATAATGACACAAAAAGGTGCAGTCCAGTTTCTGGACCAAAAAAAAAAAAAATAAAGGAGGGGAGTAAAACCCTTCTCCTAGGTCTGCCACCGGGACTTCCATCAGGACCGCCTTGTGCAACAGGGCTTCACTTCCCCTCCAAAGCTTGTTGTTCGCTCGGAGAAGCCCTCGGGAATGTCAGGGGGAAACGTCTGGGAGGAAGACAATGGGAACGTCAGACCTGATTGGATGATGTTGAGAATCCACAGATTTGATTAAATTCGTTCCCAGGCTAGAAGAAAGTAGGTCAATCTGCCCCCAACCTGGGGAAGGGAGTCATTGGGAAGACTTCTTGGATTGGGAAGAGCCCTTGAACATGAAACCCTTATCTTCCTTCTTCCAATCCAACCAGGTATTCCTACTCCTGGGTGAGAACTTACGGGTGTATTGCGTTTTACGAAAGGACAGTTTGAAGGAGGGAAAGGACGGGGCCGGAAAGTTCTCTCTAGTCCCCAGCCTTCTCAAGAACATCGTCCAGAACTGACCCGAAGAGAAACTCTCCCTGACAGGGAATGGAAGACAGCTTAGATTTGACTTTTAGATCCCCTAGGCAACATTTTAACCATAAGGCCCGATGTGCCGCATTACAAAGGGCTGCTATTTTGGCCGCCAGTCTAGTGGAATCCGCAGACGCATCCGAGATGAAAGCCGCAGCTCCTTGCAGCCGGGGCAGAGAATAAATAATATCCTCACATGGAACCTTGTTCCTCAGCTTATCTTCTAACTAGGACAACCATACCGGCAGAGACCTTGCAGTACATGTAGCTGCTATGGCAGGACGAAGAGCACCCGCTGAGGACTCCTATGCAGTTTTAAGGAAGACAGCCTTCCTATCCATAGGGTCCTTTAAGGATCCCATGTCCTCGAAGGGAATAGAAAATTTCTTAGACGCTTTAGCACAGTCAAGTCAAACTTGGGTGCCCTATCCTAGTGGGAACAGGTTGCCTCCTCAAAAGGGATACTTGCGCTTGAAGCCGCCAGGAAGGAAACCCTGCTTATCAGTTTTTTTTCCACTCCCTGGAGATAAACGCCTGTACCCTGTCCACCACCGGGATGGTTCTACGCTTTCTATGTTCCAGACCCTTAAACATGACGTCCTGGACTGAAGGCTGCAGCTTCTCCTCAGCAATGCCCATAGTGTCGGACAGCCTTAATCAGTTTGCTCGTGCCTTCTACAGGGAAGCACTGGTGTTCTGCAGCCTCACTGTCAGAGGAAGAGGATGCAGAATCAGAAGATCCACATTTCCCCCTCAGACCTGCTGGATGGCGATGCCGAGGCGGCATGCCTATGCCGCTTACGAGGAGGCTCATTCAGGGATTGCAGAGATCTTTGAACCTCGGATCAGATAATGGCGCGAAGATCATTGGCAAAACCAGGGGTCTCATCTGAAATGGTCTGCTGGATACAGTCCTTGCAGAGCCTCTTGGACCAGGACTGAGCCAGTCCCCGGTTACAAAGGGCGCATTCCCTGTTATTCGACTTGGAAGTACACTTCCTTGGCTTTTTCACCTAGGCATGACAGGGACAGGGGAGGATGGGGGGGAGAACAACACCAGGAGAATAATGAACCAAAAAGGTACACATGCCCGAAGATCACTCACCCATAAGAAGATGAAGGACCGGTACCGGTTCTGGGGAAGGAGCTTTCATCATCAAAGACTTCCCTCTGGAGGCGTCCTTCCCATCAGACTTATCCCAGGCTGGTTACTGGACCGGGTTCCACGCTTACTGGACAGACTAGCATCCGAACCAGAGTCTCTCCTGTGATGCTGAGGCTGCTTTTCCACCTTTTTACTGGCGGGGGGGGGGGGGGGGGGGAGAATGAGGACTCCCGCACTGAGTGTTGTTCCTCATCACGGTGCATATCTTTGTCCATGTCTGCATCAGGAGATGACAGGAGCACCGCAACAGCCCAGAGGCTCAGTCAACACCCCCCCCCACGTCTCCTGACCCACTTCCGGGTACAACGTCGCAGACGACGTCAGCGCATGTTACTGCGGGCGCCTTGCATGCGCAACGCCCGACATGACATGCCCCAAACAAGATGGCGCCGGCATACTGCACAGGCGACCGCGAGCAGCTCCGTCGCCATGGAAGGACCGGAAGGCTGCCGCCACTTACCTGCCGCTTGGTGCATCCTGCTCCCGCTCATGGACGCAACCCCCGGGGGTCCGCCATGGCGCCTACAGGAACCAGATAGAGGAAAATCCAAGGCCCTCCAGGGCCGAATCCTGAGCTATTCGTCAAGGACAGGAAACCAACTGAATAAAAATTAAACAAGGGAGCGCATGTGAAGGTTCTGGGAGATAGCGGTGAGGAGAAGAAAAGGAATCTGCTCACCTGATGTGGTTGTGCAGCCCTCGCACAACTACGGTATAAGGCAGGAGTGTGGAGTCAGTAATCTTCTAACCTGTTAGCCCACGATGTCCATCCAGGGAAGCAAATTCCTGAAGAGCTGGTCACATGACAGATCACTGGGCGTCTCTGGTAATCTGACCTCCGTATCAAGCAGCTCTTGCCGTGAACTCACAGGGGGGAAGATCAGCAGTAAAGTATAGAAGCACGGTCTGATAGAGCGCTAAGGAGGCCACAGTATTAGATTAATTTTTTTAGAAAAAAATTAATCTAATACTGTGGCCTCCTTAGCGCTCTATCAGACCGTGCTTCTATACTTTACTGCAGGAAACCAACTGAGGCAGGGAGAGGACCGCCTTTTTTTTCCTGTAGGTTTACTGTCCTTCATGGGCGGATCCTCTCTCGTGGTGCAGTCATAGGGTGAGGGAAAAAACGTAGTGTGAAAGTAGCCTATATGTGATTACTCGCTAATCCTTCTACACTGAGGAGCTGATCATGTGACCCCTGACTCCTCCCCTCCATGTGACATCACAGGTCCTGTAAGCACAGACAAATCCTGTTGTGTACATTGCACACTCACATTTGAAGCCAATGACAGACAAAGGCCACGTACTGCAAAATTGCAACTCCCAGCATTTTCCACGTCACGTTTTCGTTCCACTGTCACTACTATTACAACGTCTTTCTTGGCTCTGAACTGTACACGTCATACAAACACGGCTCCGAACCATACGCATCATATACACACACACACACACACACACACACACACACACACACACACACACAGCTCTGGTCCGTAAACGTTGTACACACACGGCTCTGCTACATCCACACTCTAAATCCCTCCTGACCCCACACAAACATCACCTCGTCCAGCACCAAGCCAAGCTGCTTGCAGCAGAGTCCTGCATACACTGTAGTGATGTGTCGGTCACGAACGATCCCATACAAAGATCCGGCTCCCTGCTGTGACAGACAGGAGCCGGATCACCAGTGTGAGCCACTGAAATCCCTAAATGGCTCTTTTTGCCGTTGGAGCCCCGCCCACCCGCGGCTGGGCTCCGCCTACTCAACAATCCAATTGGTCCCTTTTAAGTGGGTGGGGCTTAGCCGCGGGTGGGCGGGATTTTGGTGACGTTACTATAATCTTAAATATGTGTTCACCTGGGGTGAACACATATTTAATAAGGAGACGAGAACGATCTGAAAGATCCGGCTCTTTTTGGTGAGCGGAGCCATGGGAACCGGACCAAAAAGAGCCGGACTGCCCATCACTAATACACTGAGGAGCTGACCCCATGTGACCCCTGAGCACAGACAAATCCTATTTTATTACCTTAAATTAAAATTACCAGCTGTGTAAATGCTACTAAATGTGCTCATTAGACAAATACACTATTCTAGACATCCATAGGGGTCATCAAAATTTCAAAAAAGCAAGAATATATACCCCAATAAATTATTTTATTGTTTAATAGAGTAAAATATATAAAAAAAAAAAAAAAAAAAACACCCACTTGTAAATGTTTGGTGCCAGGATGTGCACAAAAGTCTCAACATGCCTTGATACACAGAATAGGGGAGGGGGGATATGGAGATATAAATAAATACCACCTCAAGTTCTTCCCCTAACTAGTAATTCCCTCACTAAAATGGTGACTCAACTCAGAAAATCCTCCCCAGCAAACTTTAATCACAGACATCCACACCTGCTCAATCTAAGGAGGAAAAAGGGGAGGAAGGATAGAATATAGAGGAGGCCTTTTTAGAGGCTAGACCCGGCATGCACACCCCCACTTTTAGCAACCGAAATTATTGCAGCAAAAATCTTATATTAGTTTAGCCAATAAAATCATGACTCACTGCCTCAATGGATACCATCTGATAAAATGACATTTTTGTGTACTCACTGTAAAATGTCTTTCTTAGAGCCTTTCATTGGGGGACACAGACAGTGGATAGTATGGTGTCTCCAGGGGAGGCGTGACACTAGATTGAAAAAGTGTTAGCTCCTCCTCCAACAGCATATACTCTAGCTAGGCAGGAAACTAGCTCAGTTTGGTGTAAAAGCAGTAGGATAAGAACAACGAAACCACAAGGGTGGGAGCTGTGTCCCCCAATGAAAGGGTCCAAGAAAGACATTTTACGGTGAGTACACAAAAATATCATTTCCTTTCTCGCCTTTTCGTTGGGGGACACAGACATCCCAAAGCAGTCCCTGGGTGGGAACTGAACTATTAACAGTGTATAACATCAGACTAAGAGCTGACTTAACGACTGCAACTGCAGTGAACATATCTCAAAACACTGTCAAAAAAAACGAGCAGTGGCCACTTATAAATGGGCCACTGCCGCCTGAAGGACTTGTCTTCCAAGAGCAGCATCCGCGGAGGCATGCGTATGCACTCTGTAGAATTTTGTAAACGTGTGCACACTGGACCAGGTAGCGGCCTTGCAAAGTTGGGCCGCCGA
Organism: Anomaloglossus baeobatrachus; assembly: GCF_048569485.1. Lineage (NCBI taxonomy): Eukaryota > Metazoa > Chordata > Amphibia > Anura > Aromobatidae > Anomaloglossus > Anomaloglossus baeobatrachus. The sequence goes on along the minus strand of NC_134359.1, from coordinate 173,468,720 downwards.
AGCCTGATGGCAGATAGCCCAGGAAGCACCCACTGCTCGCGTAGAGTGGGCCCGCACAGATTGAGGAGGAACAACACCTCGTGCTTTGTAAGCCTCACAGATGGCAGTCCTAATCCATCAAGAAATCGTGGATTTAGAAGCCTGGTTGCCCTTTTTGTGTCCTTCTAAGAGGACGAAGAGGGCATCGGACTTGCGCAACGGCCCTGCTCTGGAGATGTAGATCCGCAGAGCCCTAACAAGATCTAGAGTGTGAAGGGCTTTTTCAAAAGGAGTGGACCGGGGCTGGACAGAATGACGGCAACACAATGTCTTCGTTCAAGTGGAAAGAAGATACGACCTTTGGAAGAAAGGCGGGGGAAGGCCGAAGGACCACCTTATCGTGATGGAATATCAGGTAAGGTGAGCGACAGGAAAGGGCCGCCAGTTCGGACACTCGTCTGAGAGGTAATGGCGACTAAAAAGGCAACCTTCCAAGAGAGACGTTGGAGAGATTTCTCTTAAAAGTTCGAAAGGAGGAAGCTGAAGAGCTCAGAGAATCAGATTCAGATCCCAGGGATCTAAGGGGTGGCGATAAGGAGGGACCAAATGTGCTACCCCTTGAAGAAAGGTACGGACCTGAGGGCGAGAAGCCAGCTGCTTCTGGAAAAAAACTGACAAGGCAGAAACTTGACCTTTAAGGGTACTGAGGGCTAGTCCAGAGTCCAGACCGTCTTGCAGAAAGGCAAGCACATCAGGGATTGAAAAAACAAGGGGCGACCGGTGATGACGGTCACACCAGGAAAGATAGGTCTTCCCGATCCTGTAATAGATACTGGCGGAGGAGGGCTTCCGAGCATTAAGCATGGTATGAACTACCTTAGAAGAAAGACCTGACTTGGCTAGAATCAAGGATTCAAGCGCCACGCCGTCAAATGCAGCTGTGCTGTATTCTGTTGGAATATTGGACCTTGCGACAGAAGATCCGGGCGGTCGGGAAGACGCCAGGGAGCGTCGCTGAGAAGTTGGAGAATCTCTGGGTACCAGGCTCTCCTGGGCCAGTCCGGGGCCATGAGGATCACGGGAATTCCCTCCGCCTTGATTTTCTTGATTACTCTCGGAATGAGAGGAAACAAAAGGGAAGATGTAGGGCAGGCGAAACTGCGACCACGGGAAGAGTAGAGCGTCGGAGCCGAGCGCTAGCGGGTCTCTCGACCGGGATATGAAGGGATGTACCTTGGCGTTCATCCGAGACGCCATGAGGTCCACATCTGGGAGTCCCCAACGAAGAGTGATCTGATGGAACACTTCGTCGTGGAGGCACCATTCCCCTGCCGCTAGACCCAGTCTGCTGAGAAAGTCTGCGGCCCAGTTGTCTATTCCCGGAATATGGACAGCTGAAATAACGGGAATGTGCATCTCTGCCCAAAAAAGAATCCTGGATACTTCTTTCATCGCTGCGAGTTCCTCCCTGACGGTTGATGTAAGCCACAGCCGTGGCATTGTCTGACTGGATCCGAGCAAGGAGACCCAATAGCAAGGGCTGAGAGTTCTGAAGGGACAAAAATATGGCTCTGCTCTAGAACGTTGATGTGAAGGGAGCATTCGGAGGGAGACCAGCGTCCGTGAACAGTGTGGTGGAGAAACACCGCTCCTCAGCCTATGAGGCTGGCATCGGTCATGACTACTTGCCAGTGGACAGGACAGAAGGACTTCCCTTGAGATAGGGATGAGGCTTGAGTCCACCAGACGAGGGAGTGGAGCGCAGTCCGAGATAAGCGGACTGACCGGTCTAGAGAAGCTAGATTCTTGTCCCAGAAGGATAAAAGATCCAGTTATAGAGGGTGCAGATGGAATTAGGCAAAGGACATGGCTTCCATGACTGCCACCATCTTGCCTAACACTCTCATCCCATTCCGAAGGGATGTGTGACGGCGGGAGCGGAGGGATTGGGCGGCCCGGATGAGGGAAGACCTCTTGTCTTCTGGAAGAAAAACCCGGGACTGAGCCGTGTATCAGCATACCTAAAAAGGTGAAGCGCTGACGAGGAATGAGGGATGACTTGTTAAAGTTGATAAGCCACCCTAGCCTTGACAGCGTGTCTAAGCAGATCTGCACGCTTTCTGAGCAAACTTGAAGAGAGCTCCCCTTGACAAGTAGGTCGTCCAAATAGGGAATGACCAGAACGCCTCAGGGGTGCAAAATGGACAGGACGGCCGCCATGACCTTTGTGAAGACCCGAGGCGCAGTGGCCAGTCCAAAGGGGAGGGCCCTGAATTGGAAATGACTGTCCTACGGCAAAACAAAGGAACCGTTGATGGGAGACACATATGGGAATGTGTAAATAAGCATCTTGAACATCTATGGAGGCTAGGAATTCTTCCAGTTCCATGGCGGCTAGTACTGCTCTCCATGACTCCATTCGGAAGGTCCGAATGCGTACGGATCTGTTCAGTCTTTTGAGATCCAGGATAGGGCGGACAGAGCCATCTTTTTTGGGAACGACAAAAAGGTTTGAATAGAAACCTTTGCCGTGCTGTTCCAGGGGCACTGGAATGATAACGTTTGCTTTCTGTAAAGAGGCTATGGCCTGAAATAAGGCCTGGCTTTGCGTTTCGGACTTTGGGAGACGAGAACGCAGAAACCTGCTGGCCGGCAGGGAATGGAAATCGATCTTGTAACCTGAGGTGACGATTTCTCGAACCCAAGCATCGCGAGTGTGGTCTAGCCAGATATCCCGAAAAAGCAGAAGCCGCCCTCCAACAGGAGTCGGATCTGAGGGATACCTGGCGTCATGCTGAGGGGGCCTGTGCAGGGCGAGGTCCCTTAGGTTTAGGTTGTTTGGAGTGGGAATGCCAAGAAGAGCCCCTTGAGGGACCAGATCCTCGATCTGAGCGTTGGGACGATCCTTGTACTGAAGGTTTTTGGGAGACGGGCCGAAAGGACTGCCTGCGCCAAGAAGATTTTTTAAAATTCCTGGATACAGGCCGCTTTTGTGGTAGAATGGTACTCTTTCCACCCGTCGTCTCAGATATGAGTTTGTCCAGGGATTCTCTAAACAGGCGAAGACCATGGAAGGGGAGTGTGGACAGGGATTTCTTGGAGGCACTGTCCGCGTTCCATATCTTTAGCCACAGGACTTTGCGGGCAAAAACAGCATTGGCTGCCATTAGGGCTGACATACTAGCTGCATCTAGGGAGCCGTGAAGAAAATAATTAGAGGCTAGGGAGATCAAATCAAGGATCTCAAAAGCCTCCGGAGGAATATTACAAGAGCGAAGCATCCTGCGTAGGTTCTTACTCAACACACCCATAGCTCTCATGACCCATGTCAAGGCAAACAGGGGGCGAAGAGATGAGCCTGAAGCCTGGAAAATAGACTTGACCGCCACATCAACTGCACGGTCGGACGAGTCCTTGAGAGACGCGCTGTCTGAAACGGACATAACCGTGTGTTTAGCCAGCCTGGATACTGGCGGGTCCACAACGGGGGGTACTGACCAGGTCTTAACCATTTCAGATGCAAAAGGATAAGCGAATGAAGTGAGAGGTTTTTTATGAAATCTATCAGGGTGATCCCACCGTTTAGACACGATTTGACGAAAAACCGGATCCTGGGCAAAGGACTTAGGAGGCTTCTTGGCCCGTTTGATTGCCAACTGAGAAGTCTGGTCCGGAGGCTGATCAGAAATCGACAGAGTGATTGACAGTCGAAATTAGTGTGTCTTCTACATGCCTAAACTCGGAAGGGACATCTGAATCAGAGTCAGAGTCTTGGGAATCGTGACTACTAAAAGTCACAGAGCCCAGGTCAGACTGACCATCGTCCGAGTCGGAAGAGACGTAGAAGTCGCAATGGCGCCTCTTGGAAGCAGCGTTTTTACGTTCTGGGGAAGAAGGACCAGACGAAGCAGGCGGGCTCCTCTGAAGGAGCTGAGCCGGGGGAAGGCTGCCTGAGGTTTGGGATATCTGAGTGACAAGGTCATCTATCCTTTTAGATATTAGAAGAGCCCATGCAGGAAGAACGTCATCAGACAGGGGTGCTGCCTGGCCGGTGCAGAATCCAAAGCCTGCGCGGCCTCCTGGTCCAGCAACTGGGTCTGTTGTGACACAGTAGTAGGGGCATCGCAGCCCCGGCATAGTGGATAGCTTCAGCCATTAGAAAACGAGCGTCCACAGGTGGTAAAAGCATAGTACAGGCCCGTAGAGGACGCCTGGGAAGGTTTATCACCCTTGCGGTTACGCATGTCAGCAGAGTCCTACAGCCCTATATAGGGATATGCCGCCGTTAGTATGAGTGAGGAGCCACTAGCAGTATTAAAGTAACTGCTATGCAGAGCCGGTATATACCGATAGCAAAATGGCATATACTGTCAAACAGTCGGCATATACCTGCAGGTAGAGCCAGTATATACCGCTAGTAGCTGATATACACCGCTAGCCAGCAGGCGCACACCGCTAGAGAGACAGCGATATACCGCTGAGCAGAGCGGTATATAGTGCTGCAGAAGTGCAGAGCCAAGGAGGCGATCTCACCCGTGTCTGCTCCCCACGTGGAAAATGGAGTCCAGTGTTCCTGGCAGCATGGAGGAAAGAGACGGCCCCCGGAGGCTGATTGGTCTCAGGGCTGGGACTAAGCCTGACGGCCAATCGGAAAGGAGCTGCTCCTGAGTGAGGGAGCGGCTTCCAGAGCAGTGAGAGCGTTGCTAGAATGCAGGCCGAAGCTGGGGGCTAAATTAATGATGCTCCCCGGGATCACGGCCTGCATCGGCCCACCGGCGCCTTTCCAGGCGGCGGTTTGGATGCAGGGGACAGATGACTCGTCGTCTCCCTACCTGCTGCTGACTCCGTCTGAAGACACGTCGGTGATGGATGTGGGGATCTCAGGGACGCATCTTCGGCTCAAGGCTGAAGCAGGTCCTCTGCTCTGCTTAGCCCTCTGGAGCTACCTTAGTGTGAGGTGCTTCCAGGGAGCCTGGAGGAGTACGCAGACCCGACCACTTGGGCGCAAGGGAAGACTGACGGCTTGTGCACGCCAGGTGTCCTCTGCCCGTACACGGGGGGAACGGGGGTGGCAGGGCACCCCGGTATTGCCCCATATCAAAAATAGAATGAATAAGAAAAAACAAAATAAAAAATAAAAACAAAATAAGCTGGCCTGAGGCACCGGACAGGGCAAGGCCAGACATGTCAGCCTCCCTGACACTAGAAAAAACTGTGCTAGTTTCCTGCCTAGCTAGGGTATATGCTGTGGGAGGAGCGAACACTTTTTCAATCTAGTGTCACGCCTCCCCTGGAGACACCATACTACCCACTGTCTGTGTCCCCCAATCAAAAGGCGAGAAAGGAATAAAGATTATATTATAGGGATCCATTAAGGTAGTGCTATAGCAGAGAATGTATGAATATATAAGTCAGCACATACACCTATTCATATACACAGATGGTTATCCGTATTTTCTCTGATAGACACCATCAGCAGATTATGCCCAAGGAGTCCATCAGGAAAAACTGAATGCTGAAATTTAAAGATGGAAAAAATTATTTATCAAATACAATCCATCTACCAAATGGCCATACAGTGCTGGCCAAAAGTATTGGCACCCCTACAATTCTGTCAGATAATATGCAGTTTCTTCTTGAAAATGATTGCAATCACAAATTCTTTGGTATATATCTTTATTTAATTTGTCTTCAATGAAAAAAAAAAAAAATTGTCATGAAGACAAATTGGATATAATTCCACACCAAACATAAAAAAGGGGGTGGACAAAAAGTATTGGCACTGTTTGAAAAATCATGTGATGTTTCTCTAATTTGTGTAATTAACAGCACCTGTAACTTACCTGTGGCACCTAACAGGTGTTGGCAATAACTAAATCACACTTGCAGCCAGTTGACATGGATTAAAGTTGACTCAACCTCTGTCCTGTGTCCTTGTGTGTACCACATTGAGCATGGAGAAAAGAAAAAAGACCAAAGAACTGTCTGAGGACTTGAGAATACAAGTTGTGAGGAAGCATGAGCAATCTCAAGGCTACAAGTCCATCTCCAAAGACCTGAAACTTCCTGTGTCTACAGTGCGCAGTGTCATCAAGAAGGTTAAAGCCCATGGCACTGTGGCTAACCTCCCTAGATGTGGAAGGAAAAGAAAAATTGACGAGAGATTTCAACGTAAGATTGTGCGGATGGTGGATAAAGAACCTCGACTAACATCCAAACAAGTTCAAGCTGCCCTGGAGTCCGACGGTACAACAGTGTCAACCCGTACTATCCGTCGGCGTCTGAATGAAAAGGGACTGTATGGTAGGATACCAAGGAAGACCCCACTTCTTACCTCGAGACATAAAAAAGCCAGGCTGGGGTTTGCCAAAACTTACCTGAGAAAGCCTAAAATGTTTTGGAAGAATGTTTTCTGGTCAGATGAGACAAGAGACAGTTTACAGGGGGGAAAAAAAAAAGAACACGGTCCCTACAGTCAAACATGGCGGAGGTTCTCTGATGTTTTGGGTTTGCTTTGCTGCCTCTGGCACTGGACTGCTTGACCGTGTGCATGGCATTATGAAGTCTGAAGACTACCAACAAATTTTGCAGCATAATGTAGGGCACGGTGTGAGAAAGCTCGGTCTCCCTCAGAGGTCATGTGTCTTCCCAGCAGGACAATGACCCAAAACACACTTCAAAAAGCACTATAAAATGGTTTGAGAGAAAGCACTGGAGACTACTAAAGTGGCCAGCAATGAGTCCAGACCTGAATCCCATAGAACACCTGTGGAGAGATCTCAAAATGGCAGTTTGGAGAAGGCACCCTTCAAATCTCAGGGACCTGGAGCAGTTTGCCAAAGAAGAATGGTCTAAAATTCCAGGAGAGCATTGTAAAACTCATTGATGGTTACCGGAAGCGGTTGTTCGCAGTTATTTTGGCTAAAGGTTGTGCAACCAAGTATTAGGCTAAGGGTGCCAATACTTTTGTCTGGCCCATTTTTGGAGTTTTGTGTGAAATGATCAATGATTTGAATTTTGTTTCATTCTCTTTTGTGCTTTTTAATTGCAAGCAAAATAAATGAAGATAATAATACCAAAGAATTTGTGATTGCAATCATTTTCAAGAAGAAACTGAGTATTATCTGACAGAATTGCAGGGATGCCAATACTTTTGGGCAGGACTGTACATAGGTACATCAGATACATATTAGCATCATAGCAAATCCAAATCCAGCATATATGTTTTCTTGTGTTAATAACCGACAGGCTTTCCAGAAAGTCTTTGATGTTAATGAATTAGTATGCGGTTTGCAGTGCTAGAGGAATCCTCCGCCATAGCCATGGTTAGTATTTGTTAGTCCATGCTGCAAAATTTACTGTAATACAGGCTGGTCGCCAGACAGAGATAATGTATAGGGAGAATATAAATTCTTCCACTTCATATAATCCTGAGATTTATCCACCTCGACGCGTTTCCCCCACTCTCAGTAAAGGGGGTTCATCAGGAGGTTTTTTTTTTTATCATCCTATACATCCGTGGGACAATCCAGCATATACCAGATTCTCCCTCCCTGATGAAGCTAACGGGGTGCACTTGCGCCTTGACAGCAAAACACGTGTTTGTGTCGGTGGGGGGAACTTCTCTCATGGGACCTGGCTGTCTAGGCGTTTACCATTCACATCTACAAAAACTGCACTTTATCGGTGAGTATTTATATTTGAATGGTGGCTATTATGCCCTGCATCTCAGGCTACTTATGCATTTGACACTTTAGAGATCATCGTTTAACATGCAGGTATCTTACTGCTTATTTCCTTGTTTGAAATACTTTGGACGTGCACTGACACTTTAATTAGTATTTTCCCTGTAGGTTTTATAATACTTTTTATATCTACCCATCTTTCATTATTATAGCCATGCGTTTATGCCCACATCCAGCTCCCATTTTTTGTATGTTTTTAATCACTTAATGTTTTATGAACCCCCCTTTGTTCACTCTCTTTTGAAAATAAAATATTTTGCAGTTTCCTTTCCTCCTGTTTTTCGCATGTTTACATGGAATTTGTGCTTGCGGCGTGTGACCTAATGGTGGCACTCTAACTGCAGTTATGACTATGAAAGTATCATGGAGTTTTATTAATTTATATACCAGATGAGTCAGAATATACATGAAAACGTCCCCCACAAGCCAACAAAGATACAGAGCTTCACTGCTCAATTATGATCCTGCGGCTCCTCGGCACAGTCCTCCCGTCTCCCTCTCTGCACAGGCCAGCTGGACCTCATAACGCAGAAGGAACGGTATTACGACCACGTACCTCATTATTAACTTTAGTTTATTAATCACTAGCACCGTTAATTAGATAGAAGTAGGTATGCCGAGCGTTACCTCTGTCACCAGCGGCCCCTGCACAGGCAGAGATTAGCAAGACTATTCTGTACTCCACTGGTGTGTCTTACTCTTTTCTGGATTGCGTAATTTTTAAATGTTTAAATTGTTTGTATGTTAATTAATAATTAGGTCATTACATTTGAGCATATATTTTTCTAGTTATGCAAAGGGACAGCACTTTTTTTGTAATTAGTTCATTACATCGTAGTTACTGTATATGATACATTGCTTAAAAAGCTTGTTCACTACTATTCTATCCTTAGGATAAATCATCAAGGTCTGATCAGCCGGGGTCCGACACCTGGCACCCCCGATCAGTGGTTTTCAGTACTAGTGGCAGCAGGTGGCTGGAAATGCTCAATACTGGTCTTTTGATAGTGGCCACACCTGGATACTGCATATCTTCCTCCAATTCAAATCAATAATTAGAGCATTTCCAGCCACCTGTTGCCACAGCAGACACCAAGAACAGCTTATCAGCAGGGGTGCAGGGTATCGGACCCTGGCTGATCACACATTGTTGACCTATCCAAAGGATTGGTTCCCTTTAAACATTGATAACCTATCACCAGGACTTATGTATATAAACCTAAAGCCAGTGCTATACTGGCAATATCAGGCTGATTCTCTACATACCTGTAGTGGTTAACTCCGATGTACAGGTTTTGAAATCCAAGAAAGTAAAGTTTATAAAAGCAGCAGCTTCTTGAGTGACAGCAGCTGAGGATCAGATAATATCTGGGGGGGGGGGGGAATTCATAGTTATCCCCTCCCCATTAGAATTAGCATATGTATGATACAATCGATTTACCTTTTCACTACCAGGACCTGTGGTGAGGTCATGCCCATGTGACCAGATGGGGCGGGGCCTCAGCCAACAAAGCTGATACCAGGAAGCAACATTCTGTTTGCTAAAGCCACACCCCTTCTGGTCACATGGGTATGACCTCACACAGTTCTTGATGAATAGAAGAAAAGGCTGGGAATCATAGTCTACATATATAATAATAATAAAGCGTCAAAGCTAATATCTTGCATAAAAAAGGGTTTTTTTTAATTTTTCCAAGAAAGATTTATAGCAAGATTATAAAAACATCATACAATTAATAGATTTATAAATAACATGTAGGTTTATACAGGAAGGGATCCTGACATAGTACACTATGGTCCAACACCAGACATGGGAAAAATCCAAAATCCAATAGCGTTCTCAAAAAAATGCCTTACAAAAGTTACAATCAATGAACATATAGTCTTATATCAAAAGCATAAATACCTTGTGGGCATTCAGAATTTTTGTAAAAGGATTAGATAAGTGCTGCCGTAAGAACAAGAGAATTTCAAACAGTCATCATAGTAAAAAAAACTACAAAGTAGCAAATAATTGTTTCCCAGTCTAGTGTGCAGCGATATAGTAGTTGTATAAAATTACCCATGTTCGAGTGGATGCCAGGGTAGAAAACGTGACCCGACGCGCACATTTCGTTAGCTTCCTCGGGGGGCCGTGGTGTAATGTGTGCATCTTGGAACGGCTGGTTTAAATGCAAGCATGGGGTACACGTGGTGGTGCCTGATTGGAAGCGAGGGAGGTGTGTACTCCCGACAGAGGGACGCGTCATTGGGCATTCCCGGAAGTGACGCGGGTGTTTACTGTATCGTCACACAGACACCCGCGTCACACCGTACGGAAGCCGGGAGACGCAGGCATGTAGGGGATAACACTGCGCACGCGTCGCACCACCACGGGCATCCAGATGCAAAATAGGATATTAGGACTGACAACAGCATGTTATAAGCGCAGCCAAGTTACATCATAACCATATAAAAACCAGAGACAAATAATCTTAATGCATCATATAGAAACACAGTGCCATCAGAATATATATCAGTCAACTACGTTACAGCCCTGTGAATACCACATGATGCATATATTACAGTAATTTCATATCACTCAATAAAATCACAATCTGGTTTATTGATCCAAAGATACCCCCTGGCTACAATTGTAACTGGATCATCATAAACACATGTAGCCATATAACAAACATATTTCGTAAAATATTTGATACATAAAGGGAAAGTAATTCCCAGAGCATGTAACTATTAAAGACATGTGTCATACAGCGAATATGTTTAAAAATAGACTAAATGCTCGCCAAGAGATCCAAGGGACAACTTGCAAAGAAAGGAAGAATCCCTTCATTACAGAAGAATGTTCATACGATCTTGGTCCGTCATGGTAAGTATTACTGATGAACATAATGAGATGCAACTTGTTACTTCATAATTCACCAGGGCTAATTTGAAAATCATGGGTATATATCAGTCCAGATTATCCAGGAGAAACCTACGCCTAAAAAAAATATTTTTAGGAAAAGAGAAAAAGACCTACAAAAAACACACAAAACACAAAAATTAAAATGAAGCCAAGGCAACAAAAATAATCACTAAGTCCAGCAGTCAAACAGAAGACAGGAGTCTGGCGGATCAAAGAAAAGGGGGCAAACGACAGCTGTTCATTTAGCCCGCCAGGGGACATAGTCCCTAGCGTAACTATCCACCTGCACTCAAGGCGCGCTAAGGCTTGTTTAAAATTCCCGCCTCTTGCGCCCAGGTGGAGTTTGTCGATGCCCCGTACTTTAAGAGAAGATGGGTCACAATCGTGGTATACCTTAAAATGTCAGAGGATGGTCTTGAGGGAATCAAGACTGACCACATCCCTTGCAGCTATAATATCCCGCACATGCGCACGCGTGCATATGCGGAGCTGTCTAGATGTTAAGCCAATGTAGGCTAAATTGCATCCGCACCTTGCTAGATAGATTACATAATCAGTGCTGCAAGAGATGTAATGCCTAATCCTATATTCCCTCAGACCATCAGCCGATACAAACACAAAGGCCCTTTCAATATTGGTGCATGATAAGCAAGAACCACAAGGAAAACAGCCCCATCGTGGTTTCCCTGTATTAAAGGGGAGGGTATCACGATGGACATAATGGCTGTGAACCAGAATATCTCTGAGGTTCTTGCTTCTTCTAGAAGTCATAAGTGGTTGATCTGGAAGGACCCTACCCAAGGAGGGCTCGGTGCGTAAAACAGAGCAATGCTTAAAATCGAGAATACGCCTAATTTCCCCCCACTGGTTATTGTACGTAGACATAAATCTAATCACTGGGGTTGAAGACTTAGATTTAAAAGGAGGCGTAAGTAGTTGGTTCCTTGGGGTGGATCTGGCCCGGGTATGGCCCTGTTTGATATTGCGCGAGCTATATCCCCTGTTTTTGAACCGCTGGGAGAGATCTCTTGCCTGGACATCAAAAGTACAGCCTGAGGAGCATATCCTTTTAAGTCTTAAAAATTGTCCCTGTAGGAATCGCCCTGATGGTTGAGGGCAAATGGGATGATGTTGCATGTAAAAGACTTAACTGATGTTTCCTTTCTAAAAACATCAGTTTGAATAGCTCCATCCGACTGTACAAATACCCTGATGTCCAGAAAATCCATGGTATCACTGTTACTCCTGAAGGTCAGCCTGACATTACGATTATTAGAATTTAATTCAGAAAAGAAAGAAAAGTTCAGGATCGGTTCCCCCCCAGATGATGAATACATCGTCAATGTAACGCAACCAGTACTGCACATGGGAAGCGGCCCAGGCGGCGTCACCGAAGATCTCCCTCTCCCAATAGCCGAGAAAGAGATTTGCGTATGACGGCGCGCAGGCTGCACCCATTGCAGTACCACGTTTCTGGAGGAAGAACCGATCCTTGAACAAAAAGAAATTACGTGTCAGGATGAACTCCAGGAGCTCAAGCACGAGATCCTGTAAAGGGGCATCCCAGCGGCTCGATCGCAGGTAGAATCTAGCTGCCTCAAGGACATCACTATGTTGGATACAAAAATAGAGGGCCTCCACGTCTGCCGCTACCAAAATAGAACCAGGATCTAAAAATATACCGTCGATCCTCCTCAGGACGCTCGAGGTGTCCCTGACATAAGAGGGCAGCGTCTCAACTAATGAATGTAAATAATATTGAATAAATTTGCAAATAGGATCACACAGCCCTCCTATGCCAGAGACAATAGGACGCCCCGGGGGACAACGGGGGTTCTTGTGTATTTTTGGTAGCAGGTAGAACGTAGGTGTTACAGGAAATTTTATGTGGAGGCCCTCAAACACTTTTTTTGTAATAATTCCTCGGGCCAGAGCCAGCTCAAGGATGCCAACTAATTCTAATGAAAATTTTACCAGCGGATTCTCAGTGAGGGGAATATAGGCGTCTCGATCTCTCAGCTGTCTGAACGCTTCGCGTTCATACATCTGAGTCGGCCATATTACCACGTTCCCGCCTTTGTCCGCAGGCTTGATCACTATTCCTTCCATAGTCTTAAGTTGTTTCAGGGCTTCCCGATGTTTAAGGGAAAGATTGTGATGCTGCCCAGACCTATGGAGTTTCTTGAGATCATCCATTACCAATTTATTGAAGATCTCAACCTGTGGACACAAAGTCATGGGGGGGGGGTGGGGGGAACGTGGTAGATTTTGGCAAAATACTGGATGGGAATTTACCTATGGGAGTTAACGTGGATTCCTCCTCCAATGACCTCAACATTTCCAAAACTTCACAGTCCTGTGGTGTAAGATGCCGAGATTCAGGATCCCCTTTTAAGTGCAGCTTGTGGAGAATCAACTTTCTTGAAAAAAGGTGTAAATCTTTGATTACTGTGAAAGAATCAAAATTAGAGTCGGGAGAGAAAGTAAGCCCCAAGCCCAAAACTTCAGTCTGCTCCTTATTCAACGTGATATTAGACAAGTTAATTACCGTTAATTTGTTTCTACTCTTCTTATCTGAAGGTTGTGGAGGCGTCGACTTCCGTTTCTGGCTAGAGGCCCTATCCCCCCGACTCTCCGTTCTTGTAGGTAGATTGAATCTCTCCGAAAATGTATTAACGATTCCCCACAAACTGCACATTTTCTGTAGATGACACTGATGAGGCAGAATTAGAGCGAGAACGTGTATCACATCTCTTGAATCCACGACTCTCTCCATCGGTAAACATACCCATTTTTGTAGTCAGATGCATCCCTCTGGTATTTTTTGGTTTTTACACCAATGATGTATTTTTCCCACCTTGAGAATTGACCCTCCAGATCCACATTAAGACTAGCCATCCTCTCACTTGACAGGAGAGAGCCCAATTTTTCCTGTAACCCATTGATCTCAGAATCTAATTTCACCAACGTATTAGAATTATGTTCCACCAAAAGAGTCATGTATGTTTTAGAACAACTATTGGAGGCTTCCTCCCATCTTCTCCTAAAGGACTCATCCTCAACCTCAAATGAAGGGCAAAGTTGAATACGTAAACCCCGAGGGATGAGACCCTTTTCTATATATCGTTCCATGAACGTTTTGTTCCACCAGACTCTCGTCTTCTGGTTGAGCAGAAGTTTAAGTTGGCTAATTAGTTGTTCTGTTGCCACAGCTTCATGTTTAAAAGAAATGTCAGGTCCCATCTGAAAAACCTGGTCAATTTTGTTGAGTCACGCTTGTTCACGTGCTCGCAGATCCATCTGTCCCTTAGAAGTTGCTGTGAAAATACACAGAAAATAGACAAATAAAATGGAAGGGGACAGACTATAGTACACACCTCTCGCGCGTCCAATCAGGCACCACCACGTGTACCCCATGCTTGCATTTAAACCAGCCGTTCCAAGATGCACACATTACACCACGGCCCCCCGAGGAAGCTAACGAAACGTGCGCGTCGGGGCACGTTTTCTACCCTGGCATCCACCCGAACATGGGTAATTTTATACAACTACTATATCGCTGCACACTAGACTGGGGAACAATTATTTGCTACTTTGTAGTTTTTTTTTTTACTATGATGACTGTTTTGAAATTCTCTTGTTCTTACGGCAGCACTTATCCAATCCTTTTACAAAAATTCTGAATGCCCACAAGGTATTTATGCTTTTGATATAAGACTATATGTCCATTGATGATATGATTGTAACTTTTGTAAGGCATTTTTTTGAGAACGCTATTGGATTTTGGATTTTTCCTATGTCTGGTGTTGGACCATAGTGTACTATGTCAGGATCCCTTCCTGTATAAACCTACAGGTTATTTATAAATCTATTAATTGTATGATGTATTTATAATCTTGCTATAAATCTTTCTTGGAAAAATAAAAAAAACCCTTTTTATGCAAGATATTAGCTTTGACGCTTTATTATTATATATGTAGACTATGATTCCCAGCCTTTTCTTCTGTTCATTATGACTGTAATTTGGGTTTAGTAGAATATAATAAACAATGATCCTATATTCTGTCCCCTTCCGTTTTACTCACACAGTTCTTGGTAGTGAACGCATAAGTATTATACAATTGAACCTAATTCTAACTCTGGGAGGGCATAAGTATGAATACCCCCCCAGCTATTATCTGATCCTCAGCTGCTGTCACTCAAGAAGCTGCCGATTTTATAAACTTTAGGTTTGAAAACACAAGAAAGTAAACATCTGAGCTGACCACTAAAAAGGTATGTAGAGAATCAGCCTGATAAAGCCAGTGCTATACTGGCACTAAGTTATATACAAAAATCCTGGAGATTGGTTCCCTTTAAAAAGGGAAGGTGTTGTAAAAAAAAAAAAATAATAATAATAACAGAAAATAAAGTATTAATGTTTTATTGTTTTGTTTAAATATTTGGTTTTTAATTGAGAAAAAAAATATTAAAAAAAAATATATATATTTAAAAGTTTGATATTTTCCCACTCTTAAAACACTAGGGGTAGCGCAGCTGCTGAAATCCTACTGTAGAACTAGCTCACATAACTGCAGTAGAGTGGGTGGAATCTGCTCCCATGTATGTGATGTCACACCTCCCCCTCCCATTCTAGGTGTTTCCAAAAGGATAAAAGAATGAAGTTTAGGATCACAGTGCGGAGCCATTTTGTTGGTGACTGCAAAGTGATACTAATGTCTAAGGTGTCACGAAGGACAGGTGGCATAGTGCTGCACTGTATCCCGCGCCACACTGTATCTAGAACCCCCATATACTGTGATCTCGGCCGGGATCGGAGGTTCGAGGTGACATGCGGTGAGAAGTGGGTGTTCTGCAGCCAGAGCAGCACTACACTACAGATTTCACACTGCGATCACCGCTTCCAGCCACATGCACTCACCTCAGACGTGCTCACCCAGCAGCCTGTCCTGTCAGCCTGGTGTCTGTTCCTCACGACAGCGATCACAGCACAGAACAGCGAGGAGCGGATGCCCTGGGTGAGCACACGGGGAGTGGGGGTGAGCGGCGGAGTGGGGGTGAGATTAAGTGGAGAGCAGCACGCCAGGATGAGTTACGGTGCAATCACCGCTGCCCAGCACCAGTACTCACCCCATCCTGGCGGGTGACAGGGTAAAAGTGCAGCAATAAAAGTTTTTATTGTGGAGCTCACAGCATACGCTGTGAGCTCCACAAAGAAGGTGGCAATCTCCTCCCTCTGCTGTTATCTGTACAGCCCAGGGGGCATGTCCAGCTCACAGCAGACACTGTCTCTGTGTTAGAGAATAGGGTCAGAGAACAACAATCAGAATCAATGCACAGAGGGCTGCCATAAATGAGGTAACTGTCATTACACAAAGCAGATCTAAGATGGCAGCCCCAGTGTTTCAGTAAAAATAGAATTAAATAACTAAATAAACAGTGAGTTTAATTTTGTATTAAAAATACTTGAGATCATAATCACTATTAATACAAAATAAAAAAAAGTGACACCTTACCTTTAAGTAGTGCACAACCTCATTTATCCTCTGCTTTGCACTTTAATAAGTTTTAATTTCGTACATACATGACATGAAATTTTAAAAAAGCATCTACACTTTGTTTTAGGCCGGCATCACACTTGCAATTGAAAAATCGTTCCGATTCTCATGCCTGAGAGTAGGATGAGCTCTGTCAAAGTGTTGATCCGTGTGCAATGCCATTGCAAGGAGTCTGATTTTTCTCATGATAGTAGTCCGTGAGCAGTCCGTATTCAATCCATCTGTGATCCGTTTTTTTCTCAGCAGCTATTAGTCATTACAGTCATGTATAGGAGCATTTACGGTATTCTCTGCTACATGATAGAATAGTATTTAGAAAAATGGATGTCACCGTTTTTTTCTTGCACCCATAGACTTTCATTGGAGAGACTCGCACGAGAAACTCTAGAAAATCGCAGCATGCTGCAATTTTTTTCCTCAGTCCAATTTGGACAGAAAAAAAAAAAAAAAAAAAGCAGATCGGAGCTGCCTCTGATTAACATTGGTCTGAGTGCAATGCAAGATTCTCGCATTTCACTCGTGCGAGTCAATCGCAAGTGTGATGCCGGCCTTACTCTGTATATGGGCTACTTTGCAAAAAGATTTGCATTTTTTCCATTGTCGTTACCTACTATTTTATTATGTTTAACCAGTGTGCAATACAATTCCCTTTAAAACATCAATTTTATTAATTTATATATTAAAAATCGCCCAGGTGAAAAAATCCCAAAAACTCAATCAATAAAGAGGGAGCTACTATGGATCAGGTACAGCCATATAACCTGAAGTTTCATAGGCAAATATAATGATAAAAATGCCAGTCCAGAATTTTATTTATGCTATCGTGACCCTAATATGTCACTATGTCTGGCCCTGCCTAACAACGGAGGGTATGACGCCCTTACTTAGCTGGGCGCCCCCGTTCCTCGACGGCTGACCCTCACTCTCCCTACTAAAACCCTACCAATATGATGATAGTTTCTGTACCCAAAACTTTCAATAACATATGGTGTAATACTCCATATTAAATTCAGTAAGAGGAGAAATACCTCAAATAACAATTTTGCAGGCACAGAGCAGGGAACCAGGGAGCTACTGTAAAAACGGGTACAACAATAATAACATTACAGAGGCAGATATAAAGAACAAGGCAGTCCCAAGCTTATTAATGTTAAAGTGCCCCTAATATATCACTATATCTGGCTCTGCCTAACAACGGAGGGTATGACGCCCAAACGTAACTGGGCGTCCCCGTTCCGACGGCTGACCCTCACTCTCCCTAGTTGACCCTGCCAATATGAGGATGGTGCCTGTGCCCGATAATCTCAGTTATCAATATGTAGTGTAATACTCCATTTAGAGTCCAACTAAGGGATTAATGCCTCAATAGACAAACTTCCAGGTACAGAACACAAACAAAGGACATCTGCTGCCCCAATCGGCTTACAGCATGTCTATCAATATACAATGGGGACAAATTGTACTTCCCTCAGTTTCATGCTGTTTACATGGCCTCAACGCGTTTCCCCGCCCGTCATCGGATCATCAGGAAGCCCAAGGGTAATAAGAGAATATAAATCCCAGCATCATGTGTGGTAGTGGCTGGCGCCATTGAATCATTGGTTTAAATAAGCCAGACCTTGACACTAGAGGTCCACTATGGAGAATTAACATACCAGACTACTGTACTCAGGTCGTCACTGCGCATGTCCGTTTCCACCAGACACTAGAGCACATAAATCTCCTGAGGGGCGCTACTGCGCATGTCTCTGACGCTGCAGCTCTGGTCTCCTATCAGCCATCTGTATCATCGATATTGAGGAAGTGACTCATCAAGGAATCCCTAACATCCAATCATTGTGAGGCATCTCCGTCACATGGGACAGAATGCCTCATGTTACTGATACAAGGCTATACATTCCAGCACGGAGACAGTCTCTGACGCTACAGCTCTGTCAGCCAATCAGCCGACTGCATCGCCGTTGCTAAGGAGCGTCACGCCCATGGTCATGACGCTCCTCCCTAGTAACCTAAAAAGGACCCAACGGAGGCCTTTTGTCAGGAATTAACATGGAGTCTGGACGTGGCCCTTGATAGGTTATTAATATTTAAAAATGAGTATGAATTTATGATACCGGGGAACCCTATGATACCCACCTTTTACGCGATCCCCAAGGTCCACAAGGGCTTGACCCCCCTCAGAGGTCGTCCGATAGTTTCGGGAGTGGGGTCAGTGACTCAGAACACAAGTATCTACCTGGATAGGGTGTTGAGACCCTTTGTGACGTCCCTCCCATCCTATATCAGGGATACTTCCGACCTACTCCTAAAGATCCAGGATATAGCCTTTGAAGGGGACTTCTACCTGGCATCAATAGATGTCGAGTCCTTATATAGCTCAATTCCTCACTTGGTGGGTCTCAAGGCGGTACAATCACTTTCTCCGTTCGAGAGCAACTTTCTTGCAAGATCATAACAAGCTGATTTTGGAACTGCTAGACTTTGTGTTAACACACAACTATTTTTTGTTTGATGGTAAGTACTTCCACCAGCTTAGGGGCACAGCAATGGGGAGCTCATGTGCTCCCTCGTATGCTAACTTGTTCCTAGGCTGGTGGGAGGAAACAACCATTTTTAACGTCGATACCCCATGGTGGGCTCCCCTGATACTATACTGGGGGAGATTTATAGACGACGTTTTTGTCATTTGGGCAGGTACCACACAAGAGTTCCATCAGTTTGTTGAATGCATTAACCATAATGAAATCAATCTCAAATTCACCTATGAGATCCATGAATCACAACTTCCATTCCTGGATGTGTTTTATCACAAAAAATGAGGAAGGCCTCTTATCGACTAAAACCTATCGTAAGCCCACTTCAAGCAACAATTTACTACGCTGGGATAGTTTCCACCCATTGCCTTTGAAGAAAGGCATACCAAAAGGCCAATATCTCAGGGCACGGAGAAACTGTTCGGGGAGTCCTGAGTTCTTCGAGCAGACCAATGACCTGAGGAGGAGGTTTAGGGATAGAGGTTATCCCCAACACGTCCTACATGGGGCTTTCCAACATGCTTTAGGCAGGGACCGTAGCTCCTTGTTACAGACTGGTAAGAAAAAGGAGGAGGAGGGTGGCCCATTTAGGGTCATTGGAACATTTGATAACCAGTCTGAAAGGGTTTCCCAGATCTTACGTAAGCACTGGGGGATCCTTAGAGCTGATCCAAACCTTGTTGATGTGATACCACCTTACCCCATGATAACGTATAGGAAAGGGGGTTCGATAGGTGATCAATTGGTGCATAGTCACTATAGTCGACCGGTATCGGGGGGGACATGGTTGGATAGGAGACCCCTGGGCACCCTTCGGTGTGGGGGATGTAAATATTGTGATTGGATTGTACAGGGTAAATTTTGCACCAGTGCTAGCACAGGTCGACGGTACTATATGAGGGACTTTGCCAATTGTAAGAGTGAGGGCCTGGTTTATTTGGCAAGTTGCAGCTGTCCCCGCGATTACGTGGGAAAGACAACCAGGGAATTGAGGAGGCGAATAGGGGAACACGTGGGAGACGTCAGGCATAAAAGAGACACCCCTATTGCGAGGCACGTCTGGGAGCACCATCAGGGTGACCCTAAATCGATTCGCTTTTGTGTCCTTGAGGTTGTTAGACGGAATTTGAGGGGTGGGGATTGGGATAACAGGATTTTACGGAAGGAGTGTCAATGGATCTTTCGTCTCAAGTCCCAGACCCCTAATGGCCTGAATGAGAGGTTGAACTATACACCATTCATTGCTTAGGGGGCCTTACTTTTGTAGTTCAGAGTATTGGATATTTAGGTTCTGGTTAGTTAGGACCCTTTATCGGCCCGAAAATGGGGCCCCCTTTTTTTCACGCAGGGGCGTGAAATATCTAAGTCTACGTCTAGGGGCTAATGGAGCCTGACCCTTGTATGATTAATGTTAATGGTGGGACTGATATATTGTGGGATGGAGGGTGTCCCATTGTGGGTATTCTAGCGGCCAAATGAAAATATCAAACATTATCTTTAATTTCATTATATTGTTGAAAGGCCACTTGCATTTGTATGGTGATTTACATCTAGGAGCCGCTATTTATTATTTATTATTTTTTGGCTTATTAGTTGGGGACAGACCCCTTATTGATATACCTGTTCCCCCTTCACATAATTAAATAGTCCCTGTTATAAAATGGAGAGGTCTATAATTAATACATCAATGCATAATCATACCAGGAATAATCTGAGGTTATACTGCGTTTATTCATATAGGGGTTAATGGGTGGCGTTTTGCACCCTGTACAACATGTCCCCTTTTTCTACCAGGCATTTTCAGGGGCACTGTTTTACTAGCAGGAACGCTATGCCCAGATAGGAGAGATTTTCATCATGGATTGATTGCTGCTGCACATGTGGAATATCCTCTATGGCATGATTTGATATTTTGCCCATGAGCAGGCGCATAAGTCCAACCAGGGGTGGAGGATTTCATCTCCTTGGTTGTGATGACGCTGTTCCATGGTTGGACGCTGAGCAAGCCCTTCCCTGTGCTAGAATGTATGGCCTTTAATCTGTTACGTGAGGCATTCAGTCCCATGTGATGGCGATGCGTTTCTGATAGGTTACTAGGGAGGAGCGTCATGACCATGGGCGTGACGCTCCTTAGCAACGGCGATGCAGTCGGCTGATTGGCTGACAGAGCTGTAGCGTCAGAGACTGTCTCCGTGCTGGAATGTATGGCCTTGTATCAGTAACATGAGGCATTCTGTCCCATGTGACGGAGATGCCTCACAATGATTGGATGTTAGGGATTCCTTGATGAGTCACTTCCTCAATATCGATGATACAGATGGCTGATAGGAGACCAGAGCTGCAGCGTCAGAGACATGCGCAGTAGCGCCCCTCAGGAGATTTATGTGCTCTAGTGTCTGGTGGAAACGGACATGCGCAGTGACGACCTGAGGACAGTAGTCTGGTATGTTAATTCTCCATAGTGGACCTCTAGTGTCAAGGTCTGGCTTATTAAAACCAATGATTCAATGGCGCCAGCCACTACCACACATGATGCTGGGATTTATATTCTCTTATTACCCTTGGGCTTCCTGATGATCCGATGACGGGCGGGGAAACGCGTTGAGGCCATGTAAACAGCATGAAACTGAGGGAAGTACAATTTGTCCCCATTGTATATTGATAGACATGCTGTAAGCCGATTGGGGCAGCAGATGTCCTTTGTTTGTGTTCTGTACCTGGAAGTTTGTCTATTGAGGCATTAATCCCTTAGTTGGACTCTAAATGGAGTATTACACTACATATTGATAACTGAGATTATCGGGCACAGGCACCATCCTCATATTGGCAGGGTCAACTAGGGAGAGTGAGGGTCAGCCGTCGGAACGGGGGCGCCCAGTTACGTTAGGGCGTCATACCCTCCGTTGTTAGGCAGAGCCAGATATAGTGATATATTAGGGGCACTTTAACATTAATAAGCTTGGGACTGCCTTGTTCTTTATATCTGCCTCTGTAATGTTATTATTGTTGTACCCGTTTTTACAGTAGCTCCCCTGGTTCCCTGCTCTGTGCCTGCAAAATTGTTATTTGAGGTATTTCTCCTCTTACTGAATTTAATATGGAGTATTACACCATATGTTATTGAAAGTTTTGGGTACAGAAACTATCATCATATTGGTAGGGTTTTAGTAGGGAGAGTGAGGGTCAGCCGTCGAGGAACGGGGGCGCCCAGCTAAGTAAGGGCGTCATACCCTCCGTTGTTAGGCAGGGCCAGACATAGTGACATATTAGGGTCACGATAGCATAAATAAAATTCTGGACTGGCATTTTTATCATTATATTTGCCTATGAAACTTCAGGTTATATGGCTGTACCTGATCCATAGTAGCTCCCTCTTTATTGATTGAGTTTTTGGGATTTTTTCACCTGGGCGATTTTTAATATATAAATTAATAAAATTGAAGTTTTAAAGGGAATTGTATTGCACACTGGTTAAACATATTTTGAACATTCCCATCAGTATTTATAATTGTGAAACTACTATTTTATTAGGCAATAAGAGAAGACTTCTATTTTGGGAACTTAGACATGGTAGTTTTGACAACATAATTACAGTTGCTCAAGTTGTGGTGAAACTAAATTTAAATGCAAAATTATTTTAACAAAATTACTCAAGCTTTCAAAAAGCTATGGTGACAAATCATCTATAAATGGGAGGTCCAGTATCCAAAATATATTTTCCAAATACCTATCTTTTCATGCCTAACCATTTTTTGTAAGTAATCCCAAACAGGACGTCACAGGAGTTCTGCACTAAATTCATTGCAATATCTATCACCCCTCCTGGAACAGGACGTCGTCAGGGGGCAGCGCTGCAGTTAATTTAGTTTCTTGAGTAGCCATCCTCTGAAGATGTCCTGGACCAATGGTTATAGATGCTGTGGGACAGATGAGCGCAGGGCCAGCACTCTGCTTCTATCTCCACCACTGCACCCCTTTACGAAGTCTTACAGTAGAAGTAGAAGATTAAGTGGTTAGGTTTCTTGCATTGTCACCTTCTGAAAAAATCCCGGATCCTTGGTGACTTGGTGCAGTGTGAGAAGCGACTGTAGCGCTGACACTCTGCTTCTTACTGTGACATAAGACTTCATCAGGGGGTGAGAAACAAATTGTGAGGACATCAGGGGACTTAAGGCTATGTGCCCACGTTGCGTCCTGTCCGTGCAGAAATTTCTGCAGCGACTTGAACAGCACTTGTGCGCTTCAAATCGCTGCAGAAACACTGCGTAATGAATGCAGTGAAAAAGCCGATTTCATGCGCTCTGGATGCAGCCCCCACCATAGACTGAGCAGGACCTGCATCCAAAGCGCACAAAAGAAGTAACATGTTGCTTTTTAGAACGCAGCGATTGGGCAGCATGCAAATCGCTGCGTTCTAAAACGCAACGTGCGCATGGATTATGCACAATCTTCATAGATTGTGCTGGGGACGCAGGATGCATGCAGTTACACTGCAGTGCAATACGCAGCATAACTGCATGCAGATGCGCAACGTGGGCATATAGCCTAACAGCTTCTAGCATTGTCCTCAAATAGTCATCAGGGGCAGTGCTGGTGTCACTTACAGCTTTCATCCTCGCCCCTTGATGATTCATTTGAGCTCCGTGCTAGCTGTGGGGCAGCGCTGGTATCACTCACTGCTTCCATCACAGAGGAGATAGAAGGAATGTTCCTGTGAGGTCACCCTCCGAAAGGTGACGATGCAAGAATCTTAAGTAACTGCAGTGCTGAAACCTGATGATGTCCTGTTCCAGGAGGGGCTATAGTCACTGCAGGGAAGTCAGCCTTCTGCGACATCCTGTTTGAGACTACACTCAATCAAAATGTCACAGTAAGTCCATAAAAAAAAAAATAAATAAATAAAAAAAAAAAAAAAAAACACATTTAGGGATTACATAGATCGGGTGAAAGTGTATGGTAAAATAAAGCAAATAAAAAAAGTGGTTAGGGTATAGAGAGAGTTTCAGAAAGGAAATTTTTCGTACCAGACCAATCTTTGAAATTATAGATTATACCATTTCACATACCTTGCTTGTAACTGCCGGCATTTCCAGGAAGGAATAGTACTGGAATTCCAGTTAAGGAAAGATTTCTGTTTTCCTCTGTGTAAACACCCTCACCATACAGATGCAACTCATATGATGGATACCGTGAAGACACCTTTTTCGGAAGTTGTATTTTCTAAACAAAAAAAAAATAAAAACAAAAAACACACAACACGTCTTTATATTCATTTTTGCTTTACTTGCATAAGATCATACATTATCAAAACCATCATCCAAAAAACAATAAGCTAAATATGTTGCATGGATACTTATGTTCATGGAACCTATACACACACACACACACACACACAATTCTACCCTTGGGCACAAAGATATAAAATATAGCTATAACTTCTCGTTTACACTAAGCTACTTATTCTTTTAGGGGACGACACACGGGAACGACTGCGATTCTCGCATGACACTCTGCTCACGCTGGCAGTACAGCGGGAGCAGAGTGGCATGCGAGTGTCATTGCGACTGGGTGCGATCGGACCACAGCTGCGGGGGGCGAGCCGGATTTATCTCCCTCTCTCCTCCGTAGCCGGCTATTGCCATTCTCGCACTGCACTTGCGGTACACCAGTGTAATGCGAGTGCAGTGCGAAGTTTCTCTTGCCCCATAGACTTGAATGTGTGCGAGAGAAAGAGGATAGCATTGCACCCGCAGCATGCTGCGACTGTTTTCTCGGTCCGATTAGGAAGAAAAAGAAAATAATCGCTCATGGGTGCCGGCACATAGAGTAATATTGGTCAGAGTGGAATGCGATGTTTTATCGCATTCCACTTGCTCCAATTTTGATGCCGTGTGTCTTAGGCCTTAAACCCTTAGGCTATGTTCACATTTTCATTCTTTAGGCTCAGTCACAATCCGCCGCTCTGAAAAACAACGCAATCCGTTTGGCGGATTCCGTTGTCTCCCATAGACTTGTATGAGCGGCGAATTGTGACTGATGACCCTGCGTTGCATCCACCGCATCAGTCGTTTACTGACTGACCGTTGGGCGGGAGGGACGCAGTATGCAACGTTTTTTGTTGCGGCAAAAAAAAAAAAAAAAAAAAAAAAAAAACACACCCCGCAGGATTCTGTTGGAATAATGTAAGTCTATGGTGCAGGATTCAGTTATCCTGCGTCACGCAACGGATTCCAGTGCAGGAATCCGTCATGTTTTACTGAGCATGCCCAGCAAGACGTCCGAAATCATGTAAAATCAGTTCCGCTCTCTTCCCCCCCCGCCCGCAGGTTTTAAACTGAAATGTTCGCCTGGGCCAGTTTTTGAGAGCGATCAGCTGATTTCAATGAAAAGCTGGGCGCCGGGAGATCAGCTGATAGCTCTCGAAAGCCGGCCCGGGCAATCATTTCAGTTTCAATTTCAATTCATCGGCTTTTGAGAGCGATAAGCTGATCTCCCGGCTGACGGCTTTTCATTGCGTTCAGCTGATCGTTCTCTCTCTCTCTCTCTCTCTCTCTCAACGGAATACGCTTTCTCATGACAAGAAATTCCATTTCTTGTCACCCGTTGTACAATGCATCAGTCACAAGCCTTAAGCAACGCAGGTGACTGATGCAAAAAAACGGAAATGTGAACATAGCCTTACTGGTACATCATATGCCGGCTATCTTTGATGGAGGCTCTCCAGCTGAACCCGCATCTTTTCCAGCAGATGTGCTATTCAGCCATAATCTGCCTCTAACAGCCACATGTGGAGGGGAGCTCTACACACGGCCGTTAACCAATTAAATGTCACTGAATCTCTGACAGGAATTTAACACGCGCCGGCAGGAGGGGAGCACGTCAATCCTTGTGCCTTTTGGTGCACCAGCGATGCGATTGCCGATAGGTTGCCATGAAAGGCAAGCATCTGCTAATGACTCCTGGGCCTGTCATGAAAACAATCCTGTGAAAACCATCCGTGACTTTTGCTATATAAAGCAATACTGTGGTATTGCTATATATAGCGCAAGTGATCAGGTTCAAATCGAGTAACAAATACAATTAACGTAAGGAAAAAAGAAAAAAAAAAAAAAAAAAAAAAAAAAAAGCATAAAAAGAATAGACTATCAAAACTTTTTTTTTTTTGTTGTTGCACACTACATCCGAGCACACGGTTACCCTCAGTGTGCTCCAAACACTGCAACGTGGCTCGCACAGGGCTGAGCACCAAGCATACTAGAGCACAGCGATGCCCACACGAGTTTTGTTTGTACGCACAGCAGCCGATCCACAAACCCAAACCTTGATTTTAAAATTCGGTGTTCAGTTTAAAAACCAAACCTCAGATTCACTCATCTCTAGTCACCGCTCATTACGTGGCTAATTCTCTGCCTGAATCTCACAGTGGGAACGCTGTCCCTTCAGATGTTGCAGAGCTGGAATCATCGTGGGACCGCGTGTGGATTATGTTGGACCTGAGTGTTTTGGGTGTTAATAAATGAGTGAAAGAGGGTGGGGTTTTTTTTGTATTTTATTTCAGATAAACACAAACACACAAAAAATCCTTTATTTCTTTTCTTTCACTTACAGATAAAGAATGGGGGGTTGGGGGTTCATAGACACCTTCTATTACTAATCTAGGGTCTAGTGGCAACTGCGAGCTGTTAGGCTCTTATTATCCCGATAGCCACCGACCCAGGTCAATCGGGATGAGCAGGGTTAAATTTCTGGGATTGTTCCATCTAACGGATGTGACAATCCTGAGCTGCTGCAGGCTGCTATTTTTAGGCTGGGGGGCCCAATAAGCATGGGTCTCCTCAGCCTAAAAATATCAGCGCCGAGCTGTTAGGCTTTACCATGGCTGGGTATCAAAATTGGGAGGGGGTGGGGTGTAAAACCGCACACTTTTTTTATGAACTATTTTTATTTAAAAAAAAAAAAAAAAAAAATAATCTGTATACGGTTCCTCTTTTTTTTTTATATACAGCTAAAATAAGCACACGATCGGGAGCTGTAGCTATATGCTTTATCTGTGCTGTGTATAATATTGGGGGGTGTCTACAGGAATTTAATTTATTTATTTTTACACCATGATATAGACACACACACACACACACACACACACACAGTAATTGCAAGTCAGACATGCTGTTACACAGGCTGGGGATACATCTGACTACAACCAATCACAGATGCCAGGACTGCCAGTTGGCGGAGGAAGCAGTGAATATGTATGACGCTAATAAGTGGCCCCAAAAGTAGAATAAGCCACCCCGGAAGCAGTTACACCTGCACCGGAGACACTAAGTGTAGCGCGTGTGCTTTATTCTTATTTTCCCTTTTTTTTTTTTTTTTGTATTACCCGAGTTGCCGAACCCAAATCATTATCCGGAGTTCCCTGAAAAAAATACGGTACTTTTGACCATGAACAGTTCCAGACTTTTACAGTCCGGGTACACCCATCACTACTTGTTAGGCCTTGTTCATGCACTGTTTGTTCCATTTTCAGGGTGGAATCGGCATACTGTCACATCAGAACTGAATATAAATACATGGAAGTGCACGCCCAAACTAAAGTGCAAAAGAGTCCACAGCTAAATAAATTAATAATGTAAAGGTGTGCATATTGTATGAACATAGGAGAATCAGTGATTTCTATCCCTCGAGCAACTATAAATCTGCCAATAAAGTAAATAAATAGAGCTAAAATAACCCTGCAGTCACTACACAGTGTACAGTGCTGAGCTGCAATAATCCTGTACAGTCCCTACAGTATACAGAGCTGTAATAACTCTGTACAGCCACTACACAGTAATACAGTGCTGAACGTTAATAACCCTGCACAGTCACTGTACAGTATACAGAGCAGAGCTGTAATAACCCTGCACAGTCACTACAGTGTACAGAGGAGAGCTGCAATAATCCTGAACACCTTGTTCAGTGTCCATAGACTTAAATGGAAAAAATGATTTAAAGGGAACCAATTACCAGGATTTTCCTATATAACCTAAAGCCAGTGCTGATTCTCTACATACCTTTAGTAATCAGCTCAGATGTTTAGGTTTTGAAACCCAAGAAAGTAAAGTTGATAAAATCATCAGCTTGTTGAGTGACAGTGTGGCACCCCTGAGGCGGCCGTCGAAACAGAGGTATTGCACCTCAGAGGTATGGTTCCCCATCCTGGGTAAGAAAGAGGTCATCTACCGGATCACATACCAAAAGACCTGCAGACACCCAATTATTAGCTCACACATTAGATCAAAGCCGGGGTAGGTCCCATTAATGTATCGCGACCACTATTTTGGTTATGGCACTTAAAAGGGGTTATCCGGCTTCTTTGACTTTTTTTTTTTTATTTCCCTATTGGGCTACATTGGGGCAGGTAAGTAGATAGAGACCACTTACCTGCCCCGCTGTCAGCCCCTCTCCCCCGGCTCAGAGCGGTCATGTGACCGCTCCTGCCGCGATTTTGCTGCTTCCGGTCTTTGCACGTCTACATGGGCAGGGCCATGTTGACATGCAAATGTGGAGCAGCATGTCACCTCCCTGCTGGGCGACTACAGTGCGAGGAGTCACCGCCCCCCTTCCCTGCACCCTCCCACACATTCCCCTGCACCTCCAGTGACCTCCCCCTGCACTGCTGTGGGGTCCGTGATTTGGGGGCGGGGCCTGGCGGCAGCTGCCGTAGTGTCAGCTCCAGCACCGGGCCCCCTGCCCAGGATCGCACATTCAAATGTACCGGCATCACAGATCACCGATGCCGGTACATTTGAATGTGCTGATGAGAAGTCACTGTCCCTCCCGCTGTCTGTGCGCTCTGCAGCACAGCGGTGACGTCACTACTGTGCTGAAGAGAGCACAGACAGCGGACGAACGTGCAGGAGCGGCGGGGACCGAGGACGGGTGAGTATGTACTCCACATGTGTTCCCGATGGGGATGGGGGGGTTGCAGAGCCATGTGTGTGCGTGTGCAGAGCCATGTGTGTGCGTGCACAGTGCAGAGCCATGCGTGTGCAGAGCCATGTGTACGGTGCAGAGCCATGTGTGTACGGTGCAGAGCCATGTGTGTACGGTGCAGAGCCATGTGTGTGCGTGTACAGTGCAGAGCCATGCGTGTGCAGAGCCATGTGTACGGTGCAAAGCCATGTGTGTGCGTGTGCAGAGCCATGTGTGTGCGTGTACAGTGCAGAGCCATGTGTACGGTGCAGAGCCATGTGTACGGTGCAGAGCCATGCGTGTGCAGAGCCATGTGTACGGTGCAGAGCCATGTGTACGGTGCAGAGCCATGTGTACGGTGCAGAGCCATGTGTACGGTGCAGAGCCATGTGTGTACGGTGCAGAGCCATGTGTGTACGGTGCAGAGCCATGTGTACGGTGCAGAGCCATGCGTGTGCAGAACCATGTGTACGGTGCAGAGCCATGTGTACGGTGCAGAGCCATGCGTGTGCAGAGCCATGTGTACGGTGCAGAGCCATGTGTGTACGGTGCAGAGCCATGTGTGTGCGTGTACAGTGCAGAGCCATGCGTGTGCAGATCCATGTGTACGGTGCAAAGCCATGTGTGTGCGTGTGCAGAGCCATGTGTGTGCGTGTACAGTGCAGAGCCATGCGTGTGCAGAGCCATGTGTACGGTGCAGAGCCATGTGTGTACGGTGCAGAGCCATGTGTACGGTGCAGAGCCATGTGTACGGTGCAGAGCCATGCGTGTGCAGAGCCATGTGTACGGTGCAGAGCCATGTGTACGGTGCAGAGCCATGTGTACGGTGCAGAGCCATGTGTGTACGGTGCAGAGCCATGTGTGTGCGTGTACAGTGCAGAGCCATGCGTGTGCAGAGCCATGTGTACGGTGCAAAGCCATGTGTGTGCGTGTGCAGAGCCATGTGTGTGCGTGTACAGTGCAGAGCCATGCGTGTGCAGAGCCATGTGTGTACGGTGCAGAGCCATGTGTGTACGGTGCAGAGCCATGTGTGTACGGTGCAGAGCCATGTGTACGGTGCAGAGCCATGCGTGTGCAGAGCCATGTGTACGGTGCAGAGCCATGTGTACGGTGCAGAGCCATGCGTGTGCAGAGCCATGTGTACGGTGCAGAGCCATGTGTGTGTGTGTGCAGAGACATATGTGTGCGGTGCAGACCCCGATGTGAGGCTGTTATTTGCAATGCTGTAGTGATACCAGGTCAGGTGCTGGGGAAGAATATACTGACAGGGACTGTGTGTGCAGGGGGCGGGCAGGGGGCGAGGCTGGACACTGGGGTGGGGCTGGACACTGAGGCTGGGCGGTGACAGCTCTGACTGAGGTTTTGCACAGGAAGTGGTCATGTTTGCTGGATCTGAATGTAAACAAGAAGCTGCAGAGAATAAAGGTATAATTCAAGAGGAACAAAAGTTAGAAAACAGAAAATAACAATGTAGGTGTGATTTATATGACAATACAGCACAGATAAACTCAAAAATTTTTGTTAAGCTAATGTCGGACAACTCCTTTAATCCTCGTACACTGTATCTAGAACCATCTTGGGGAGGAGCTTAGTGGGTGAGCAGTCTGAGGTAAAATGGGTGGAGCCAAGTTTGAAAGTTGACAGTTGACAGTCAGTCAGTCAGGAGGAGGGAGGAGACCGACGAAGAGTGAGGATCCTTGGGGTCCTGCTCGGCTCTGAGGAGACTGAAGAGAATCCCAGCGACTTAGGGGAAGACTGTCAGACCCCCTATAGTCGTATTTGACAAGCAATAGCTTAAGTTGAAGGGATTGGTTGCAAACGGGGTCCCGGTCCCTAGGCTAGGATGATACTTAAGGATTTCCTAGTATCACCGGAGGCCAGGGTGGCTGTACGCACCTTTGGGCCACAAGCAGCACACAAATCTGCTGGAAGAGGGCCATAGAGGACCAGGGAGGCAGAAATCACTTCTAAGGTTCCCGGAGGGAGCCACGCAGGCAGCATTCCCATTATTGGTCCACGGTCCCTGGCTCGGGGCACTGTGTGTGGAGGCGCAGGACAGGAGGGTGAAAGTCAGTGCAGAGAGATGGCCAGGAAAGGCAAACAGAAGGGAGAACCGGTACTGGCCTCGAACTTACTCGGGATCGGCGGTTGTCTATCACCAGGTATCCTTGCACACCGTGGTGGAATAAATTGGCTATCAACCTGAAGAACTGGTTCGGTGAGTAAAAGACTTATTGCAAAGCCCTGGTGTCATCTCCATTTCTCCTGCGTCACAGCCTGCCCTGACAGACTGTTCAAATCCCAACAGTCGCCCCGGGGTCACGCTCCACCTGTGGGGATCAAGAACACCTCAGCTGCATCATCACCACCAGTCCCGGGGAACCCACAACGCAGCAGCGGCCAACATAGCCGCAAAAACCACAGGTGGCGTCACAAACTTTATTCCACTGTAAATAATAATCATCCCCTTTATTAAAAAGACAATCGCCAGGGTCACGGAGCCGGATCCCCCCGCCACCACTGACGTCTCCGGACTAGTCTGGCCCGGTTCAGAGTACCCATGGCCCTGGAAGGGCATGTCAACAGCAGCTGAGGAGCAGATAATATCTGGGGTGGGTATTTATAGTTATCCCTTCCCACTGTTTGTATAAATAATTATACTAATGCTATTAATTTACTTTTTCACTAGCAAAACCTGTGCGAGGTCATACCCATGTGACCAGAAGGGGCGGGGCCTCAGCCAACAGAAAAATGTTGCTTCCTGATATCAGCTTTGTCGGCTGAGGCCCCGCCCCTTCTGGTCACATGGGTATGACCTCAGCACAGGTCTTGCAAGTGAAAAATTAAAATCGACTGTATAATACTTAAAATTAGCCTAACAGAGGGAGGGGATAACTATGAATATATTATCTGATTCTCAGCTGCTGTCACTCAAGAAGCTGATGATTTTATAAACTTTACTTTCTTGGATTTCAAAACCTAAACATCCGAGCGGACAACTAAAGGTATGTAGATAATCAGCCTGATAGTGCCAGTATAGCACTGGCTTTAGGTTATATTCAAAAATCCTGGTGATTGGATCCCTTTAAAGCTCTACAAAGACTAATTCCGCAGTACATGATACCGTGATCGAGGGGGAACTACAATGATGCTGGTAGACGATAAGTATTCGGAGCAAACAATTCTGATTGTCTCTGCTAGAAAGAGGGCTTTTCACCACGACAAAAGTAGCCTGTTATTGCTTCTATTTTAATCCTGCTGCTCCAAAGGTTTTTTTGGTTTTTTTTTTTTTGGTTTTTTTTAAATCCATCATATTGTTCCAGAAATATGGGCCTTTATATTTAGTGCGCCCAACGTGCCAATTCCTGTGGTCTTTAACCCTTTCAAGACATATGATGCAGATTTACATCATAGGTCATGATGCACCCTTTGATGCAAGCTCACATGCTAATCCCATAATCTTTCCCTGCATATGTCAGCGGATCTGATCAGCAGACACGTGCATCTAATAGTTATGGGAGGATTAGAGATCCGCCCGCAGCTGTTAACCAGATAAATCCTGTTGCCAATCTCCCTTGACATTAATGCGGGTGCTGATGGGTTACCATGACAGCCAGGTTTCAGATGATGACCCGTGTCTGTCATGACGATCCTCCTGTGAATGCCGGCAGTGATCAACATTCATACGGGATGATAATGTCTGCTGTAGAGAGCAGTACTGATCCTGATGCATGGCTCTGCAGAACACAAGAGTTTGGATGATCGCAGCTTCACGTCCCCTAAGGGGACTAGGAAAAACAATAGAAAGTTTGAGATTTTTAAAAATATGAAGGGGAATAAAAAAAAAGTTCAAAACACCCACTTTTGCCGCACTTAAACAAAAAACACACATTTGGTGTCGTTGTGTTCAGAAATGTCTGATCTATGACCATATAAAATAAAATTAATCTGATTGGTAAACAGCATAACAAAAAAAAATTTAGACAGAATTAGGTTTTTTTTTGGATACCGCAACATTGCAATAAAATGCAATAAGTGGTCATCAAAACATCACTCACATCTACCCAAAAATGATATCAGTCAAAATGTCAGCTCAGAGAGCAAACCATAAGGCAGGGGTGGGGAACCTCCGGCCCGCGGGCCGTATACGGCCCGCCATGCCCTTTTATGCGGCCCCCGGGCAGATTCTGGGCGGCAGTGCTCGAGCCGCCACCGCCATCTTGTGCACCGCCAGCCCTTTAGATCCGCACATGTGCTGCTGTGCTTACCAATGCGTTCTCCCGCTGGCCAGTGCCAGTGAGAGAGGACTTAGTTTGTGGGCGGGTTTAGTGCTCTGCGTTGCCCGCCCTCTGAGCTGCATTCCCGCCCCTCGACTCTTGTAGCTGCGTGCCGCCCCCCGGCCCTCCGAGCTGCGTGTCCGATGCCTGCTCTCCGGTGCTGCTGTGTATCCAGCGCCAACCCTCTGCTGCTGTGTGCCCTGTCCAGTGCTTTGTGGCCCCCCTCCCCTCAGTGCTGTGTATGCCCCAATGCTGTGTATCACCCCAGGTTTGTGTGTCCCTCCTCCCCCCCCACTGATGTCAGGGCTCCGCAAGTGATATCTGCGCCCCAGCCCCTCTTGTGTGGCGCCTGCGCCCCAGCCCCTCTTGTGTGGCGCCTGCGCCCCAGCCCCTCTTGTGATGTGCATGTCCTCAGCGTCTCCCGTGACATACATCACAAGAGGGGCTGGGGGCATATACATGTCCCCAGCCCCTTGTGTGATGTATATGCCCTCAGTGTCTCCTGTGATGTATATACAGCATCTGTTATGTGATGTATATGATTTACCAATCTTATCACAAAGAGTTGACTGCGCTCCAGACCCAGACAAAAATGAAAAAGCAGCTATGAGAAGCAACATGATTAGTATCACCAAACATCACAGCCGCACCAAAGAAAAGCCGCTCCGGCCGCCACAGTAGGGGTAAGTTAATTGTTTGACCAAATATAGCAGGGTCATTTTGACATTGATAATTTTGTGCAGCCCCCGAAGGTTGGTAGAAATTTCCAAATGGCCCCCGGCTGAAAAAAGGTTCCCCACCCTTGCCATAAGGCTATGTGCGCACTAGGTGGATTGTACAGCGCATTTGCTGCATGTTTCACTGCAGAAAATGTTCATAACCTTTCTGCAGTGATTCACCAGCAAAACCTATGGGAAAAAAAAAATGCTGTGCGCATTAGGCGGATTTTGACAGATACATGTTTTGCTGTGGGATTCCCGCAGCAAAAAGAATTGCATGTCACTTATTTTCCGCAGGTAGCTGCGGCATTTCACTCCATTGACTGTAATATAATCAGGGCTGTATTTTGCCTTCGTGCTGCCCTAGGCACTTTAAGTGGTCGCGCCCCTTAGTGACAACGTAACACTGAGTTTTCGCACACAACATCTGTTTAAGGCAGATCTACTCTGTTAAACACTTGAAAAAGTATCAATGAGAAATGAAGGGTACTAACCCCCCACAATGGGGATCACCACAGGCACATCAAAACATAGCATGAGTATAAAATATTCCCACCACACCATCCCCACTTATATACTGTGACTGTCACACTGCCCCTAAAAAAATACACACTGCCCTCCCTTATAAATTATACCCACCACACCTTCCTCAATTATGAAATATGATCTGCACATTGACCTGACATCATGCTGCCCCCTCCTCCCAATGTCCCATGCATGCTGCCCCCTCCTCCCAATGTCCCATGCATGCTGCCCCCTCCTCCCAATGTCCCATGCATGCTGCCCCCTCCTCCCAATGTCCCATGCATGCTGCCCCCTCCTCCCAATGTCCCATGCATGCTGCCCCCTCCTCCCAATGTCCCATGCATGCTGCCCCCTCCTCCCAATGTCCAATGCATGCTGCCCCCTCCTCCCAATGTCCAATGCATGCTGCCCCCTCCTCCCAATGTCCCATGCATGCTGCCCCCTCCTCCCAATGTCCCATGCATGCTGCCCCCTCTTCACAATGTCCCATGCATGCTGCCCCCTCTTCACAATGTCCCATGCATGCTGCCCCCTCCTCACAGTGTCCCATGCATGCTGCTCCCTCCTCACAATGTCCCATGCATGCTGCCCCCTCCTCACAATGTCCCATGCATGCTGCCCCCTCCTAACAATGTCCCATGCATGCTGCCCCCTCCTCACAATGTCCCATGCATGCTGCCCCCTCACAGTTTCCCATGCATGCTGCCCCCTCACAGTTTCCCATGCATGCTACCCCCTCACAGTTTCCCATGCATGCTACCCCCTCACAGTTTCCCATGCATGCTACCCCCTCCTCGTTTCCCATGCATGCTACCCCCTCCTCACAATGTCCCATGCATGCTGCCCTCTGTCTCTAGCATTGGCCCCTCTCTCCCATTCCCCCCATCAGCAGCCTCTCTCCCCCGCCTTCAGCAGCAGCCTCTCCCCCAGCATCAGCCTCTCTTCCCCAGCCCCCCCAGCATCAACCTCTCTCCCCCCAGCGTCCCCAGCATCAGCCTCTCTCCCCCCCAGCCTCCCCCAGTTTCAGCCTCTCTCCCCCAGCATCAGCCTCTCTCCCCCAGCTTCCCCCAGCATCAGCCTATCTGCCCCCAGCTTCCCCCAGCATCAGCCTCTCTGCCCCCAGCATCAGCCTCTCTGCCCCCAGCATCAGCCTCTCTGCCCCCAGCATCAGCCTCTCTGCCCCCAGCATCAGCCTCTCTGCCCCCAGCATCAGCCTCTCTGCCCCCAGCATCAGCCTCTCTGCCCCCAGCATCAGCCTCTCTGCCCCCAGCATCAGCCTCTCTGCCCCCAGCCTCCCCCAGCATCAGCCTCTCTCCTCCCAGCATCAGCCTCCCCCCTCCCAGCCTCTCCCAGGATCAGCCTCCCCCAGCATCAGCCTCTGTCCTCCCAGCCTCCCCCAGCATCAGCCTTTCTTCTCCCAGCCTCCCCCAGCATCAGCCTTTCTTCTCCCAGCCTCCCCCAGCATCAGCCTCTCTCCTCCCAGCCTCCCTCAGCATCAGCTTCCCCCTCCCAGCCTCCCCCAGCATCAGCCTCCCCCAGCATCAGCCTCCCCCAGCATCAGCCTCTCTCCTCCCAGCCTCCCCCAGCATCAGCCTCTCTCCTCCCAGCCTCCCCCAGCATTAGCCTCCCTCAGCATCAGCCTCCCTCCTCCCAGCCTCCCCCAGCATCAGCCTCCCTCCACCCAGCCTCCCCCAGCATCAGCCTCCCTCCACCCAGCCTCCCCCAGCATCAGCCTCCCTCCACCCAGCCTCCCCCAGCATCAGCCTCCCTCCACCCAGCCTCCCCCAGCATCAGCCTCCCTCCACCCAGCCTCCCCCAGCATCAGCCTCCCTCCTCCCAGCCTCCCCCCTCCTAGCCTCTCCCAGCAACAGCCTCCCCCCTCCTAGCCTCCCTCAGCATCAGCCTCCCCCCTCCTAGCCTCCCTCAGCATCAGCCTCTCTCCTCCGAGCCTCCCGCAGCTTCAGCCTCTCCCAGCATCAGCCTCCCTCAGCATAAGCCTCTTTCCTCCCAGCCTCCCCCAGCATCAGCCTCTCTCCTCCCAGCCTCTCACAGCATCAGCCTCTCTCCTCCCAGCCTCCCCCAGCATCAGCCTCTCTCCTCCCAGCCTCCCCCAGCATCAGCCTCTCTCCTCCCAGCCTCCCCCAGCATCAGCCTCTCTCCTCCCAGCCTCCCCCAGCATCAGCCTCCCTCCTCCCAGCCTCAGCCTCCCTCAGCATCAACCTCCCTCCTCCCAGCCTCCCCCAGCATCAGCCTCCCTCCTCCAAGCCTCCCCCAGCATCAGCCTCCCCCAGCATGAGCCTCTTTCCTCCCAGCCTCCCCCAGCATCAGCCTCCCCCAGCATGAGCCTCTTTCCTCCCAGCCTCCCCCAGCATCAGCCTCCCCCAGCATCAGCCTTCCTCCTCCCAGCCTCCCCCAGCATCAGCCTCCCCCCTCCAAGCCTCCCCCAGCATCAGCCTCCCCCCAAGCCTCCCCCAGCATCAGCCTCCCCCCTCCAAGCCTCCCCCAGCATTAGCCCCGCCCAGCATCAGCCTCCCTCCTCCCAGCCTCCCCCAGCATCAGCCTCTCTCCTCCCAGCCTCCCCCAGCATCAGCCTCTCTCCTCCCAGCATCAGCCTCTCTCCTCCCAGCCTCCCCCAGTATCAGCTTCTCTTCCCCCACCACATGCGCAGATCTCCAGTCTGCATTAGAGACACCCCCACGCTCCTTTATGAATCTTCAGCTCTGCGAGCACTTACCTGCTCCAGGGCCCGCTGTCATCTTCCTGGCTCACGTGAGCACCAGGTTCCTGACACCAGCTTCCATCGCGGCGTCCTCTGCGGCGTCCTGCTGTGAGCTCTGCATGTGAAATCCACACAGCATTGGACGCAGCACAGAGAAAGGAGCTGATTGGCGCGCCTGTGACCCCGGAAATGCAGGCGCCGGCAGTTCCGGGGTCAATCAGCTCTCTGTGCCCGGCCGCCGCAGTTTGTCTGCATTCGCGTCTTAATTGATGCGGATACAAATAAATGGAGGTGCGCCTCTCCCCCCTCCCCCTCCGAAAATATAGCGGATTTAATGGATATGTAAAAGAAGGTGCCGTCCCCCCGCATCCTGCCGCCCCAGGCACGGGACCACGGGTGCCTAATGGTAAATACGGCCCTGAATGTAATCGTGAAATCCCGTAGGGAATAATGCAGGTAGCAAACTCTGTGCGTTTCATTGCGTTTTCCTGCGTTATTCCTTGCTGTATTTCGGGACATAATGTTCATCACTGCCCTGCATTTTTCAAGGAAGTGATGTCATTATGACAGGAAGAGAAGCTGAGCAGAGAGTAAATACACACAGATCACACTCACACACAGACATATAGAATACACATAGAAATCAAAACGTACATATTAAAAATAAAATAAAAAAAAGTGGCTTCGCCGTATTTTTGCCGTTCAGCCGAGGTAAACACACACAGTGGCGGCCCGGTATTCTCAGGCTGAGGAGGGCGAGGGCCAGGGTTAATGCCCCCACCCCCCACCCAAGAATATCAGCCCGCCGCTGCCCCGGGACTGTCGCATCCATTATGCGACAGTCCCGGCGTGTCCCCGGCTCTTTCAGATTGCCGTGATGCGGTGGCAATCAGGGTAATAACGAATTAATGGCAGCGGATCGCTGCCACTAAGTCCGGGCTTAATCATGGCAGAGTCTATGAGACAGCTTACATGATTTAACCTGTAAGTGAAGTAAACAAACACACACTGAAAAACCCTTTATTTTAAATAAAAGAGCAAAAAAGCCCCTCTTTCACCACTTTATTAACCCCTCCCAACAAACAGCTCCGGCGTAATCCACACAGGTCCCACGACGCTTGCAGACTGCTGCAGCCGCGTCTGAGACACTGTACTGAATGCAGCCTTGTAACGAGACTGCAGGGGTAACCACAGGTCATTTCTCACGGTCGGTAATGTGAACACATTACCGCTCGTGAGAACTGCAGTGTGCCCTCACAGGAACTCTATTGATTGATCTATCCCTCCATCCATCTATCTCAGAAGGAAATTACCTTTTTTTTTTTCCAAATGTGCTTTATTGCATTGAAAGCATTAAAACACATGTGCCAACCTGCGGAAAAACCGCACCAAAACGCATGCGGATTTGTGAGGGTTTTTTTTTCCGCGAGTGCAGAAATCTTTCAGAGCCTGCGGAAATTTCTTAAGAAAATTCCATTTTCTAGTACGCACAAGGCCTAAGCCCTCACAGAAACCTAGATACCGAAAAAATATATTGTTATGGGTCTCCCAAAATGGCAACAGAAGGGATTTGTGTTTTTGTTTTAACAATATTTCATTGGTGAAACAAAAATCAGAAATTAAGAAAACTATACATGTTTGGAATCTACATGTGCATCTCAATAAATTAAAATATCAAAAAGTTAAATTTCAGTAATTCAATACAAAAAGTGAAACATTATATGGAAGGATTCACAAACTCATTACAGAGTGATAAATTTCAAGTGTTTATTTGTGTTAATGTTGATGATTATGGCTTACACAGACAATGAAAACCCAAAAGTAATTTCAGAAAATTAGTATAATTACCGCATAACACCTGCAAAGGCTTCCTAAACTTTTAAAAGGGTCCCTTAATCTGGTTCAGTAGGCTACACAATCATGGGGGAAGACTGCCGACTTGACAGATGTCCAGAAGGCAGTCATTGACACACTTCACAAGGAGGGTAAGCCACAAAAGGTCATTGCTAAAGAAGCTGGCTGTTCACAGAGTGCTGTATCCAAGCATATTAATGGAAAGTTGAGTGGAAGGAAAAAGTGTGGTAGAAAAAGGTGCACAAGCAACCGGGATAACTGAAGCCTTGATAGGTTAACAAAATTATTGAAAATTTGAGAGGAGATACACAAGAAGTGGACTACTGCTGGAGTCAGTGCTTTAAGAGCCATCACACACAGATGTATCCAGGACATGGGCTGTCGCATTCTGTGTGTCAAGCCACTCGTGACCAATAGACAACGCCAGAAGCGACTTACTTGGGCCAAGGAGAAAAAGAACTGAACTCTTGCTCAGTGGTCCAAGGTGTTGTTTTCAAATGAAAGTAAATGTTGCATATCATTTGGAAATCAAGGTCCCAGAGTCTAGAGGAAGAGTGGAGAGGAACACAATCCAAGCTGCTTGAGGCTGGTTTCAGACACCCGTGTTTTAGGTACGTGTGATATCAGTTTTTAACACTGATGTCACAAGTACCCATGTTATCCTATTGTGTACTCACACGGTCGTGTTTTCACACGGACCGTGTGGCCCCGCTATTCCCCACATGCAGACATGTCCGTTTTTTTCCTCTGGCAGCACGGGTGTCACACGGACCGCACACTGATGTGATCCGTGTGACACGGACCGGAGAAAACACGAGTTTTTAAATAAAAAGATTTTCTATAATTTACCTGTATCCAGCGATGCAGTCTCAGTCTCTGCTGCCTCCCGCTCCTGACCCCCGCTCATTATTTTCAGTGATTATTTACTGCAGTGAGCAGCTGAAAGCACGGGCATCGCGGTGACAGCGCTGAAGACAGCACCGCCGAGGACAGCATCACTGGGGACATCGCTAGTGACAGAGTATCCTGCCAGCAGTGTGTGCAGGGACGTCCAGGAGGTCATCGGATTTCCCAATGAACTCTGTTGACCTCCTGATGACACCCCTGCGACAACTGCGCTACAGCAAGTGTCACGACGGTGACTTCGAGGGGGTTCATGAGAGTTCATTGGGAACTCGGATGACCCCCTGGATGTCACTGCACAAACTGCTGTATACTCACTTGTTACCGGCGATGTCGCCGCGATGCTGTCCTCGGCTGTGCTGTCCGGCGCTGTCCCCGCGATGCTCCGGCTTCCAGATCCTCGGGCAGTGAATAATCAATGAAAATATTGAGTGGGGGTCAGGAGCAGGAGTCAGCAAAGACAGCATAGCTGGATACAGGTAAATATAGAACATCTTTTGATTGCAGAGACACGTGTTTAATCAGATACGCGTCACACGTATGCAAACATTGATGACACACGTATAACCATAACCATGCGTGTGGCTTGTACCTGATAAAACACGGACGTCTGAAACCAGCCTAAGGTCTAGTGTGAAGTTTCCACAATCAGTTATGGTTTGGGGAGCCATGTCATCTGCTGGTGTAGGTCCACTGTTTTATCAAGAAAAGTGAAAATAAGGTCCGGAGGAGCGCTAGAGAAGCCATGTTAATTGGGGAGTTTAAAAAATATTTTTCTTTTATTTAATAACCTGCCACAACACGTTTCAATATGTAAAATATCTTCATCAGGTGGATTTGATTAAACCTGGCTTCTCTAGCGCTCCTCCGGATCGTGTTTTCACTTTTCTTGATCCATTTTCCCCTTGCGGGATTCACGGCAGGAGCTGCTTTGTTTCGAGGCATTAATCACAAACAGGTTCAGCGGCTTGCAGGCTCCCCGGTGATTGAACCTCTGACCGCCCCATGAACCTCCAGTCTTCACAGACGGACTTACCCGGACCAGCGTCCTAGTACCTGAAACAGGAGTTTATCCACGCTATTACTACGGTTGTGCAGGGGTGCACAACCATGCCAGGTGAGCGGCTACACTTTCCCCGACTATACCATCCCTGAAATTCTTCACATGTGCTCCTTTCTCCAATCTATCTAGTCACTGGTTTATCAAGACCCAAGTCAGCGCAGCAGTCTATCAGAAAATTTTAGAGCACTTCATGCTTCCCTCTGCCGACAAACTTTTTGGAAACGTAAATTTCATTTTTCAGCAGGACTTGGCACCTGTCTACAATGCCAAAAGTACCAATACCTGGTTTAATAACCACAGGATCACTGTGCTTGATGGGCCACCCAACTTGCCTGATCTAAACCCCATATAGAATCTATGAGGTATTGTCAAGAGGAAGATGAGCGACACCAGACCCAACAATGCAGACGAGCTGAAGGCTGCTATCAAAGCAACCTCGGCTTCTATAACACCTCAGCAGTGCCACTGGCTGATCGCCTCCATGCCACGCCACATTGATTCCGTAATTCATGTAGAAGGAGGCCCTGACCAAGTATTGAGTGCATTTACTGTACGTACTTTTCAGTAGGCCAACATTTCTGGGTTTAAAATAATTTTTCCAGTTCTTATATGATATTCTAATTTTCTGAGAAAGACTTTTAGCTTTTCAGTGGCTGTAAGCAATAATCATCAACATTAACAGAAATAAACACTTGAAATAGATCACTCTGATTGTAATGACTGTCTATAATATTTCAAATCTGTTTTATTGATGAAACTGTTGTCAACATACAAACATATTATTTGTGCAATTACAATACATAAACATTTTCTCAATGCCGGGATAACATCCAGAAATTGTTACATTACTAAATTTCTTGGAATTCTTCAAATTATCTTTGTGCCATTACCATACAACCACTTATAAATTATAGGTCAGAATTCCCACTTCTTTTGACTTCCCGTATCCTAATATACTCATTCTCCTTGTATGTCTATTGTCTTATGAATTATTGATAAATCTTTTCATATAAAAAATGAAACTAGAAAAATGCAGATTAATGTTCAGAAAAGAAAGAAAGAAGAGGAAAGATACAAGCATAAAGAAGAGGAAATTAGAGAGAAGGGGGGAGAGGGGGGAAAGCAAGAAAAGAAAAGAAAAAAAGGGGGGGGGGGGGGAGGAGGAATGAGACTCCCCACCGTTTCTCAGTTCAAAAAGCTGGCCAAACTCTCCACAAACTCTGGGGACTCCATGAACATAATCCATGGTCCCCAAACTGTAGTAAATTTTTCTGTGTTCCCATTTAGTTTTGCTGTCAGCTCCTCCATTCTGTGGAGGTTTGTCATCTCCTCCAACCAATCCAGCACCGTAGGGCATCTAGTCGGTTTCCAAAATCGTGGGATAATCATACAGGCAGCCACCAGGCAAAATCGCAACAGGTCCCTTTTTTGTGTTTTATTAGCTCCTGGGAGCATAGAAAGAAGGTCAACCTGGTAGGGTGTGTCCCTGGAGCACGTGACAAAAACGAGTATCATCCGCCCGAGTAAATCCCCCGAATCTATGGGAGTGGAGTCCTGGGGGGGAACTTCTTATTACCGAATACGGGGGTAAGTGGGCCCTGCTCCTGAGAGAGAGATCCTTTTTTTAGCTCTCCATCCCACATCCCCATCACTGTCCGCATGAACTCCATTCCTTTCGCTATCTGGATCCTACTTTCTTTCTCTAACCATGGAAGTAAATGTAAGGGAGTTCCCAACATATCCTGTTCAATCACCACCCATTGTTTCGAATTACCATGAACATGCCAGTCCAGTAATCTCGTTAGGATAGCTGCCTTGTAATATAACTGAAAATTTGGGAGCCCCGCCCACCCGTCACTTTTGTGTCTGGTCAGAGTTTTAATTCCTGTTTGGGGTCTCCTGTTCCCCCAGACAAACCCAGACAAGGCTGTCCAGATCTTGGAGAAGTAACTTAGCGGTAGCTGTATGGGTATTGTCTGAAACAGGAACAGGAACCTCGGTAACACATCCATTTTTATCGCGTTTATACGCCCAAACCACGTCAATCTCTTTTTGTCATATTTCTTTAAGTCCCTGATTGTCCTTTCTAATAAGGGGAAAAAATTGTGATGTACAATTTTTGCTGGATCCCTAGGTACCATAACTCCCATATATTTTAAAACTGACGGTTGCCACTTAAAAGGGAAGTTTTGTGATACTCTCGCAAGGTCTTCTGCCGATAAAGTCACGTTCATGGCCTCTCATTTAGAAAAATTTACTTTGAAGTTGCTTAAGTTGCCAAACTCTTCGAACTCCTTGAGCAAGGATGGGAAGGATATGTGTGGTTGGGAAATGAACATGAGAAGGTCATCCGCGAATAGAGCCAGCTTACGGTTCTCCCCCCCGCCTCTATCCCGTGGATGCTTGTGTTGTTTCTCAGGGCGACTGCAAGGTGCTCCATGACTATGACGTATAAGAGGGGCGACAGTGGACATCCCTGTCTCGTTCCATTGTGGACCAGAAAGGATGATGATAGAAACCCATTTGTCCTGACTTTTGCTGAGGGGCTCGTATACAGGGACGCAATTCTACCCAAACATTTCTGACCCAAACCCACCTGTCTCAAGGCTGCCATCATAAAGCTCCAACTGACCCGGTCGAAGGCCTTCTCCCCGTCCACTGAAAGTAAACACATGGGGAGAGACTGAGCCTTCGACCGAGCCATCAGGAGGAACAATTTGTTGGTGTTGTCCCATGCCTCCCGGCCTTTTACGAATCCCACCTGGTCCGTATGTATTATCCCAGGCAGGGACGGGGCAAGTCTGTTGGCAAGTGCTTTAAAATTTCAAATCTAAATTAATCAGTGAGATGGGTCTGTAATTCGTAACCAGCAAGTGGTCCTTTCCCGGTTTGGGGAAAACACATATGTGTGCTTCAAGAGACTGTGCTACCCACTGGGAGTTTTCAGATATGGAGTTAAATACTTTGGTCATGAACGGGGATAACTGAGTCTGAAAAATTTTATAGAACTTAGGGGTAAACCCGTCCGGACCTGGGCTTTTGCCTGAGGGAGAATCCCTGATAATAGATGCCACTTCTGTCTCTGTAAAGTCTGCTTCTAGGTTTCCAACCTCAGTATTGGGTATAGTCGGCAGGGCTGTTTTAAGTATGTAATCATTTATTTTAGTCTCCAAAGCTTCTTGTGGCATATCCCCAAATTTGCCCCTTATGTCGTAAAGGTCACTATAATATTTTTGAAACTGCTCCGCTATGTGGATTGGGTTCTGAGTCAAAAGGCCGTCCGATTTTTTGATCGTAGGGATGTGACTGGGGTCCCCCCTCGGATGTAATAACCTAGCTAGTGGTCTGCCACATTTGTCCGCATATTCATACATAAATCTTTTTAGTCTATTCCTGTGGCGCTCGTATTGTCGGTCCAGAATGGATTTAAGTTCCTCTCTGTTTTTAACTAGCTCTGTCAGTGTCACCGGGGATAATGTCTGCTTATGGATCTTCTCTAGGTCTATAATATTCTGAAGTAGAGACAGAATGGTTTGGGCTCTCTCCCTCTTAATCCTAGCCCCATGTTTGATCAGAATCCCTCTCAACACACACTTGAGTGTCTCCCATTGAACAGGTAGGGTAGTAGTGTCTCCTGAGTGTATCTCCAAGAATTCATCTATTGTGTTCTGCAGGTCTTTCAAGCATCCCTGGTCCCTCAGCAGACTATCATTCAACCGCCAAGACCACGGCCTCCCAGGCCCATCCGGGATAGTGAGGCTCAAAAATATGGGGGCATGATCTGACCAAGAGATACTGCCTATAGAGGCCTGTATCTGCCATGTCAGGGCCTTCTGACTTACAAGGAATAGGTCTATGCGGCTGTACGAAGAGTGAGCCGGGGAAAAATATGTGTAGTCACGGTCTACTGGGTGTAGTGTTCTCCATGCATCCACTAATCTGAGTTCCTGTATACAACGTTTAACCTTCGTTAGTTTCCTTATTGAGAGAAAGGTATGTCCCGACGTTGTGTCTACCTTAGGGTCCAAAGTGAAGTTTAAATCACCGCCCACGATCTGCGAATTCATCCAGTGATGACAGGAGAGAGGAGCAGGTCGTCGCCAGATCTCTATTCGGTAGATACCAATTGACAATGGTAAAAATGGATGAGTTAACATTAATTTTCAGGAATATAAATCTTCCCTCCGTGTATCTAGAACTGTGTGCACTAGGGACTTATGGATGCCTATGGACACTCCCTTGGAT
Organism: Anomaloglossus baeobatrachus; assembly: GCF_048569485.1. Classification (NCBI taxonomy): domain Eukaryota; kingdom Metazoa; phylum Chordata; class Amphibia; order Anura; family Aromobatidae; genus Anomaloglossus; species Anomaloglossus baeobatrachus. The sequence goes on along the minus strand of NC_134359.1, from coordinate 173,423,737 downwards.
TTTGACTCTGGGTTGGAACTGTGGACCCAGTTAGTGTAATATCTGTCTCTAAAGATGGGGAGGTGGCCTGTTTTAAAATGTGTTTCTTGGATAAATAGTATATGGACTCTTTTTGTGCATGTCAAAAAATATCTGGGAGCGTTTTTGCGGGACATTAAGTCCCCTCACATTTAGCGAACCCCAATTAATCTGCGTCATTCCAATGCGGAGTAACGGTGGGGACTCTAGGGATAGGTTCGGGGATTAGGGAGAGAGAGAGAGAGAGAGAGAGATGTGCAGGCAAGTAGGATAGGAAGAGCAGGGAAAGAGAAGAGGAAATATAAGAGAAGAGGTAAGAAGGTCGAGAATACAAAAGAAACTACCAACAAAGCAGTAGAAACCAAAAGGCAAGGAGGTCAGAGTGCCTCCCGCCTGCAAGGTCACAACAAGACCCTAACATTGGGTCTAAAAAGACTAAAAGTAACTGTATAGGTATAAGAGAATACCAAACTGTCTAACCTAGGGATGGTGAGACTACGCCACTCCTTTATGGCGTGTTATCCCAATCAGGGAGGGAACTTTCTACAAAGGAGCCCCCTGCCCCGGACTAACAATAAGCAATTATTCAACTTAGTTTGTCAGCCAGAGCCCTATATAATGTGAGGACACAAGGTCTAGAGAGAATATTGTGTTATACACCGCCAAGGGGTGCCCCCCCGCCCCCCCTTCCAGGAAGGCGGGAGGGAACCCCCCCTCCCTCATAATCAGAAATACAATCCCCCCCTGACAAAAAAGTATGGCAAAACTGGGAGGCACATTCTATTGAGAAACAACCCAATGAATTTTTGTTTATAAACCAATAACTCCTTAAACATCAGACTGGTCTTCCTCTTCGAGGGCCACGCATCCGATCACCATCTGGGGCAGCACCCCATCCCCCCATTGGAAACACCGGCCATTCCTCTATAGGCACCAACGGAATGTCCAGGGCTGCAGCAAACAATGGCATATCAGTCGGGTTGACTGGCTATAATATATGAGTTTCCCTTTAGGAATTGAACTAATGAAATAAATTGACTTTATGATATTCTAATTTATGGAGATGCACTTGTATGTACTCTTACTGACCTGGAGAATCATTACCAGTAGAGTTGAGCGAGTACCTAACTATTCATACTCGTTATACTCATAATGAGTTCTGTCTAAGACTGCTTTCACACCTCCGGTTTTAGCAGAGCCGGCCAATCCGGCTCTAAAACCTATGCAACGGATGCGGTGACAAAACCGCATCCTTTGGATAAGTTTTTTACATGCAGCCCGTCCAGTTTTTGCCGCTTGCGGCAGGCTACTGAGCATGCGCAGTGAAAAAAAACGCATGCGGCGGCCGGATGCGGTGTTTGCCGCAGGACGCCACATGTGGCGTCCATAGGCATGCATTGCAAATTGCATTGCAAATTGCGCCGCATCCGCCGGATGCGGCGCAATGCGTTTTATTTTTGCAGGACAAAAAAAACGTGCCAGGCAATGTTCCATCCGGCCGCTGCATCGGCTAAATCTGCCACATGCGGCAAAAACTAGACGGAACGCAAGCCCATGCGGCACAATACGGCACTAATCTAAGTCTATGCAAAAAAAAAAACGCAACCGGCGGCAAAAGAAAAAAAACTGTTGCGTCTTTTCTGCAAAGCACCGGATTGTGCCGCACAGGAAAAACCGGATGTGTGAAAGCAGCTTAATACCCGCATATTCATTCCGAATAGTGTGTGCAATACAAGTCAATGAAGACAAACTCGCAAAGTAACGAGTAACCCGAATGCCATACTATTCATGCGAGTAGCAAACGGTGCAGCAATCGAGTTACTCATTACTTTGCAAGTTTTTCTTCATTGACTTGCATTGCACACGCTATTCGGAATGAATATGCGAGTATTAGACAGTACTCATTATGAGTATAACGAGTACAAATAGTTAGGTACTCCCTCAACTCCAATTACCAGCTCAGTTTTATCATATAGTGAACATGGTAAAAAAAAAAAAAAACCCACATGATTACTTACCGGTAATGTTTTTTTCCAGAGCCACGACAGCGCCTCCGGAGAGATAGGTCCACCCCTCATTTGGACAGGAAAGCCACTAAAATAAAAGGGCGGCACCGATCCACCGCAGTTAGGTTACAGAGCACAGAGAGGAGTACTAGAAAAAACAAAGGTTAATCCAACAGGATAGGTGTATTATGCTCTTGAAGACACCACTCACCTGACAGATGCAACTGTGACTGAGGAACTCGACAGCCGCATTGTCCACCCCCCTGATGTGTAGAGCTGTGAGCAACAATAAGTGGACGAGCCAAGGAGAATATATGGTGTGCTAACCTCATTAGGGTGGTTGACCGTGTACCCCCCTGCTGAATGATTTAGGACATACTGTAGCTCCCCCTTTGTCCAACAGGAGCAGTACATGGTGACCTACTAGCAGAGGAGAAAGCAGGAAGAGCTTTCCCAAAACGCACAGTTCCCCGAACTTGAAAGAACCCCGGAAATCTAAGGGACTCCACCAAGCCCCCCACCCTCCCAAGCTACGTGACTCTACAGGTGAGTCCCCCAGTCGAGTGTGCTGGCATCGGTCGTAATAATGTCTAAAACCTGTAGTGCCCATGGAACGCCGACCAAGAACTCCAGAGAACAATTGTAGAAAAGGGTTTCTATACCGCGCCAATGATCACAAGTCTGGAAGTCGGATTGATGTGGCTTTATTGTAGCATAGGTCTACGCGTTTCAGGAGCTCTGCTCCCTTCCTCAGGACCATAGAAACAACATCAAATCAAAAGATTTGATGTTGTTTCTATGGTCCTGAGGAAGGGAGCAGAGCTCCTGAAACGCGTAGACCTATGCTAGAGATTTGATGTTTCTATGGTCCTGAGGAAGGGAGCAGAGCTCCTGAAACGCGTAGACCTATGCTACAATAAAGCCACATCAATCCGACTTCCAGACTTGTGATCATTGGCGCGGTATAGAAACCCTTTTCTACAATTGTTCTCTGTTATCAGCCACTTTGGGTTGCCGCTGCCTGGATCCATTTTTAAATGCGATTACAGTAGTTGTGACTGTCACAACTACAGTTGGTGAGTATATTTGCTCCCCTTGCTTACTGCCCTGTGCCTATAAGGGTAAGACCCTATTGCGCTTTATTCTCCACAGCTTTTCCTCTTGACCAAGAACTCCAGTCAGACCATAATATATTTATATATATTGTGACAAGGTGACCGGTTATATTGTGAATGACAGGTATGTACCACGGAAGTGGTGTGATCCTGGGAGTTCTTTCTGGTACATGTAGTACCACATCTTCCTATACTATTGAATGGGCCAGGATTACGAATGGCTAAGAGATGGGAATGTCTGACACAGGTCTTAATTAGCTTGTTTGGCACATGGAGTCAGTGAGTGTGAAGCGGTGTGTAGAACAGCACTGCATGAGGAGCAGCCTCTGGCAGGTAACGAGGCTGCTATTCTCAGAGAGGTTGGAGCCTCTGGAAGGAACCTGTCTAAGGAAACATGGGTTGCCTTCAACCATCTGGAACTGAGTGTGTGGAGGCTGAGGGAGCTTAACTCGGACACTGGTAGTGACCAAACCTGAGCGGGCGGTCCGCGACAAAGAAGGACCAGAAATCAGTGTTCCTAGGGAAACAGCCAGCAAGAGCTAAAGGGGCTTTTGGACTCAGAAAGAGGCACAGAAACCTTTCTGGAGTTAGGCTATGTGCGCACGTTGCGTTTTTTTCCCACGGAAACGCTGCGTTTTGAACTGCAGCGTAACTGCATGCGTTCAGCTTCCCCAGCAAAGTCTATGAGAAAGCCGAAAAATCAATGCACATGCTGCGTTTGTAAATGTAGCGTTTTGGATGCCCAAAATCGCTGCGTAAAGAAAAAAAAAAAAAAAAAATCAGCATGTCACTTTTGTGCGTTTTAGCTGCATTCTCCACCCATTGAAATCAATGATGTGGGTCAGAACGCCACCAAAATGCACATTGACTGCATTTTTGATGTGTTCCGCATGCTTTTTTGACAAGCAAAACGCAGGTCTTTTCAGTCTCTGTGATGTCGGTCAATTTCTGTCTGTGGATGTCGGTGAATCTCCCTCTGTCTGTTGGTCGGTCTCTCTGTCGGTAGGTCTCTCTGTCAGTCTGTCCCTCTCTCTGTCCATCGGTCAGTCTCCCCCCCTCTCTCATACTCACCGTTCCCCGGCGCGGCGCTGCACGTCGTTCACACTGCTCTGGCGGCTTTTCCTCTTTTGAAAATGCTCAGCGATGTGTGCTGCCGCTGGAGCGAGGAACAACATCGGACCATCGCGTCAGCGTAATTATGGATTACGCCGACGCTACACCGATGATACGATTACGACGCTTTTGCGTAAAAACTCCGGCGGCTTTTACTATTTTGAAAAAGCCGGCCACTCATTCAATCTCGTATTCCCTGCTTTCCCCGCCCACCGGCGCCTATGATTGGTTGCAGTCAGACACGCCCCCACACTGAGTGACAGCTCTCTCACTGCAACCAACCACAGCCGCAGGTGGGCGGGTCTAGATCGTGCAGTAAAATAGTTAAAAAAAAAAAAACAAACTACGTGTGGTCCCCCCCAATTTTGATACTAGCCAAGATAAAGCCACATGGCTGAAGGCTGGTATTCTCAGGATGGGGAGCGCCACATTATGGGGAGCCCCCCAGCCTAACAATATCAGCCAGGAGCCACCCGGAATTGCCGCATCCATTACATGTGACAGTCCCGGGACTTTACCCGGCTCATCCCGAATTGCCCTGGTGCGGTGGCAATCCGGGTAATAAGGGGTTAATGGCAGCAGCCCATAGCTGCCACTAAGTCCTAGGTTAATCATGACAGGCGTCTCCCCGAGATACCTTCCATAATTAACTTGTAAGTGAAAGTAAAACACATACACCCGAAAAAATAATTTATTGGGAATAAAAGACAAAAAACCCACCCTCTTTCACCACTTTATTAAAATCCCCATATACCCCTCCAGGTCCGGCGTAATCCAGAGGTCCCGCGACGCATCCAGCTCTGCTACATGAAGCTGACAGGAGCAGCAGTAGAACACCGCCGCTCCTAGGAGCTCCACGCAGCAACTGAAGTGAATCGCACTGTCAGCGGGGACGTCACTGGGGTAATGCCGGTATGTGTGCGGTGATGATGAGGGCTGTAGTGTCGGGATGTCAGGATGTGGGCGGGAATGTCGGGATGTGTGCGGGGATGTCGGCGGGAATGTCGGGATGTGTGCAGGGATGTCGGGATGTGTGCGGTGAAGAGGATTATCGGGATGCCACACACAGACAGAGCTGCGGTATGACAATGAAGTCGGGTGCAGTTCACCAGAGTTCATTCTCATCGCGCGACTCTGTCTCGGCTGTCAGCCGGCATGTAGCAGAGCTGAATTGCCGGGGGAACGCACTGTCAAAAATGCATCCAAAACGCATGCAAAACACATGGAAAAAGCATCCAAAATGCATGCATTGTGGATGCATTTTATTTTATAAACGCAGTGTCCAGTCTGCCAGAGGGTGCGTTCTTTTCCGCACTGCAGAGAACGCAACGTGCGCACATAGCCTTAATGGACTGGTATCTGGGTTAACTGTGTATGGTTTGTGATTTTGTTTGGAGAAGCGGTTTATGCTGAATTTTTTTAATAAACAGTTTGGACTTTAAGATTTTGTGTTCCTGTGTTACCTCGGACACGCAGCTAAGTGAGTGTCCCCCCCCCCCCCCCCCATCACGTGGGCAGGCAAATAAATATATATATTTGCCGTGCGGCAAGTGGCCAGAGCAGTGTTTAGAACCTTGAGGCTGGAGGAGCAACAAAGCCTCAGACTACCCTTGAGGCCTGAAACACACATCCGTGAAACACGTGCGTGTTTGGTCCGTTTCCGTATATACCGCAGACACTGACAAACGTGCACCAATGTTATGCAATGTTTGAGGACATATGTGCGTTTTTCGTTAAGGTCCGTGTGCGTGCTACATTTGTGTCTCCGTTTTGCACGGAAGCATGTCCGTTTTCAGCACGCAACACGCACGCACGGACCCAATGAAAGTCAATGGGTCTGTTTGCTCGCCCGAGTGACACGGACGCATCTCTGTTTGCTCAGTGTACGTTTTGTGCTTTTTTCATGTGATGTCGGTCATTTTCTTTATTTCTGTGTCGGTCTCTCTGTCTTGTCTGTCCCTCTCTCAGTCCGTAGGTCATTTCCCCCCCCCTCTATCATACTTACCGTCCCCGATCTGCGGCGCTGCACAGCTGTTAGTAAAAGCCGCCGGAGTTTTAATATTTTGAAAAAGCCAGCCGCTCATTAATCAATCTCGTATTCCCTGCTTTACCCGCCCACAGGCGTCTGTGATTGGTTGCAGTCAGACAAGCCCACCACGCTGAGTGACAGCTGTGTCACTGCATCCAATCACAGCAGCCGGTGGGCGTGTCTATACTGTGCAGTAAAAAATAAAAATTAAAAAAAAAAACAAAAAAAAAAAAAAAAACAGCGTGCAGTCCCCCTCAATTTTAATACCAGCCAGATAAAACCATACAGCTGAAGGCTGGTATTCTCAGGATGGGGAGCCCCAGCCTAACAATATCAGTCAGCAGCCGCCCAGAATTACCGCATACATTATATGCGACTTTTCTGGGACTGTACCCGGCTCTTCCCGATTTGCCCTGGTGCGTTGGCAATCAGGGTAATAAGGAGTTAATGGCAGCCCATAGCTGCCACTAAATCCTAGATTAATCATGTCAGGCGTCTCCCCGAGATACCTTCCATGAGTAATCTGTAAGTTACAGTAAAGAAACACACACACAGAAACACACACACACACACACACACACACACACACACACACACACACACACATACACACATACACATAAAAAAACCTTTATTTGCAATAAAAAACACTAACAAATACCCTCGTTCACCACTTTATTAAGCCTGAAAAACCCCTCCATGCCCGGCGTAATCCACGGAGGTCCAGAGTCGCATCCAGCTCTGCTACATGAAGGTGACAGGAGCTGCAGCAGACACCGCCGCTCCTGTCAGCTCCAAGAAGCTACTGAAGAGAGCCGCGCGATCAACTCAGCTGTCACTGAGGTAACACGCGGCCACCGCTGGATCCTCCAACTGTGATACTACATCGCTGTCACTCTGGCGACTTGCTAACAGGTGAGTTGCTGTCACAGTAGGAGGATCCAGCGGTGGCCGCGAGTTACTTCAGTGACAGCTAAGCTGATCGTGCGGCTATCTGCAGTAGCTTCGTGGAGCACAGTATAGATATGCCCACCGGCTGCTGTGATTGGGTGCAGTGACAGCTGTCACTCAGCGTGGTGGGCTTGTCTGACTGCAACCAATCACAGGCGCCTGTGGGCGGGTAAAGCCGGGAATACGAGATTGATTAATGAGCGGCAGGCTTTTTCAAAATAGTAAAAGCCGCCGGAGTTTTTACGCAAAAGCGTCGTAATCGTATCATCGGTGTAGCGTCGGCGTAATCCATAATTACGCTGACGCGATGGTCCAATGTTGTTCCTCGCTCCAGCGGCAGCACACATCGCTGTGTGTGAAGCCGCAGGAGCGAGGAACATCTCCTACCGGCGTCACCGCGGCTCCCGTAGGATATGCGGAAGGGAGAAGGACAGGATGTTTACATCCCGCTCATTTCCGCCCCTATTGGCCGCCTGCCGTGTGACGTCGCAGTGACGCCGTATGACCCGCCCCCTTAAGGAGGCGGGTCGCCGGCCAGAGCGACGTCCCAGGACAGGTGAGTCCATGTGAAGCTCCCGTAGCGATAATGTTCGCTATGGCAGCTATCACAAGGATATCGCAGCTGCGACGGGGGCGGGGACTATCGCGCTAGGCATCGCAGCATCGGCTTGCGATGTCGCAGCGTGCAAAGTACCCCTTAGTCTGCGACTCTGTCAGACCCAAACCTAATCTGGGGCAGCAACCTCCTCCATGCGGCAGAATTTTACTGCATAACATTACAAGGCCTGGCTTCTGGACCTGAAGGCAACCATTCATGTAGGAGTACACCTACAAATGACTCATAGCTACTTATGTAAATATTCAAAAAAAAATTAACCTCCAAGTGGATTCAAACAATTATTTTATTAGTAGAAGAAGAAGATTATTTTGGAGAACACATTGCCCTGTGATTGTTAACCTTGATCTTCCATTGTTTTTTAATACTCTGTCTGTACTGTGTGTTCTCAAAATAATCTTCTTCTACTAATAAAATAATTGTGTGAATCCACTTGGAGGTTAAATTTTTTTTGAATATTTACATAAGTAGCTGAGTCATTTGCAGGTGTATATCAATGTTTGGGACCATAGTATTTAGTATAGTACAAAATGGAGTACATTATTATGGATCTGGTGATTCTAATCTTTAGGATTCCATTCTTGTAGGAGGCCTAGGTCAGCATAAGGGCGTGCAGTCTCAGTCAGCTCAGAGGCCCAGCAATTCTCGAAACACACAGAGTAACCCAGTAAGTAAAATCACCCATAAGGTGTCACTTAGCACCTGACAGACTGTACTGGGTTATGCGAGAGGCATGGCGGAGGACTCCTGTGTGAATCTTCGGATCGTCGAGCACTGCTAGAGTGGCTCCCTCCACACTCGCTCTCCGTTTGGGTAGCGCCCGCTCCTGCTGAGGAAGCTACTGAGTATCCTCCAAGGTATGCACAGAGTTGGCCAAAAGTAACAAAATTTTGCCACCATGAGTGCAGCAGCGGTGGGCAGTGCCATCTTGCCAGCCCATGCGCAGAGATGGCTTCTGGTCTAACGTCACATCCTGGCAGGAACCCGGAACTCAGCAGTGCCGTCGAGGAGACCCAGCGTCTTCCACCCCAGGCATCAGACCCAGGATCCTCCAGTAAGAGATCGGCGTGTCAACCACAGCCGCACCAGCTCTCTACGGGACACAGACACGGCTCAGAGAACGCGTATCTACTACTGGGAATGACTCGTAGGATACAGACCCGTGACCTCTGATCTCGGCTGTAAACCGGCGTATACAATTGCCGGAAGACTGAAGGACCCGAGCAGGACACAGACCCGGTAGCATGTTTTGACCGGTGTATTCAACTGCCGGGGCTCTCACCCCCGCAGGACACAGACCCGTTGCTAAGCCGGCGTATCAACTGCAGGAGCTTTCACCCCAGTAGGACACAGACCTGGCAAAAGAGACCGGTGCATCATTTGCCCCGGAACGTCCTGAAGACATTAGAGCAAGACAGACCCGGAGGCTCCAAAAAAGAAAAATGGAAGAGAGGGGGGGGGGCCCTGGTCTTTAAAAAACGCACGGACAGTAATAATAAGCAGTCCTTCACTGTGGCAGCGTCACAGCACTTCTGGGTCTCAAATTCTGGGACAGGAAACCGAACTGATGCGGTGGAGAGGTGACGCCCTTTTATTTTAGCGAGTTTCCTGTCCAAATGAGGGGCGGACCCATCTCTCTGGTGGCAGTGTAGTGGTGACGGGAAAAAAACAATTCTGGAATCGAGGAGGTGGACAAGTCAACCTATTGTACTGCCCTGCCTAGGGTACGCGTGCAATTCGCCCGCTGAAGGACACTGCAAAAGGCATATTGAGAGCGTTTGCCTACCAGCCGGGGGCTCCACTGACAATTAACCTCTCATTAGCACGCATTGGACCACTGTCAGCAGTCTATTTAAAGGGTTCAGCTGAAAGCAGAACATCGGTCTGCACTCTATCAAAGACGTTTACTGCTACAATGAAGCACTGCCACAACAGGTACTCGATACTTTTTCTCAGGGTACGGTTCCACTTGCGCATAACTTCTGATGCAAGCGCCTTGAAAGAGATATGCTAATGACCATCTGCTGCGAGCATCAGCCTGGGGTCATGCGATCTTGCAATCGGATCACAGCTGCAGAGAAGAGAGAACTAAGTTCATGCTCAAAACGTACAACTCTGCTCTCCATCTGGCTAAGGCTGCTTTCACACATCCGGTAGGTGCAGAGCCAGCCAGTCCGGCTCTAAAACCTATGCAACGGATGCGGCGAAAAAGCCGCATCCTTTGCATACGTTTTTTTAAATGCGGCCCGTCCGGTTTTTGCCGCTTGCGGCATGCTACTGAGCATGCACAGTGGCAAAAAACGCATGCGGCGGCCGGATGCGGTTTTCTCCGCACCGCATAGGCATGCATTGAAAAATGTGCCGCATCGGCCGGATGCGGCGTGATGCGGGTTTTTTTTGCTGCACAAAAAAAAACGTGCCAGGTAACGCTCCATCCGGCCGCCACATCGACTAAATCCGCCGCATGCGGCAAAAACCGGACGGAACGCAGGCCCATGCGGCACAATGCGGTACTAATTAAAGTCTATGTAGGAAAAACGCAACCGGCAGCAAAAAAAAAAAAAAAAAAAAAAAAAAAACGGTTGCGTTTTTCCTGCAAAAGTGCCGGATTGTGCCGCACAGGAAAAACCGGAGGTGTGAAACCAGCCTAAACAAGTATACTTTACCAGCCAACAATCCTAAATGACTCTTTGGAACCTTCAACTCCCTCCTGAGCCCTATAGCACAGACCCCGGTCACCAACCTAAGCTCTGATGATCTGGCCACTTTCTTCTTACAAAAGATCAAACAACATCCGCAAAGAAATCTTTGAAAAATCCCCTCAGAGCCTGGATCCCCTCCTCTCCCGCACCTCAAGCTCACTATCAATATTTCAGCCGGTCACAGAAGAAGTGATTGATTGCTCTCAGAAGAAGAAGCGACGCGTCTCCTTGCCTCTTCCGGACCAACAACCTGCACCAGTGACCCTCTTCCCTCACATCTCCTTCAGGCTCTCTCCCCAGCTATCACAACCTTTCTAAACAAAATGTTTAACCTCTCTCTTTCATCAGGTTTCCTTCATCATTTAAACATGCCATCATAACCCCTCTACTTAAAAAAACCTTCAATCAATCAGAACTGTGCCGCTAACTACAGACCAGTCTCTAATCTTCCCTTTATCTCTAAGCTCCTGGAACCAGGGCTGTGGAGTCAGTAAGCCAAACCTGCGACTCAGACTCCTCAATTTCCCTTGCACCAACTCCACGACTCCGATTCCCACATATATTGCTTATATTGCCATGGAACAAATGGCGCTATAATAATAAATAATAATAATAATAATAATAATAATAATAATAATAATAACAACCTTTGTCAGGCTGCATAATTTTACAACGTTAACAGCGACCCCTTATCTCGGAAGGGGGTTGAGATATTTTATTGAAATTTGGCCAAGATATTCTGGACCAAAACTGCAGAGATGTCACGAAATTTCAGCCCTCTACGGCTTTTGGGAAAAAAAAAAAATATATATTGCAATTTTAAAATGGAATAGTTACAATTGTACCTATTCAGCCGGACAAAGGTTAAGTGAAAAATGTATTGCAATTCAACGTGAACATCAGACATTTAATCATTTTTAAAATACAAAAATCAAGATATTTTATACACACACACTATGTAATAAACTATGTACCGTATTTTTCGGACTATAAGACGCACCGGACCATAAGACGCACCCTGGTTTTAGAGGCGGAAAATAGGAAAATAAAATTTTAAGCAAAAAATGTGGTCATGACACACTTATGGGGCGAGGATCTTCTGCTGACACTGTTATGGGGGTAATGTCCCCAAATTCTCTGCTAAGGTACCTCATCCTGGTAATGATCCTCCTGCCTTGTGATCCTCCCCATCCTGGTATATGCCCTTATCCTGCTATATACCGCCATCCATCCTGCTAAATAACCCCATCCTGGTATATGGCATGTATTCTGTATCACACACAAAAAAAACAAAACAAAAACATTTGTACTCACCTTTCCTCGCTCCATGCAGCATTGCTTCTCCCAGTCTGTGCCGGCAGCAGGGCCGCTGATCTGTGTGGAGCCGTCACCGGTCACTTCCCTGCAGCATCGCAATGTCCTCCCGTCTGCCCTGCATGACTAGCGGCGCGCACAGCTCTCTACACAGATCAGCTGACCGGCACGGACAGGAGGACATCGCGAAGCTGCAGGGGAACGGTGAGTATGTTTGCTGATTCACTGCACCCCGCGTTGATGATGAAGTGCGGGGAGCAGTGAATACAGCCGCACATGATTACTCCAGGCTTCAGTTGCCAGGGTTGATCACAGCCGGCTGTTTAATATGCGCACACCCCCCCGCCCATCATCCCGCCCACCTGTCAGCGCCAGCTTTAGCTTTGAGAGATGATTGGCAGGAGGATGGGCGTGCATATGTAATCAGCGGGCACACGTGGTCATGGCACGCGCTGCCACAGCCTGCTCGTGCCGCCGATGACCAGCTCCACCGCAGCACCCTCATTCCCGGCCACAGCCCTATAGTCAGGCCATAAGACGCACCCCCCACTTTCCCCCAACATTTGGGGGGGGGAAAGTCCATCTTATGGTCCGAAAAATACGGTAAGTGGCAGAAAAAAGTTTTCAACAAAAATATACTAAATAATATTTGTGCATTCTATGAATTTGTTGTAAGAAATAGAATTGCCTCCATCAGATCCTTCTTCATAGATTACCTCAAATCTAACCTAATAATTTTAAGGCTAGAGGACAACCTCTCTGCACTAACTTGGGTTGGAGGCAAAGCCGTAACCACATGGGCAACATCTCTAACAATTTCCAGGTTTAAAGCAATTGCCTCATGCACAGTCAGTTTTGATGAACGGTTGAATTTTTCCATTTCTTTGAGTGCAAGTGAAAAATGTTGCTGAAATATGGTCAATCTGCTTGCTATAGGAGATTTCCTTGCGACAATGCTTTGCCTGCTCCATGTCATCAAAATACTTGTTAAAGTTAAACTCCTCATCTGATGAGAATGAAGATATGGCAGCAGTAGCACTGTCAGGACCCAAGTCCTCTTGTGCATGACAGTCCTGTAGGCCACTCATCCTAACTGCTACCTCAGTCAGAGCTTCTTTTCCTTTAGTATGCAAAAAAAAAAAACTACAGATTTAAGACAGGGGAAGATCCTTTTCCTTTAGTAAGCTGTTGATCATCAAGCAGTATACAATGACTTGGGACCACATAAACAGCTGCCAGAAGAATTTTATTTTCCAATAGCTGTGTCTCTCTTTCATTGAAGCAGAAATGCCATCTGCGATTAAACCTCCTCTTTGGAACAGGTACAATAGCAAGTTCTTCCACTCCCTTATGAAAATGCCAGGAGTTAAATCCTCAGCTTGTAATTTTTTAGTCACGGTAAATGGGTGATTAAGAAATTCCGTCAATTCAGCCACCTGTGTCCATTGATCTTCATTTAGGGTTACCTGAGGGTTTGCCATATGTATAAGAAACGGTTTTCGTTCAAGCAATCGCTCAATAATCATTGAAAAAGGGCTGCCCCACCGAGTGGCTTGATCGACAATTGCCCCTTTCCCAGCACATCTCTTCAAGATGGAATCAATTTTAGGGGTTCCGGCGGCAATAACCTATTTACTCACTTTTCCAATCATATTTCCAACATGTCCCTCTTGCAGACTCTCTTATTGCCAGCTGCAGCATGTGCCCAACACAGCACATTTGGGGAATATGAAAGTGTTTTGAAGCAGCTTCAACAAGATCATCTAATCCTAAAGTATCATTTTGCTGTTCTGTTGTAATATATCTGTTTCTTCCTCAGTTACATGAATAGCACTGTGGCCTTCCATCTTAAACATACTGAATCCTAAATTTTCTTCTGTTGTTCATTACTCTCATTCATCAATTTAATTGTACTTATGTTTGAAGCCTTGTTTTATGATGATCCGTTTTTGGGCTCAAAAACGGATCCTCACAAAGAATGAGCATGTCCGTTTGTGTAGCGTTTTTCTAATTGCTTTTGCTATTGCAAACATTATCTATGAGCTCAAAAACCTGTCAGGTGATGCGGTTTTTTAAAAAATTGATCTGCTTTTGCAGCTGAAAAACGTATCCTCAAAAAACGCAGCAAAAACGCTGTGTGTGAATGTAGCCTTAGATCAGGAATAGAACAGCCATCTATAGGACATTTCATAACTTTCCCATATTTCTATGAAAAAATATTCAGCACATTCATCATATATTTTAGGAGTCGGAGTCTGTCAATGTTATACCGAATCCGACTTCGACTCCACCAAAATGAACACAGACTCTGACTCCACAAGCCTGCCTGGAACGCTTGGTCTACTCTCGGCTAATCTGCCATTTATCTGAAAACTCACTTCTTGGTCCCTCTCAATTTGGTTTCCGCTCTTTACGCTCCACCGAAACAGCCCTCACCAAAGTCTCAAATGATCTATTAACAGCAAAATCTAACAGCCACCATTTCCTATTTTTTCTCTTGGATCTCTCAGCTGCTTTTGACACTGTGGATCACCAACTTCTCCTCACGATGCTCCGCTCCACTGGCCTCAAGGACACCGCTCTCGCCTGGTTTTGCTGCCATCTGTCCGCCTGCTCCTTCAATGTTTCCTTTGCCGGCTCTTACTCCACTCCTCTCCCCCTCACCTTCGGAGTTCCTCAAGGCTCAGTCTTGGGCCCTCTCCTCTTTTCTCTATACACTGCCCCTATTGGACAAACCATCAGCAGATTCCAATACCATTTCTATGCTGATGACACCCAATTATATATACACATCATGATCTCCAATCATCACCCCTGCTTTGTTACAAAATACCAGTGATTGTTTGTCTGCTGTCTCTCGAAGCATGTCCTCCCTCTATCTGAAACTGAATCTCTCCAAAACTGAGTTTCTTGTGTTTCCTCCCTCTACCAACCAACTTACACCCGACATCTCAATTACCTTTGATGATTTAATCATTACTCCCAAGCAGCATGCTCGCTGTCTTAGGGTCATATTTGACTCAGAACAGTCCTTCATTCCCCATATACAATCACTCACTCGCACAGGTCACCTGCATCTTAAAAAAAAATCTCCAGAATCCGACCATTTCTCACTTTCGAAACTGCAAAAACCCTTACTGTCGCTATTATGCATTCCCGCCTGGATTACTGCAACTCTTTATTGATTGATCTCCCTCGGACCAAACTCTCCCCTCTCAAATCCATCTTGAATGCAACAGCCAGGGTCATATTCCTGTCCAGCCGCTTCACGGATGCCTCCACCTTGTGCCAGTCACTACACTGGCTACCTATCAGCTACAGAATACAATACAAACTCATATCCCTCACCCACAAAGCTCTCCACAGCTCTGCACCACCATATATCTCATCCATCATCTTACCCGTCCCCTTCGTTCCGCAAATTATCTTAGACTAACATCCTCCATAATACGAACCTCACACCTCCGTCTCCAAGACTTTTCTCGTGCCGCCCCAGTTTTCTGGAATGCACTACCCCAAAGAATCTGACTAATATCCAGCCCCCAAGTTTTTAAGCGTACCTTAAAAACACATCTCTTCAGACAAGCTTATCATAATAACTTACTAACCCAACTCTCCCCTGTCCCACCTTCTAAATGCTACTCGTAACCCTCTCTCTCCTATTTATGGCCTCACATCCTACATACAACCAATAGCACGTAAGGACACCCAAAAGGTTACTGTATAAAGACCAGATCATCTTTATATGTAACCAATAAACTAGCATAACGATTGCCGGCCAGATCTACAAGTGTGCTTCACCTTTTGTGTCCCCCTTCTTCCCCATAGATTGTAAGCTTTCAAGCAGAGCCCTCATTCCTACTGTAGCTGTTGAATTATGCACTATTTTGTTTTGTTTTTGTCTATACAAGCCACCACCTGATTGTAAAGTGCTGCGGAAAATGTTGTCGCTATATAAACTTTATTATTTATTATTATTAATAATATTATTAAGGAGCACTTCCTCCCCATATCCTCAGCTGCCTGTCTCTTCGTATATCGCACTGCAGTCGGAACACATGCGAGTGCAGTGCTATGTTTCACACGCTCCCAGACTTGTATGGGGGGGGTGTGAACCAAGAATCGCTACCAAACGCAGTGACACGATTCATTTCTCAGGTCGATATGGCATGAGTAATCAATCGCAGCTGGATACTGCTTTATAGTTTTAATCGGATTGCACTTGTATGTGCAAAATGCAAGTGGAATCGTGCCCTTACAGCTAATGTAGCAAGTGATACATATTACCTTAAAGGGAACCTGTCAGGTGCAATATGCACCCAGAACCACGAGCAGTCTTGGGTGCATATTGCTAATCCCTGCCTAACACCTTGAATACACTAGCATAGATAAAGGGATCTATAGAAAAAGTATTTCTAAAGATCTTTTATCGTATGCTAATGAGCACAGGGACTAGTCCCAAGGGTGTTATATCCCCCAACTAGCCACCCTCTTCGCATGTTAGCACGCCCACGGGGGCATACTAAGATGCTATTCAATGCAGCGCCGCCAGTGGTGATGTGCGTACCTGTGTTCGTTTCTGAATGCCCAGGACTTTTGGTCATAAACAGTATAAAGTCGGGTGTATGATTCCCGGCTTCAGAGAGGTCTACTGCCATGACTGGAAGCGCTGGGGCATTCAAAAGCGCGAACACAGGTACGCGCGGCACCGCTGCATTGAATAGCATGGTAGTATACTCCTGTGGGCGTGCTAACATGCTAAGAGGGCGGACTAGTGTGGGGATATAACACCCTTGGGACTAGTCCCCATGCTCATTAGCATAAGAAAAGATCTTTAGAAATACTTTTTAAAAATAAAAAAAAAAAGATCTGTTTATTCTTGCTAGTGTATACAGGGACGGTTAGGCAGGGATTAGCAATATGCACCCAGAACTGCTCGTGGTTCTCAGTGCACATTGCACCTGACAGGTTCCCTTTAATGAATTTTGGAAACCACTGTATGTTATATCTCCCATAGAATATTAATACATTCAATCTATTTTTATGCCTTCTGTTCCTATTAGTGCAAACAGATTTATCACACCATCTATATATATATATATATATATATATATATATATATATATATATATATATATATATATATAATTGCCTTATTCTGTCTGTCTGTCTGTCTGTCTGTCATGCTCCAAAATTGTGTCCTTACGGTGACACAAAGCTGATTGGCCGCTGGGCTCGCCATGGCCCCGCCCCCCCACACGGATTGGCCTCTCGCCCCGGCTCTCTGCAGGCCCCACCCCCCTCACGCAATGCACGCTCGCTCTGGCCCAACTGACACGGAGCTCCGACTCCCAGGTGAGTACACACACATCAGATCACACTCACTCTCACACACACCTCACACATCACATCCACACACAACATCCTGGGATATCGCTTGCTTCTACACCGGCTCCGTCACGATCCCAGCAGCGCCAGACATAACCTTGCGATGCTGGGATCTTGACGGAGCCCGTGAACGCTGGTAACCATTATACACATCGGGTAACTAAGGTCCCTTGGTTACCCGATGTGTATCATAGTTGCCAGTGTACACCGGCTCCGTCACGATCCCAGCAGCGCCAGACATAACCTTGTGATGCTGGGATCATTGTATTTGTGGGATGTGCGATCCATGTCTTTTTCTTCATAGTATGGTATTTATATCAGTCTATCCCCCTCTTTTTTTTGCTTGGATCTGCACTCTCCCCATTTGGCACAGGTGATTTTAATCAGCAGGAGACTGCAAGAGGGGTCAGCCTTCTTTTTGCTCCCAGTCCACATATGGGAGCCAGTGGGAGGTGAGTGCACAGCTCCTCTCACTGTGTGCTGGTGCTGTGTGGTGGCTGCTGTTGTGGTGGTGTGGTGTCGGTGGGGCGGCGCGGCCTGGAGCCTTGGGGGCTTTGCCTTGCAGCATGGGTGCTGTGAGGCACCAGGTCGCCCGCCCTGCTGGCGCTTTGTCGCTGTGGCGGTGGTCGGTGCACGGTGCCACACAAAAAGGTCAGGTTAGGGACCCACTCAAGAGGTTTGCCGTGACGTGGCAGTGGGCTTAATACAATCTGATCAGAATGGTAACAAAAGAACCTCATGTTCTATTTAATTTTTTGCCTAGCGGCTTTTAGATCATTGTATTTTTGGGATGTGTGATCCATGTCTTTTTCTTCATAGTATGGTATTTATATCAGTCTATCCCCCTCTTTTTTTGCTTGGATCTGCACTCTCCCCATTTGGCACAGGTGATTTTAATCAGCAGGAGACTGCAAGAGGGGTCAGCCTTCTTTTTGCTCCCAGTCCACATATGGGAGCCAGTGGGAGGTGAGTGCACAGCTCCTCTCACTGTGTGCTGGTGCTGTGTGGTGGCTGCTGTTGTGATGGTGTGGTGTCGGTGAGGCGGCGCGGCCTGGAGCCTTGGGGGCTTTGCCTTGCAGCATGGGTGCTGTGAGGCACCAGGTCGCCCGCCCTGCTGGCGCTTTGTCGCTGTGGCGGTGGTCGGTGCCACACAAAAAGGTCAGGTTAGGGACCCACTCAAGAGGTTTGCCGTGACGTGGCAGTGGGCTTAATACAATCTGATCAGAATGGTAACAAAAGAACCTCATGTTCTATTTAATTTTTTGCCTAGCGGCTTTTAGATCATTGTATTTTTGGGATGTGCGATCCATGTCTTTTTCTTCATAGTATGGTATTACGGTGACACAAAGCTGATTGGCCGCTGGGCTTGCCATGGCCCCGCCCCCCCACACGGATTGGCCTCTCGCCCCGGCTCTCTGAAGGCCCAACCCCCCTCACGCAATGCACGCTCGCTCTGGCCCAACTGACACGGAGCTCCGACTCCCAGGTGAGTACACACACATCAGATCACACTCACTCTCACACACACCTCACACATCACATCCACACACAACATCCTGGGATATCGCTTGCTTCTACACCGGCTCCGTCACGATCCCAGCAGCGCCAGACATAACCTTGCGATGCTGGGATCTTGACGGAGCAGAAAATAGCAAAGATGTATATACCAGTAGGTAAACAAAATACTCTTACATGTATAAATTTAAGTGAATGTAGCAACATGTAATTTTAAAACTTAACTTTTAATCGGATTCAATAATAACTGTTACAAAGTGAACAAACCGTGATCCAATCACCAATTTAAAAGACCTGAGAATGATGGGGCCAATCGAGGATTATAGCGCCATCACTATCATTCAAAAGGGTATGATTAACAATCACCCATATCATACATCACAGGTAAAATGAAGGGTGAGATATCCCATACACATATGTCACTTCCACAGATAATGGCTGGGGGGGTGATAGATATAAATGACCTACAATATTACATGAGGCCTATATCAAGCACCCCAGATTTGGTCTGTCGTAAACTTCTTAAAGTATGCATAAAAAACTACACAGCCTGTAAATCACACACTTTGAGTAGACGAAAAAATGGGGGGGGGGGGGGGGGGACACCTTACTCAGCATATAACATGAATTGTGGTATCCAGTAAATGGTAGCTTTTGATGAATATAGTATGTATAGCGACCATTAGATCCACTCATCTACCAAATCCATGAATTATGCAATGGTGTTAATGACAGATGAATAGAACAGTCCCACCTGATTCTTATGTCTCAATTGAGATAGAGGTACTGGTATGCTGTCGAGGTCCAAATGTCAGGACGAGGGGAAAATAGAATTGGTCACTGACCTTATTAGGGGTCAAACTGGCCCTTTTTCTCTTAATCAAATTTCCGCCCTTGACTTGGAAAATCAACAACCGACCTTGTTATCGCATACCATAGGTGAGACAGGGGGTGGGGTATCTCATATATACGCGCCCCTTCCAGGGGTGGTAGCAGGGGGATAGTGGCTATAGACAACCCGCGCTAGTCCAAAGCGGTCTATATGGAACACCCCAAATAGACTTAGGCATATAAGAAAAAAACCTACACAGCCTATAGTACACTCACTGTGGATTAACAGACTGAAGGACACCTAGTTAAGCATGTAAACATTGAAATGCAGAGTCTAATAAATGGTGGCCTTTGACAATATAACATTATTACATGCAGCAACCATTACATCGACTCATCATGCAGAGATGTCATTGACACAAATATGGAACAATCTCACCCGAATCTTGTATCCCAATGGGGGTCAAGGTTCTCCTGTGATGCTGAAATCCGTATGTCAGGATAACGGGAGAGGTGGCTTGGTCGCTGACCCTGTCAGGGATTAAGCTGACCCTTTAACCCACGTAACAACTCCCGCCCTGACAAGGGCAGTCCACAGCTGACCCTGTTGTGGCTGACCCTGTAGTCCAGACCAAGTGCCTCCCGACGCGTTTCACATTATATGCTCATCAGGGGAGACATATGGCACTAAAGAATACTGGTGGTGGCTCAAATTGGAGCTCAACCCCGTGTGGCCTGGTATCATTGAGGATGTAAGGGATAATGGGGCTATAAAAATGAGCCCTCAACCCACCCCCTGTTGAAAGGTCCACCTCTGTCAATTATGCAAATAATGCAGCAGTGAAAAGGAAAACCCGGATATTCAGGGATTAAACCAGAGATGATATATGCACTATTAAATGATTATAGGATACATGTCTCGAAGACACTGTATAAGGATGTGCCCCCTTTACCTAATATATGAGGTTATAATCGGACGATCAGATGGTATATTCCGTTTATATAAACATATGGACAAGAGACATACACTTCCTGATATCGAGGTCACTTGACGAGTCACGTGACCCACGGCACGTCATGAGGGGAGGGGCATGCACAACGTCATAGTACGCAGCGTGCATACCAAGCAGGGAAAGGCATGCCTCCCAGTTACAAGATCACATGACGAGCCACGCAATACGCGGCGCGTCATGAGGGGAGGAGTGTGCACCACGTCATAGGACGCTGCGTGCATACCAAACGGAGAAGGACATACCTCCCATTTTCAGGATCACATGACAAACCACGAGGTGCGCGGTGCGTCATGAGGGGAGGAGTGTGCACCACGTCACAGGACCCGGCGTGCATGACAGGTCGAGAAGAACGTGCCTCCCATTTCCTGAGTCACGTGACGAGTCACGAGATGCGCGGCGCGTCATCATGGGAGGGAGCACGTGCCGGGCCACAGAGAGTGACGTGACAGATGACAGCCTGATGGAGCGCATGATCCACCAATCATGTGACCATATCGCACTCCACAGGTTGTCAGATACTTGCCTCATATGAATGAGTAATAGCGCGCATGGCTTACTCAATGCAAAAAACAAGCATAGTGCAATCAGCCAGTTGTAAACCACAATGAATACACGAAAGTCATGCAAAGCTAAAATGTAAACAAATGGATATCACAGGGAGAAGGGGGAAGGGGGGGGGGGGGGGACATATGAATTGCCCGTATTTGCACATGCTTACAGGTCTCTAGGGAAACGACTTGCATCCCGTGTAATAGGAGACATGTATACTGGTATGGAACTGCTTAACGTTCCAATGAGAACGGATTGGAGAAAGAATAGCACGAATGTAACTTATATACATACCAGTTCAAATCAATAGTGTATTAAAGCGCTCCGAAAAACACCTTTTAAAAAAAAGAACATTGAGGTGTTAAGGCGATGAATATATAAAAAGTAAAAGCGGAGTTGGGTGCTAATACTACGTCACCAAATGGGTGAGGGGAGGAAGATGGGGGGGGGGGGGGGGAGAGGAAAGGAACAGGGATCACAAAACTCCTGAGAGGAGGGAGAGAAATTTTTTTGATGTATATATTAAAAATATACCATACATGATCAACCATAAATCCCAGTTACATATCCGGACACGATGTCCAGGTGTATGAGTTAGAATGACATGTACCAGATTAACTAAAAAGGGAAATAAAACCATAGATCAAGGAAAAGGGATGGATGTATACCTAATTGAAAGAGACAATTGTTAGATGAAGCACCCGTAGTTCAGTTGTTCATTAAGGCCGGAGGGAGAGACCGTGTTTAACCGAAAAATCCATCTTGCCTCTTTTTGCAAGATGAGTCGGTCCCAGTCTCCCCCTCTAATGGGTTTTTCAATTTTCTCGATGCCAATAAATTTAATGGCATCTTTTTTTCCCCCATGGGAGACATTGACATGACGTGCCAGGGAGGTGTCTCTGTCATGTTCAATGTCACCCATGTGATCACCAATCCGCCTGCGGAACTCTCTTCGTGTCTTACCGACGTATTCGAGACCGCAAACGCAGGTTGCCTTATAAACCACGCCTTTTGTGCGACAATTAATGAAATCATGAATAACAAAGGATTCTTGAGTGACATTTGCTACGAAGGACCTGCCGGGAGATATAGATGAGCACGACACGCAGTCACCACATTTGTGGCATCCTTTCAGGTTAGATCTGAGTCAGGTTTCCTGTTTTGGTGCCACAAAATGACTGTGAACTAACCTATCTCCCAGGGATTTGCCTCTGCGAAAAGTCACCTGGGGATAGGGGCCCACTGATGTCCTGAGGTCATTATCCATTGTGAGGATTGACCAATACTTGTTAAGAGTACTTCTAACGAAATTGGCACCATTGGAGAATGTAGTGATAAATCTTGAGATGGATTCATCTGTTTCCTTCTTAGGAGGTTTTAGGAGATCAGCTCTAGTCATAGACTTAGCTTCTTTGAAGGCCTGACTCAGAATTTTGCGGGGGTAACCGCGATCGAGAAACCGTTGTCTCAGATCATCCGCTTGTGTCAAAAATGACAAGTCCTCGGAACAGTTCCGGCGTATTCTATAGTACTGTCCCTTAGGGATCCCTCTCCTGAGGGGGGCCGGATGACTACTGTCCCACCTCAGGAGGGAATTCGTGGAGGTTGGTTTCCTGTATGTAGAAGTACTCAAGCTACCTTCCTTGGTTTTACTGATGAGAACATCAAGAAATGGTAAGGTGGTACAGTCTGCCTCGTGGGTAAAACGAAGACCTATCTCGTTGTCATTTAGGCCCAAGACAAACCTGTCCAGATCGACCCTGGTGCCCCGCCATATGACGAATATGTCGTCAATATAGCGGGCCCATAAGTCGATCTGGTCAGGCAGATGTTCATCACCAACCCCCTCGGAGAAGACCATGGTCTCCTCCCACCAGCCCAGGAGCAAATTTGCGTACGAGGGAGCACAAGGGCTCCCCATCGCAGTGCCCCTGAGCTGGTGAAAGAACCTTCCGTTAAAGGTGAATACGTTATTTTTCAGACAAAATTCTAGGGCCTGTAGCACAAATTCATTATGGAGATGATATTGGCAGCCTCTCATAGAAAGATAGTGTTTGGCCGCCTTTAGTCCCATGTGATGTGGGATTGAGGAATAAAGAGCCTCAACGTCAATACTGACCAATATATCATCTTCCTGAACTGACACACCATCTAGTTTCAAGAGTAGATCTGTAGTATCCCTCGTGTACGAAGGAAGTGATTCTACAAATGGCCTTAAAACGACGTCCACATATGAGCCAAGGTTCTGACAGATTCCTCCAATGCCGGAGACGATTGGCCTACCCTTCAATGGACTGAGCCCCTTATGGACCTTGGGTAGGCCATAAAAAGTCGCCATAATAGGATGGTCCGGCATCAGGAATTCATGTTCTTTTTTATCAATCACTCTATTGGCAAGGCCCCTGTCCAAAAGTTTCTTCAATTCAGACATCAAGAGAGCCGTAGGGTTCTCTTTCAGGATGGCATATCCCTCCTTATCAAGAAGGAGGTCATGGCACATCGTGACGTACTGCGTCTGATCAAGGACGACCACGTTGCCACCTTTATCAATGTAATACTATTGTATGTTTTGAGGATTTCGATAGCGTTAGGGCAATGACAGCCAGAGACGAGTTTGTGGTACAAGATGTTTATGATATGTAACCACGGTAGATACACAACGGAAATACACAGTATAACAAACACATGAAAATACCTTTCCGAAACGGAGCGAAGGGGATTCCCGGGGCCACGCACCGGACTCCCCCAGGGAGACCACCAGAGCGAACCCCTATACAGGGACTGTCCGGCAATCAACCCCGGAAGGCCTAAATGCGCCGCAGCCGGGACACAAGGGGCAAGCGGTAAAGTCCAGAAGTGTCCGTACGGGATGAAAGTCCAGAATGGTTATGAACCGGAAGAAACCGGGCAGACGTGCTGACCAAAGATGGCAGACGGAGTCCGGGCACAGTTTGAAGAAACCGGGTGTGGTCCAGAGTCGGTCGGTAGATTTTCAGGAGGATCCAAAGGTAATCAAGTAGCAGCAGCAGCAAAGCAGGAGCACACAGCAAGCAGTATACTCAGGCACTGGACTAGGCTTAGAGGCGGCCTTTTAAGCAGCTGGACAGGAAGTAGGGCAACAGAACATAAAACTCCATGTTAACCGAGGGCAAGCTCTTTCAAAAGAGGACTGGAAAACCCGGAAACCTGACAATCAGATGGTTTGATGACAACGTGGCGGTCCTGCTCGAGAACGCGTATGGCCATGATCTCCTCCTTTGTACAGTTGTATTGTGTAAAGATGTCTTTTCCACTCATCTCCTTTAAGTCCTTAGATACCAGGTTCACAAATATATCTATTGTTGACATATCATTTTGCACAGGTGGCATTTTCGTGCTTTTCTTTTTGAAACAGGAAAAAGGGCCCTGTCCGGTAAGGTTAGGGTCCGTGTTCGAAAGGCCTTCTAGCAGTCTGACATCCGGTAACATATCGGGCGGAATTCCCAGTTCATCGCTGAGCTTATTGTCTTTAGCTTGGAAGAATTTCCTCCACTTTAGTTTGCGTGCAAACAAGTTCAAATCCTTAATACATGAAAAAAGATCAAAGTCTGTTGTGGGTACGAAAGACAATCCTTTCTCGAGGACTGTCATTTCAGTACCACTGAGGGACCGGGACGACAGATTGATGACCTTGGGGCCTATGTCTGCTCTTGTCCCCTGGATATACCTATTCGGTTCCTCAGAGGGTAGACATTGTCTAAAAAAGAGGGACTATGAGTAGGCTGAGCCCTGCCTCTGCCTCTCTGTCCACGGCCCCTCCCTCTGTTCTTATTCTTGCCACGATAGTTGAAAACACCGCCTCCCGCCTCACCATCGGATATCTCCGTATCGGTGGAGGAGATGTCGATGTGTTGTTGGGGTTGCAACGTTTTATTTGTCAAAAAGAGATATGCCTTATTTTCCCGGAAGTCTTGTATGTCTCTCATGTACTGTTTGTGTTTTCTATCCTTAATTAGGTACTGAAAGTGCTCGATGGTATTTTGAAGATTTGTTTCTTTCTTAGAGTAGTCAGCCTCACCAGAATACTTCTTAACCAATGTGATTTGCTCCCTCAGGTTGTCATTTAGGCCCAAAAGGTTTTGTTTCTCCTCTTCCAAAAGGAGCCTCATCAACCGGAGAGAGCAATCAGTTGCCTCCCTCTCCCACTTCTTAATGAACTCAGGGGCTCTAAACCTATTTCCTGGATTAAGAGTAATCCGTAGGCCCCTTGGTACTATACCTTCCTTAATATAATTCTCGAGACTCTGCACTTCCCACCAAGATATAATCTGATCTTTATATACCTTGGTGAGATCTCGAAAAGCACCGTTTAGAGTGGGTGTGTATTTCTTAGGAATTATACCCTTATCTGAGAAGACCCCCTTGGCGTCTTCAAGCCATTGATCAGTGTTGAATTCCCCAGATAGAAAACTGGCCATGTCACGATGGAATAGTAGAAAATAGCAAAGATGTATATACCAGTAGGTAAACAAAATACTCTTACATGTATAAATTTAAGTGAATGTAGCAACATGTAATTTTAAAACTTAACTTTTAATCGGATTCAATAATAACTGTTACAAAGTGAACAAACCGTGATCCAATCACCAATTTAAAAGACCTGAGAATGATGGGGCCAATCGAGGATTATAGCGCCATCACTATCATTCAAAAGGGTATGATTAACAATCACCCATATCATACATCACAGGTAAAATGAAGGGTGAGATATCCCATACACATATGTCACTTCCACAGATAATGGCTGGGGGGGTGATACATATAAATGACCTACAATATTACATGAGGCCTATATCAAGCACCCCAGATTTGGTCTGTCGTAAACTTCTTAAAGTATGCATAAAAAACTACACAGCCTGTAAATCACACACTTTGAGTAGACGAAAAAATGGGGGGGGGGGGGGGTGGGACACCTTACTCAGCATATAACATGAATTGTGGTATCCAGTAAATGGTAGCTTTTGATGAATATAGTATGTATAGCGACCATTAGATCCACTCATCTACCAAATCCATGAATTATGCAATGGTGTTAATGACAGATGAATAGAACAGTCCCACCTGATTCTTATGTCTCAATTGAGATAGAGGTACTGGTATGCTGTCGAGGTCCAAATGTCAGGACGAGGGGAAAATAGAATTGGTCACTGACCTTATTAGGGGTCAAACTGGCCCTTTTTCTCTTAATCAAATTTCCGCCCTTGTGTCAGGTTTCCAGGTTTTCCAGTTCTCTTTTGAATGAGCTTGCCCTCAGTTAACATGGAGTTTAAGGTTCTGTTGCCCTACTTCCTGTCCAGCTGCTTAAAAGGCCGCCTCTCAGCCCAGTCCAGTGCCTGAGTATACTGCTTGCTGTGTGCTCCTGCTTTGCTGTTTCTACTTCCTGATTGCCTTGGATTCTCCTGAAACTCTACCGACCGACTCTGGACCATACCCGGTTTTCTTCAAGCTGTGCCCGGACTCAGTCTGCCGTCTTTGATCAGCACTCTGCCCGGTTCGTAACCACTCTGGACAATCATCCCGTACGGACACTCCTGGACTATACCACTTGCCCCTTGTGTACCGGCTGCCGCACATTTAGGCCTTCCGGGGTTGATTGCCGGACAGTCCCTGTACAGGGGTTCGCTCTGGTGGTCTCCCTGGGGGAGTCCGGTGCGTGGCCCCGGGAATCCCCTTCGCTCCGTTTTGTGTGTTTTACTGTGTTTAGTCCCGTTGTGTATCTACCGTGGTGACATATTATATAACATCTTGTACCAAGAACTCGTCTCTGTTGTCATTGCCCTAACGCAATCGAAATCCTCAGAACATACAGTAGTATTACACCTTGACTTGGAAAATCAACAACCGACCTTGTTATCGCATACCATAGGTGAGACAGGGGGTGGGGTATCTCTTGACGGAGCCCGTGAACGCTGGTAACCATTATACACATCGGGTAACTAAGGTCCCTTGGTTACCCGATGTGTATCATAGTTGCCAGTGTACACCGGCTCCGTCACGATCCCAGCAGCGCCAGACATAACCTTGCGATGCTGGGATCTTGACGGAGCCCGTGAACGCTGGTAACCATTATACACATCGGGTAACTAAGGTCCCTTAGTTACCCGATGTGTATCATAGTTACCAGTGTACACCGGCTCCCGGTACACATGTGCAGGGAGCCGGCATTATACTCCTCTCCCCCCAGGACTACTCCTCCTATTACAGTCCTCCTATTATACTCCTCTCTGAGTATAATAGGA
This sequence comes from Anomaloglossus baeobatrachus, assembly GCF_048569485.1. Classification (NCBI taxonomy): domain Eukaryota; kingdom Metazoa; phylum Chordata; class Amphibia; order Anura; family Aromobatidae; genus Anomaloglossus; species Anomaloglossus baeobatrachus. The sequence goes on along the minus strand of NC_134359.1, from coordinate 173,396,299 downwards.
GAACTATTATAGCATGGGGGATGTAGCGCGATGGGGAGTGCGCAGCATGGGGGATGTAGCGCGATGGGGAGTGCGCAGCATGGGGGATGTAGCGCGATGGGGAGTGCGCAGCATGGGGGATGTAGCGCGATGGGGAGTGCGCAGCATGGGGGATGTAGCGCGATGGGGAGTGCGCAGCATGGGGGATGTAGCGCGATGGGGAGTGCGCAGCATGGGGGATGTAGCGCGATGGGGAGTGCGCAGCATGGGGGATGTAGCGCGATGGGGAGTGCGCAGCATGGGGGATGTAGCGCGATGGGGAGTGCGCAGCATAGGGGATGGAGCACGATGGGGAGTGCGCAGCATAGGGGATGGAGCACGATGGGGAGTGCGCAGCATGGGGGATGGAGCACGATGGGGAGTGCGCAGCATGGGGGATGGAGCACGATGGGGAGTGCGCAGCATGGGGGATGGAGCACGATGGGGAGTGCGCAGCATGGGGGATGGAGCACGATGGGGAGTGCGCAGCATGGGGGATGGAGCACGATGGGGAGTGCGCAGCATGGGGGATGGAGCACGATGGGGAGTGCGCAGCATGGGGGATGTAGCACGATGGGGAGGTGTGCAGCATGGGGGATGTAGCACGATGGGGAGGTGTGCAGCATGGGGGATGTAGCACGATGAGGTGTGCAGCATGGGGGATGTAGCACGATGGGGAGGTGTGCAGCATGGGGGATGTAGCACGATGGGGAGTGCCTAGCATGGGGGATGTAGCACGATGGGGAGTGCGCAGCATGGGGGATGTAGCACGATGGGGAGGTGCGCAGCATGGGGGATGTAGCACGACGGGGAGTGCGCAGCGTGGGGGATGTAGCACGACGAGGAGTGCGCAGCGTGGGGGTTGGAGCACGACGGGGGGTGCGCAGCGTGGGGGTACTGGTATGCTGTCGAGGTCCAAATGTCAGGACGAGGGGAAAATAGAATTGGTCACTGACCTTATTAGGGGTCAAACTGGCCCTTTTTCTCTTAATCAAATTTCCGCCCTTGACTTGGAAAATCAACAACCGACCTTGTTATCGCATACCATAGGTGAGACAGGGGGGTGGGGTATCTCTTGACGGAGCCCGTGAACGCTGGTAACCATTATACACATCGGGTAACTAAGGTCCCTTGGTTACCCGATGTGTATCATAGTTGCCAGTGTACACCGGCTCCGTCACGATCCCAGCAGCGCCAGACATAACCTTGCGATGCTGGGATCTTGACGGAGCCCGTGAACGCTGGTAACCATTATACACATCGGGTAACTAAGGTCCCTTAGTTACCCGATGTGTATCATAGTTACCAGTGTACACCGGCTCCCGGTACACATGTGCAGGGAGCCGGCATTATACTCCTCTCCCCCCAGGACTACTCCTCCTATTACAGTCCTCCTATTATACTCCTCTCTGAGTATAATAGGAGAACTATTATAGCATGGGGGATGTAGCGCGATGGGGAGTGCGCAGCATGGGGGATGTAGCGCGATGGGGAGTGCGCAGCATGGGGGATGTAGCGCGATGGGGAGTGCGCAGCATGGGGGATGTAGCGCGATGGGGAGTGCGCAGCATGGGGGATGTAGCGCGATGGGGAGTGCGCAGCATGGGGGATGTAGCACGATGGGGAGTGCGCAGCATGGAGGATGGAGCACGATGGGGGGTGCGCAGCATAGGGGATGGAGCACGATGGGGAATGCGCAGCATAGGGGATGGGGCACGATGGGAGGTGCACACCTCCCCCCAACACACACACACACACACACACACACAGGGAACCACAAACACCGCCATACACAGACACCCACACACACAGACAACGCTGCACACACACAACACCCAACACACAAACACCGCGGCATACATAAATATACGCACATACCGCACAACACACACATTGCACAAAACATACCTCCCCCCAAAACACACCACACCCACACAAACCGCGCAACACACACACACACACAACGCGACAGACACACAGCGCTCCACAAACAACGCAACACACATACAACACCGCTATCACCCCCCGCCACACCCAGATAACACCCAGAACATGTACAGCGCCCTACACAAACACTTGGTAACTACACACAACAACATCCATCCATATATCTATATCTATATCTCTCTATCTATCTATCTATATCTATAACAAAAATCATACATGAACTACACAATACGTAAATTCTAGAATACCCGATGCGTAGAATCGGGCCACCTTCTAGTCTATATATATAATTGCCTTATTCTGTCTGTCTGTCTGTCTTGCTCCAAAATTGTGTCCTTACGGTGACAAACAGCGGATTGGCCGCTGGGCTCGCCATGGCCCCACCCCCCGCACGGATTGGCCGCTCGCCCAGGCTCCGCCCCCCCACATGGAATGGCCTCTCGCCCCGAGGTGAGCGCATCAAGGTCCTGCAGCGGCGGAACACACACATAAGGACACACACACACACACACACACACATCAGATCACACTCACACACACACACATCAGATCGCATCCACGTCCTGCAGCGGCGGAACACACGCACAAACATTAGAACAGACACACACACACACACACACACATCAGATCGCATACACACACTCACAACATCCCGTGATATCGCTTGCTTCTCGGCGGCGATCTGTGCGTGCAGTGACCTTCCAGGACCTGCCGGAGGATCACATGGCCAGAAGCATGTGGTATCTCCGGATGTTGTGATTGTGTGAGCGCGTATGTGCGATATCGTCAGTGTGTGCGTGTGTGAGTGTATGCGATCGGATGTGTGTGAATGTGTTCTGATGTGTGTGTGTGTGAGTGTATGCGAGCGGATCTGTGAGTGTCGGCAGAGGAGCACGGCGTGCAGCACAGCTGCTGGGACCGCCCACCGGTGGGCACAGGGAGAAGTGGTGTGTGTGTGAGTGTATGTGATCAGATGTGTGCGTGTTTACTGTCTGATGTGTGACTGGAGCCCGACGGGGAGTGCGCAGCATGGGGGATGGAGCCCGACGGGGAGTGCGCAGCATGGGGGATGGAGCCCGACGGGGAGTGCGCAGCATGGGGGATGGAGCCCGACGGGGAGTGCGCAGCATGGGGGATGGAGCCCGACGGGGAGTGCGCAGCATGGGGGATGGAGCCCGACGGGGAGTGCGCAGCATGGGGGATGGAGCCCGACGGGGAGTGCGCAGCATGGGGGATGGAGCCCGACGGGGAGTGCGCAGCATGGGGGATGGAGCCCGACGGGGAGTGCGCAGCATGGGGGATGGAGCCCGACGGGGAGTGCGCAGCATGGGGGATGGAGCCCGACGGGGAGTGCGCAGCATGGGGGATGGAGCCCGACGGGGAGTGCGCAGCATGGGGGATGGAGCCCGACGGGGAGTGCGCAGCATGGGGGATGGAGCCCGACGGGGAGTGCGCAGCATGGGGGATGGAGCCCGACGGGGAGTGCGCAGCATGGGGGATGGAGCTCGACGGGGGGTGCGCAGCATGGGGGATGGAGCTCGACGGGGGGTGCACACCTCCCCCCAAAACACACACACACACACACACTGCACAACACACCACACACACACACACTGGAAACCACAAACCCCGCCCTACAGAGACACACACACACACAGACAACGCCACACACACACACAACACCCAACACACAAACAGCGCGGCACACACAAATATACGCACATACCGCACAACACACATTGCACAAAACATACCTCCAACCAAAAACACACACACACACCCAACACCCACACAAACCGCGCAACACACAAACAACACTGCTCTCACCCCCCGCCACACCCAGACAACACCCAGAACATGTGCAGCGCCCTACACAAACACTTGGTAACTACACACAACAACATCTATATAACAAAAATCATACATTAACTACACAATACGTAAATTCTAGAATACCCGATGCGTAGAATCGGGCCACCTTCTAGTTACATATAATTGTGGAATTACACTTTTTTGTAATTTTACCACACTTGGAATTTTTTTCCTGCTTTCCAGTACAGCATGGAGCACAATGAATGGGGTCTTTCAAAAGTACAACTCGTGCCACAACAAACAAGCCCTCATGGGGCTATATCGATGGAAAAATAAAAAAAGTTATGGCTCCTGGACAAAGGGTAGGAAAGAACGAAAATGCAAAAACAGGATACGGCAAAGGTGGAAAGACAAGTAGGCATTGCTCCCAGGATTTTCTGGGGCGTCTTTAGACTGCGCCACATTGTTACATTCATAGACGCTCCCCATGTAAAGACCAGAATAAGGCTACTTTCACACATCCGGCTGTAGCAGTGCGGCACAATCAGGCGCTCTGCTGAAAATACAAAACCGTTTTTTTTTTGCCGCCGGTTTGGTTTTTTCCAGCATTGACTTGCATTGGCGCCGCATGGGCTTGCGTTCCGTCTGTTTTTTTGCCGCATGCGGCAGATTTAGGCTACTTTCACACATCCGGTTTTTGCTCTGCGGCACAATACGGCGTTCTGCAGAAAAACCGCAACCGTTTGGTTTTTTTACGCCGGTTGCGGGTTTTTTTGCATAGCCTTACATTAGTGCCGTATTGTGCCGCATGGGCTTGCGTTCGGTCCGGTTTTTGCCGTATGCGGCAGATTTAGGCTGCTTTCACACCTCCGGTTTCTGCAATGCGGCACAATCTGGCACTTTGCAGGAGAATCGCAACAGTTTTTTTTTGCTGCCGGTTGCGTTTTTCTGCATAGACTTTAATTAATGCCGCATTGTGCCGCAAGGCCTTGCGTTCCATCCGGTTTTTGCCACATGCGGCAGATTTAGCCGATGCGGCAGCCGGATGGAACGTTGCCTGGCACGTTTTTTCGTGCGGCAAAAAAACCCGTATTGCGCCGCATTCGGCCGATGCGGCGCATTTTTCAATGCATGCCTATGGCAGCCGGATGCGGCGCGATGTGGCAAAAATCGCATCCGGACGCCGCATGCGGTTTTTGCCACTGCGCATGCTCAGTAGCATGCCGCAAGCGGCAAAAAACGGACGGGCCGCATGGGAAAAACTTATGCAAAGGATGCGGTGTTTTCACCGCATCCGTTGCATAGCTTGCACAGCCGGATTGAGCCACAGAGCTCAAGCCGGATGTGTGAAAGCAGCCTTAGCCGATGCCGCGGCCGGATGTAACGTTCCCTGGAACGTTTTTTGCTGCGGCAAAAAAAAAAAAAAGCATCGCGCCGCTGCGGCGCATTTTTCAATGCATGCTTATGGACGCCGGATGCGGCGCAATGCAGCAAAAACCGCATCCGGCCGCCGCATGCGGTTTCTTCCACTGCGCATGCTCAGTAGCGTGCCGCAACCGGAAAAAAACGGACGGGCCGCATGTAAAAACTTATGCAAAGGATGCGGTGTTTTCGCCGCATCCATTGCATAGGTTTCACAGCCGGATTGAGACGCACTGCTCAAACTGGATGTGTGAAATTATTAGCCTACTACATAAAAAAAGGCTTGAAAACGGAATAGAAGGTGTGGGGCCAGGTCTGAGAGCGCACTCCTCTCACTGATCACCTTATCAGTATGGGAGCTCCTACCTGGTATTCTGGATATTCGAACATATAGGTCATGCTGCACCTGTTCGTCTCATACACGAAGAACACATCCAGGACACCGAGCACTACAAGGAGCAGCAACACTCCATTAAGTACTGCACTCATTGCTCAATGACAGCGTCTCTGCAGAGGAAAAAGGCACAATACACGGCGGGGCCCTGCGGTCCGGTCCTACGGATCCCGGCTGTCTTCACCTGCAAGTTTACAAAGCGAAGTCCACGCTAACGAGGCGCTTCCTGATTTCATTATGCATCAGTCGCGCATATTGCAAGGATTTCCGCCTTTTCTATTCGTCAATATAAAACGCATACTGATTGGCTGCCTGTAAGCCCCTATACCGTACGGTAGCGCGTTAACCTTTCAGAGCGTGGCCACCGTTGTCGCAACCAATGAAAACAATGCTGTCCGGCTACACCGGTGTATGCGGGCGGCGGTGTGCGACGTCCCCGGTGTATGATGACCCAGTCCCTGTGTATGGAGGCTCTGTGCGCGGCGGACCGTTCCCTGATGTATGCGGGCCCCGGTATGTGGCAGGCCCTAGTGTATGCGGGCCCCGGCCCCGGTATGTGTCAGGTCCTGGTGTATCCGTGCTCGGTGTGTGGCGGACCGGGCCTCGGTTTGCAGCGCCCCCTGTGTATGGGCGGTCCCAGCCCCTGTGTATGCGGGCCAGTGTGTGGCAGACTGTCCCCGATGAATGCAGGCTCTGGTGCGCAGCGAGCCCGTTGTGGGCACGATGCTGAAGTTGGTTTCTTATTCGTCCAGTTTCTTATTCGGGGCTGAAGTTGGTTTCTTGGGGTACTTTCACACATCCCGATTTTTGCTCTGCGGCACAATACGGCGTTCTGCAGAAAAACCGCAACCGGCTTTTGTAACGCCGGTTGCGGGTTTTTTTGCATAGACTTACATTAGTGCCGTATTGTGCCGCAGGGGCTTGCGTTCGGTCCGGTTTTGGCCGCATGCGGCAGATTTAGCCGATGCGGCGGCCGGATCGAACGTCCCCTGCAACGTTTTTTGCTCCGGCAAAAAACACCGCATCGCGCCGCATCCGGCCGCTGCGGCGCATTTTTCAATGCATACCTATGGAGGACGGATGCGGCGCGATGCGGAAAAAACCGCATGCGTTTTTTTCCACTGCGCATGCTCAGTAGCATGCCGCAACCGGAAAAAACCGGACGGGCCGCATGTAAAAACGTATGCAAAGGATGCGGTGTTTTCACCGCATCAGTTGCATTGTTTTCACAGCCGGATTGAGCCGCAGGGCTCAAACCGGATGTGTGAAAGTAGCCTTAGGCTACTTTCACACATCCGGTTTTTGCTCTGCGGCACAATACGGCGCTCTGCAGAAAAACTGCAACCGTTTTTTTTTTTCCGCCGGTTGCGGGGTTTTTTGCATAGACTAAGGGTACTTTCACACCTCCGTTTTTTCTTCTGCGGCACAATGCGACACTTTGCAGGAAAATCGCAACCGGTTTTTTTTGCTGCCGGTTGCGATTTTCCTGCATAGACTTTAATTAGTGCCGCATTGTGCCGCATGGCCTTGCGTTCCATCCGGTTTTTGCCGCATGCGGCAGATTTAGCCGATGCGGCGGCCGGATGGAACGTTGCCTGGCACGTTTTTTCGTGCGGCAAAGAAAACCGCATCGCGCCGCATTCGGCCGATGCGGCGCATCTCTCAATGCATGCCTATGGCGGCCGGATGCGGCGCGATGCGGCAAATACCGCATTCGGCCGCCACATGCGGTTTTTGCCACTGCGCATGCTCAGTAGCATGCCGCAAGCGGCAAAAACTGGGCGGGCCGAATGGGAAAAACTTATGCAAAGGATGCGGTGTTTTCACCGCATCCGTTGCATAGCTTGCACAGCCGGATTGAGCCGCAGGGCTCAAGCCGGATGTGTGAAAGTAGCCTTACATTAGTGCCGCATGGGCTTGCGTTCGGTCCGATTTTTGCCGCATGCGGCAGATTTAGCTGATGCCGCGGCTGGATGGAACGTTGCCTGCAACGTTTTTTGCTCTGGCAAAAAAACTGCATCGCGCCGCATCCGGCCGCTGCGGTGCATTTTTCAATGCATGCCTATGGACGCTGGGTGCGGCGCGATGCGGAAAAAAACGCATCTGGCCGCCGCATGCGGTTTCTTCCACTGCGCATGCTCAGTAGCGTGCCGCAACCGGAAAAAAATGGACGGGCCGCATGTAAAAACTTATGCAAAGGATGCGGTGTTTTCGCCGCATCCGTTGCATAGGTTTCACAGCCAGATTGAGCCGCGCTGCTCAAACCGGATGTGGAAAAGTAGCCTTATTTGTCAGATTCTTATTCGGCAATTTTTAGTTTTTATGCATTTAACAACAAAAATAACATCACAATAAAAAAAATACAATGCACTGATATGCCCTAATATAAATACACTCAAAATCAGCTGCAAAAATTAAAAAACTGGCAAAAAAAGGGGCATCAAAGTGGGCACCAGAGTATGTTACTGAAAGGGTTAAATGGCTTTGGGCCACTGATCTAACACTACAATTGCATATCTAGTGATACCTCTAATCAAACTCAAGTGACTCCAGCCTGGCCCAAATTGGTTCTGGGCATCAAAACTGGCATCAAAGTGGGCACACAGCCAATTTTCACACATTTGAATAAGTAACTGGTGTTTTTGAGGGGTTAAATGGCTTTGAGCCACTGATCTCACACCACATTTACATACCCAGTGATGCCACACATCAAATTCAGATCACTCCAGCCTGGCCCAAACAGGTTCTGGGCATCAGAGCTGGCATCAAAGTGGGCCAAACCCCAGTTTTCACAGATTTGAATAAGTAACTGGTGTTTTTGAGGGGTTAAATAGCTTTGGGCCACTGATCTCACACCACATTTACATACCTAGATATGCGATACATTAAATTCAGATCACTCCAGCCTGGCCCAAACAGGTTCTAGGCATCAGAACTGGCATCAAATTGGGCAAAACCCCAGTTTTCACAGATTTGAATAAATAACTGGTGTTTTTGAAGGGTTAAATGGCTTTGGGCCACTGATCTTACACCACATTTACATACCTAGTGAATGCCACACATCAAATTCAGATCACTCCAGCATGGCCCAAACAGGATCTGGGCATCAGAACTGGCATCAAAGTGGGCAAAACCCCAGTTTTCACAGATTTGAATAAGTAACTGGTGTTTTTGAAGGGTTAAATGGCTTTGGGCCACTGCTCTCACACCACATTTACATACCTAGTGATGCCACACATCAAATTCAGATCACTCCAGCCTGTTTGGGCCAGGCTGGTGTCATCTGAATTTGATGTGTGGCATCACTAGGTATGTAAATGTGGTGTGAGATCAGTGGCCCAAAGCCATTTAACCCCTCAAAATCGCCAGTTACTTATTCAAAACTGTGAAAATTGGCTGTGTGCCCACTTTGATGCCAGTTCTGATGCCCAGAACCCCTTTGGGCCAGGCTGGAGTCACTTGAGTTTTATTAGAGGCATCACTAGATATGCAATTGTGGTGTTAGATCAGTGGCCCAAAGCCATTTAACCCTTTCACTAACATACTTTGATGGCCATTTTTTTGCCAGTTTTATAATTTTCACAGGTGGTTTTAAGTGTATTTATATTAGGGCACATCAGTCCATTGTATTTTTTTATTGCGAGGTGTTATTTTTGTTGTTAAATGTATAAAAAACTGAAAAAACTAAATTGCCGAATAAGAAACTGGACGAATAAGAAACCAACTTCAGCATCGTGTTGTGGGCTTCATACAGTGGCGCCCAGATAATGGTGCTGTGGAGTGTTTTAAAAAGGGAAAGAAAAAAAAAGCCATTTAGGCAGGTTGATTGCGTTTTGCATTAAATTGCCTACTGCAAGACTAAACAAACTGCCATTCTAAAGGGATAATTTTAAGGGCTAAGACACATGACAAGTAAAGTGCACAGAGTGGAATGCGATAAAAAATAAAAAAAACATTCCACCCGGACCCATGTTACTCTATGGGGCCGTTCCCATCTGCGTTCATTTTGTCAGCCCTAATTGGACCGAGAAAACAGTCACCACATGCTGCTGGTGGAATGTAATCCGTATTCACTCGGACCCATACAAGTCTATGGGTGCGAGTGAAACATCGCACTGCACTTGGATGACATCAGCTGGTAATGAAGGAGATAGGGACATTAATCCTGTCCTCCGCAGCTGTGATCCGATCGCAGGATGGTTTCACAGTGGCATGACACTCAGCTTACACTTGCAGCACAGCGGGAACTAGCATATCGCATCACATGCACTGCACTACGCTCATTTGGCCCCAGCCTAAAATCCTTGCTATCTGTCCTTTGGTAGTGCAGTGTGCAGGGAGAGTTGTTTACTGGAGTAGAGTACAGAGTGTTTAAAAAAAAAAACAACTCATTTAGGCCCCTTTCAGACATCCATGTTTAACATGTACAAGCCACACGTACTGGTATGGTCATACGTGTGACGTCCGTGTATGCATACGTGTGACATCCATGTGACTGGTAAAAAAAAGTGCGTGATGCATGGGAATGGGTTTTTTAATGTGTAAGGCTGCTTTCACACCTCCGTTTTTTCCTGTGCGGCACAATCTGGCACTTTGCAGGAAAAACGCAACCTTTTTTTTTTTTTTTGCTACCGCTTGCATTTTTCCTGCATAGACTTTAATTAGTGCCGCATGGGCTTGCGGTCCGTCCGGTTTTTGCCGCATGCGGCGGCCGGATGGAACGTTGCCTGGCACGTTTTTTGTGCGGCAAAAAAAAAACGCATCGCACCGCATCCAGCCAATGCGGCACATTTTTCAATGCATGCCGATGGACGCCGGATGTGGCGCGATGCGGCAAAAACCGCATCCGGTCGCCGCATGCGGTTTTTGCCACTGCCCATGCTCAGTAGCATGCCGCAAGTGTCAAAAACCGGACGGGCCGCATTTAAAAAACTTATGCAAAGGATGCGGCTTTTTCGCCACATCCGTTGTATAGGTTTTAGAGCCGGACTGGCCGGCTCTGCACCTACCGGATGTGTGAAAGCAACCTAAAAGATAGGCAAAGCTTGAAAAATTGATAGATAGCTAGAACAGATAAAATAGAGAGATATAAAGAAAGAACATATATAATAGACAGAAAGAAACAGAATAGCTTAATAGAGATAGCTAGCTGTTTTGCAGCATTTTTATTTTTTAATTTAAAAAAAAAAAGGTGCACGGGTTTCCCCATTTTTCATATCCAGCAGAGGAACAGCAGCGGGTTGCAACCCTCAGCTATCTGCTGTACCTTTACTGGTTATTAAAAATAAACTGGATCCCACGCTTTTTTTTTTTTTTAAAAACAAAAAAGCTGTGAGATTCCCTCCGTTTTATTAAAACCAGCCAAGGTACAGCAGACAACTGAGGGCTGATATTATTAGGGTGGGAAGGGTCATGGTTATTTGGCCCTTTCCAGGCTAACAATAACATCCCGCAGCCACCTCAGAAGTGGCGCATCCATTAGATGCTCCAATTCTGGTGCTGAACCCGGCTCTTCTGTTGCCCTGGTGCGGTGGTAAACTGGGTAATATTTTTGGGGTTGATGCCAGCTCAATCAGGCAATAACGTCACAGGTTCATCGGAGTTCCCAAAAAACTCTGATGAACCCGTGAAGTAACTGTCACTACACCCACGGTCAAAACAATCACTGATCTCGGGGAGACCAGCCAGAGAAAACACTGCCGGCAGCCAACAAAGGCGCTCAACACAGTCAAATCCTAGGTGCATTGCCCCCTGGGAATTATGCAAATAAAAAAAAAAAAAAAAGGTCAGTGGAGCCTCTGTTAGGAGTCTCGACACAGAAAAATAGCCAGATATCCCTCCGGGAAGGACCTAGTCAAGGAGTGGCTCTTTTTAAAAGACCACCATATTAAGTCTCCCTTTTAGTCAATATCCAACTCTTTGATGAGTTTAAAGATATGACAATGGAAATACCAAGGCCAGGTATCCATCCACAGACAGCTGTTTCGGGGTGTTGCCCCTCATCAGTGTGGAGTAGGATTCTGGCTAGCTGTGAGCAATGCCTAGTAGACCATTTCCCCCTGGAATTTGATTTGCATACTTCCCAGGGGGCAATGCACCTAGGATTTCACTGTTTTGAGCGCCTTTGCTGGCTAGTCTCCCCGAGATCAGTGATTGTTTTGTCTTGTTGGATATTGATTAAAAGGGCCACTTAATATGGTGCTTATGGTGGTCTCCTAAAAAGAGCCACGTCTTGGCTAGGTCCTTCCCGGAGGAATATCTGGCTATTTTTCTGTGTTGAGACTCCTAAGGCTGCTTTCACACCTCCGGTTTCTGCAATGCGGCACACTCCGGCACTTTGCAGGAAAATCGCAACCGTTTTTTTTTTTTTTTGCTGCCGGTTGCGTTTTTTCTGCATAGACTTTAATTAGTGCTGCATTGTGCCGCAAGGCCTTGCGTTCCATCCGGTTTTTGCCGCATGCGGCAGATTTAGCCGATGCGGCGGCCGGATGGAACATTGCCTAGCGCGTTTTTTCGTGCGGCAAAAAAAACGCATTCGGCCGATGCGGCGCATTTTTCAATGCATGCCTATGGCGTCCGGATGCGGCGCGATGCGGCAAAAACCGCATCCGGCCGCCGCATGCGGTTTTTTGCCACTGCGCATGCTCAGTAGCATGCCACAAGCGGCAAAAACCGGACGGGCCGCATGGGAAAAACTTATGCAAAGGATGCGGTGTTTTCACCGCATCCGTTGCATAGCTTGCACAGCCGGAGTGAGCCACAGAGCTCAAGCCAGATGTGTGAAAGCAGCCTAACAAAGGCTCCACGGACCTTTTTTGATTTGCACTACAACCGTGGTAGCGTGGTCAGGACGTCGTCCGAGTTCATTGGATACTCCGATGACCTCCTGACGTCACTGCACACACACACACACACACACACGCACACACACACACTGCTTGCTGGATACTCACCTGTCCCTGGCGCTCATGTCCCCGATGTTGACGTTTCCGGCGATGCTGCTGCTTCCAGGTCCATGCTGCAGTGAATATGTAATGAGCATAAAAGCGGGGGTCAAAATCAAGTGACAGCAGCGCCGAAGACTGCAGCGCTGGAGACAGGTGAGTATAGAAAAACATTTTTTTTCAAAGACACGGACGTTTGAGTAACATCTGTGAGACTGTGACCGGGGTTGTCTATGACGGTCGGTACGTCTCGCCCCGGTTGTGCTCCCTCCATGTATAGAAAGCAACTCCACTCCAGGGTTTATTGCTGTTTCCCTGCAGGCTGAAAGGAGGGTTAAAAGGAAACAGGAACCGGGGTGTGGGGCCCCTAGTGTGAGGGAGTGAACACAACTCCCTAAGCTTCTGCCGAAGAAGCACATGTGAGCCATTTCTGGAATCTGGCTTGTTGGTTCTGGAGGAGGATATTCCGGAAAACGTGTTGTGTGCAGTTTTGGATTTGGTTTTGTGCAATAAACTGTGTGCTGTGACCATTGGCGCCTGGATCCCGTGTCTTCTGCCGCGCAGCCGACCACGTTACCTCACACATCATAGAATCACATGGGTACGTGTGGTATCCTATTTAACAACAGATGTCACATGTACCTGAAACACTGACGTCTGAAAGGGGCTTTAAGCAGGGTTGATGGTGTTAAATTACCTACTGCAAGATTAAACAAACCACCATTTTAAAGGGATAAATCTAAGACTACATGCGCACGCTGCAATTTTTGCCGCAGTTTTGTTGTCAGAAAGTTCTCACTTTTGACTTCCCAGCAAAGTCTATTAGAATTGAGAGTTGCTGTGCGCACGTTGCAGTTTTTTTTTGTCTGCAGTTTTTGTCACAAACTTCTGACAAACTGCAGCATGTTTAATCTTTTTGGGTCTTGTCCCTGCGTGTTTCACTAGTGATGGGAGGACTCGCAAATCAGTCCCCTGCTGACTCGGGTCGGCAGGGGATTGATTCCTGGTATCTGGCCGGATGATGGTCCCCATATAATCTATGGGGACCAGAATCTGGCATAAAGGGATAGGAGCAAGCATTTCATACTTACCAAATCTCCAGCGCAGCTGTCATACTGCTCCCACATTCTTCTTTCAGGGCCTTTCATTAAGTTCATGCATATTCACTGCATCCCCCACACACCGGCGTCTGCGATTAGTTGCATTCAGACGTGCACCCATGCTGAGTGACAGCCTGTCTGACGCTTCCAATCACAGACCCGGTCTGCAGGTGTATTTCGTACAGTAAAATAAATAAATTGACGTAGAGTCCCCCCATATTATGATATCCAGCACAGATAAAGACACAGCTACAGGCTGTAGGCCTCAGCTGTGCGCTTATCATGGTTGTGTATCAAAATAGAGTCCCCCCTCTCCGATTTTGATAACCAGCTAAGATAAAGCCAAATAGCTGGGAGCTAGTATTCTCAGACTAGGGAGACCTACAGTTATAGGGAGCCCCCCAGCCTAACATTAGCAGCCTGCAGCTGCCCAGTATTGTCACATTCATTAGATGCGACAATCCCAGCACTTTATCTGGCTCTTCCCGATTGCCTTGGTGTGATGGCAATAGGGGTAATTAAGGGGTTATTGGCAGCCCACAGCTGTCACTAAGCCCTAGATTAGTAATGGGAGGCGTCTGAGACCCCCCCCAATCACTAATCTGTAAGTGAAAGTAAATAAACACAAACACCAAAAAAATCCTTTATTTGAAATAAGATGCAAAGAAAGATCACCCTTCTTCGCTTCTTTATTAACCCCAAAAACACCCATGCCGGTCCGACGTAATCCACACGAGGTCCCACGATGTTTCCAGCTCTCCGACATCTGAGTCACATGATAGAATGCTGTGAGGGTCAGGTAGAGAATGAATGAGCCGCGCGATCAGTGGTGACATCACTCAGGTTACCCACGGCCAAGCAGGAGGTTCCCATGGTCCTCCACTGTGACCGCAGGTAACCTGACCTCAGGGGACCTCAATGAACTCAGGTGAGGTCACTAAAGTCACATGAGGTCAAGTTACCTGCGGTCACAGGTGGATGACCGTGGGAATCTCCAGCTGTGGCCGCGGCTAACCTGAGTGATATGACCGCTGATCACGTGGCTCATTCTCTGCTTGGAGCTCACAGCAGCAGTCATGTTCCATAATCACGTGCTGTGACTTTACAGTGGGGGAAAAAAGTATTTAGTCAGCCACCAATTGTGCAAGTTCTTCCACTTAAAAAGATGAGAGGCCTGTAATTGACATGATAGGTAGACCACAAGTATGAGAGACAAAATGAGAAAACAAATTCAGAAAATTATCTTGTCTGATTTGGCAAGATTTTTTTTGAAAATTGTGGTGGAAAATAAGTATTTGGTCAATAACAAAAGTTAATCTCGATATTTTGTTATATATCCTTTGTTGGCAATGATGGAGGTCAAACGTTTTCTGTAAGTGTGGCGCCCTGGACAAGCCAGGACGTCACAGGTACTGCAACAACACACCCCACACCCCGGCTAGGCACATCGAAGTCAGACAAAAATCCTTGTTGCCTCCCTCCAGGGGCTGATGTCCACACCAGGGGGTGGAGCCAGGCGGTTGACCCCACCCACCGAGGAGTTCACAGTCCTGGAGGCGGGAAAAGGAAGTCAGAGTAGTGCAGAGTCGAGTTGAAGAGTGAAGTGGTAGTGGAGCAGACTGACCGTGGCCGGGTGCGTGGCCCGGGCTGTTGTGAATGTTAGTTATGTCTTGGCTGCTGGGAGGCTTCCTCTGGTGGCCAGGAAGGGTTTAGACAGAGACCAGGTGTGTTGTGCAGTGGGTGTTTCCTTTCCTAGCTCTCTGCTTATTTAAGTACTGGTCTGATTGCAGGCTGTTGCCGGATGTCAGTTGTTCTTTGTATCTCCAGCCTGCTTAATCCTGCTCTACATCACATCCACTCCAGATAAGTTCTTGCTCTTTAAGGCCCAGTCACACACAACGACTTACCAGCGATCCCGAAAACGAGGCGACCTGATAGGGATCGCAGGTAAGTCGCTGGGAGGTCGCAGGTGAGATGTCACACAGTCAGATCTTACCAGCGATGCAGGAACAATACAGGTCGCAGTAGCGACCTGTATAACGATCTCAGCAGTCACTGTGACCCTGTCACACAGCGTCAAACACAGCGATGCGTCCTGCCCAGCAGGACATCGCCTTTGAAGAAAATTACCTGGACCATTCAGCAACGACTAGCGATTTCACAGCAGGGGCCTGATCGCTGGTAAGTGTCACACATTACGAGATCGCTAACGGGATCGCTACTGCGTCACCAAACGGTGACTCAGCTGCGATCTCGCTAGCGATCTCGTTATGTGTGACAGTACCTTAACTTATTGCCTGGTTCTTTTGCTTATCTGGGTTTGTTATTTGTTGTGGTTGGTTTCAGTTTATTTCCTTCCAGGGATTTTCCCCCTCAGTGGATTGTTGAGGAACTCCCTGCAGTTCTGTGTGGAGTATAGCTCCTTTGGGTCCATGTGTTTATGGCTTGTTGAATTTGTTATAATTCTTGTTTTCTGTTCATTGGTATGACAAGGGCACCTGGTATAGGACGGAGTTCAGATCGAACGATCTGAGGGCCATTTTGTACTATAAGGAAATTGGTATTTTGCAGGGTTTTTCTCTGGCTACCATCAGTCCCTTTCCTGTCCTTTCCTATTTTAGTCAGCGGGGGCCTCACCTTTTGCTAATCCTGTCATCTACCTGTGTATTGTGTTTTTCCTATATCACCGCAGTCTTTGAATGTGGGGGGCTTGCTATTCTTGTCTATTTTCTGAGGCAGAGAGTTATTCATCTTTCCTACCTTTTAGGATAGTTAGTTCTCCGGCTGGGTTCGCGGTGCACAGGATGTTAGTTCACCCCTCGGCTACTTCTAGTTGTGTTGGTAAGTAAGGGGATGGCGGCCAGATTAGTTGCCAATGCTCTTGTCACCTTTTTGCCAATGATTTGTGGTGATCTTCCATGGTTCCGGATCATAACACCGGGCACATACAGCAAGGTTGGCAGACGTCTGCAGGAGGGGCTGATTGACGTGAACCGTAAGGACCGGGGACGGGCGGTGGCCCGCCGGTACTGGATCGGGGAGCGAAGAGAAGCCAGCACCATTCGGCAGGGCCTACGGACCCCGACCAGGCTTGGAGTCGCCGTAAAACCGGTCAAATCCGTTAGCGAAGGGAACCTCCGGGGTTTCCCAGCAGTCAAGACCCGATTGAAGGCAACCGCTCAAACCGTGAAGGGAAATACAGTCACCGCCAAGGCTATAGTTCCCAGGGCCAGAGCCTGCGGGCAAAAGGGGCTCCCTCAGCATCCATCCAAGCTGGGGAGCGGGTTACCGGTGGGAAGCCACCAGAACCGAGAACATAACAGGTGCAGGGAAAGGCAGTCACCGCCAACCTACTGGGAGAAGAACCACCGCAGCCATCTGAGGGACCCGTCCATCCAGCCGTTTGTTTTACCGGAGACTTTGCATTCATCATTGGCTGAGTGAGTACCACCGTGCCGTGTGGCACCGCGCTGCCCCCGCGACCCTGCACCTCACCAGGTCCCGCAACCCACCTGCCATTCCTCCCACACCGGGCCCCGGGACAACCAACCCCCCCTACCCACGGAGGGGAAAAACAACATCCAGGCTGCTCCCTGTCATCGCTCCCGGGATCCCCGTCCAGAACAGCGGTAATGTCACAACCTCACCACAACCGTGGGTGGCGTCACGGACAATAAATCCCCCAAACCATTCCCCTTTTCACTCACGGGCGAGGAGCGCCGCTCGAGTCCCCGGATCCGGCCCACCGCTCGAGCCACCGAGCAGCAAGCGAAGCAGCAGCAGCGCCGGACCCGAGCGTTGTGAGCGCAGCGTCCCCTCCCCGCCCGCGACAACTTGGCGTCACGAACAGGATCTTACCGCTCTGCCGTCTGGTAGAGGTGCGCCTTGTGACCGCCGGAGGTGTCCGGCCGAAGATTTTGAGAAGCCGCCATTTTGGGCGCCAAAAGTCCCCGCTCGATCGTCTCCTCGAGCAGTGGAGGCGCAAAAGCCGAAACCCCGCCCCTGTAGAGGAGGAGCCGGAAAAAGACTAAGGGGTACGGAAACAAGATGTCTGCGCCCGACGGAGCCGCTGGAGGAGCGGCGGTCGCCGCCGCAGTGGCACCCGTGGATGGGAATGGGCCCGCTCAGGTCCCGGCCGCACTGGCGGGGGGTGCCGCGGCCCCAGCTCTCGCTCAGGTGATGCCGTTCTCCTTGCCCTATGTGCCCGGAGCTACCTGGCTGCCGCAGTACGATGGGATATCACTATGGGGAGATAAGGTATGCACACCAGTGACTATGTAAGGGGAATACATGAAATAGCAGAAACTGCTGTGTGAATACTGACTTGAAAAATCCAATAGCTATATGCAAGAGTGAATATGTGAAAAATGGAATCTGCACTACTGCCATGAACATATGAATCAAGAGAAATTTAGCTACTGAATTGATCAATGCAATAGAGCCCCAACACTACGCCAAAGTATTTCTCTACGTTGGGGTCCCTAGCTTGTGTGTGCCCTCTCATGCAGTTAAAAAACCTACCGTGTATGGGAAGCTGAGACCCAGGCTATTTATGCGTATGATATGGATTGGCAATAGGTACCTATTACATACATAATATACAATAGCTATATTCACTCTTGCATATAGCTATTGGATTTTTCAAGTCAGTATTCACACAGCAGTTTCTGCTATTTCATGTATTCCCCTTACATAGTCACTGGTGTGCATACCTTATCTCCCCATAGTGATGTTTTTTTAGGTTTTTGCACCCAGTTCGGACTTAGAATGGTGTTCCAAACGTTATTCCTATTTGGCAGTACGATGGGAAACCTGACTCATTGCAGGTTTTCCGGAAGAAGCTTAGCCCGCTACTAGAACTGTACCCCCTGACTGATAAGCAAAGTGCAGCGGTAGTGCTGGGGCAGCTAACCGGTGCGGCTGAGCAGGGGGCGCAGACCTAGGCCGAGAGGGACCGGTCCTCTGTAGCCACCATCTTTGAGAAGCTGCAGACTGCCTTTGAGACCCGTACCGAAGCCGAGCTGCGGATGCAGTTTTATCAATGCCGGCAATGGCCCGCGGATAGTATTCGGGACTACGCCTTGCATCTGCAAACCGCCCTCCACACACTAAAGCGGGTAGACACCATTAATCATGCGGACAGCAACAAATTGTTAGTTGAGCAGTTTGTACAGGGGATGTGGTCCTCGGAGGACCGCAAACAACTCCGGCTGTGGGCCCTAGAACACCCTGATGTGGACTTTGCCGGGTTAAAGGAACGGGCCATTAAAGCGCTGCAGCCCCCAGCATCGGAAGTCCCTGAGACAGCCCCATGGCCAGCTGAGACGGCTCCCGTCATGGTGGCCCCTGCCCTCCCAACGCCTCCGGTACCTGCAGCCCCAAGTGGAATGATGGAGGAGCTGGCTGCCCAGGTCCGCCGCATGGATGGGAACCTCGCTAAGATCCTCGCCGCACTCCAGCCTCCGACCAGGTCCCAGCCCCCGAGGAAGATGCAGCTCGCCGACAGCCCCGAGGACGTCCCCTGGATGCAGCGGAGAAGGACCAATGACTCACGGTATGGACCTCCGATTTGTTACAGGCGCAGCAAGCCCGGCCACTACTCCCGATGGTGTCCGTTAAACGAGCAACCCCTGGGGCCACGGGCCAATCCTCAGGAGTAGAACCCAGTGGCCCCCCCGACTGGTGGGACCGGTACATCGGAGCCCGGCCCATCATCCCCCTGGCAGTGGACGGCATCCCGCTGATGGCTCTCCTGGACACTGGATCTCAGGTAACCACAATACCATACACACTGTATCAACGGTATTGGGGGAAGGACGAACTAGCCCCTCCAGATGGCAGCATGACACTGATTGCCGCTGATGGACTCCCATTGACCCAAGTGGGGTACAAACAAGTGGCCATGACTGGGACGAGCTGAACTGCAACACTAGGGGGTTGATTGTAATAATGAATGAACCCAGTGATCATAACCCAAAACTAGTGCTAGGGACTAATGTGATGGAGCACTGTATGAGTGAGGTGCTGACCCTACTGCAGCAGCTGGCCGCCACAGCGGCGGGGAGCCGACAGAGAGCTGTGCAGCGTGAGATCCGGGCCCTGATGTATCGCCAGCATGTGAACTCGACAGAAGGAGAGATTGGAGGAGTGAGAGTGATGGATACGGCCCCTTTGATTGTGCCTCCCAGGAGTGAGATGATGATTTGGTGTAGGGCCCCAAGGGCAAGACTACCCCGCCATGATAGAGCCCATGCCCTCCGAACACTGGCCCACAGTAATGGCCACCCGAGGGGTGGTAGACGTCAAGAAAGGGAGAGTGCCCTTAAGGGTGTTGAACTGTGGGGAGGAAGAGGTTAGGCTTCCCCGGTACGCTACCCTTGCCAAGTTGCTCACTCTAGATCCCCACACCATTCATGAGGCCGTTCCCCCGATCTCACCGCCTACTGCCAGTCCTCACCCATCCCTGGGGGAGTTAGACGAGTGGTGTCGAGAGCTACACGTCGGCACTGATGATACCCCCACACATCACAAGGAAGGGGTATACCGGGTGGTACAGGAGTATGAGCGAGTTTTTAGCAAACATCCTCTAGATTTTGGGCAGATTAAAGGGGTTCAACACCACATCCCTACCGGTGAACACCCTTCTATCAAAGAGAGATACAGGCCTATTCCCCCTGCACACTACCAATGCGCCAAAGACATGTTGAGGAACATGAAGGAGGCGGGGGGTTATTAGGGACAGCTGTAGTCCCTGGGCCGCCCCGTTGGTGCTGGTTTAGAAGAAGGATGGCACCATGCGGATGTGTGTGGATTACCGGGAGATTAACCAGATAACGCATAAGGATGCTTACCCTCTGCCCCGTATTGAAGAGTCCCTGGCCGCGCTGAGAACCGCTACCTACTTCTCTACCCTTGACCTCACCAGTGGGTACTGGCAGGTGGCCGTGGCGCCTGAAGACCGAGAGAAGACTGCCTTCGCCACTCCTATGGGACTCTGTGAGTTCAACAGTATGCCGTTCGGGCTGTGCAATGCCCCCGGAACCTTCCAACGGCTGATGGAATGTTGTCTGGGGCACCTAAATTTCGAGACCGTCTTGCTGTACTTAGATGATGTGATTGTGTACTCACAGACGTATGAAGCCCACCTGGAGCACCTAGCCGAGGTGTCCGTGTCCCTTGCTAAGTATGGGATGAAGTTGAAACCCTCCAAGTGTCATCTGCTGAAGCCCAGAGTGCAGTACCTTGGACATGTGGTGGGTGCGGAGGGTGTCGCCCCCGACCCCGAGAAGATCACTGCCATCCAAGACTGGCCGAGACCGACCACAGTGAGGGAGGTGAGGCAGTTCCTGGGCCTGGTGGGATATTACCGTCGCTTCATTAAGGGGTACACGAAGATGGCTGCCCCCATGCAAGACCTCCTCGTGGGACAGACCAAGGGTGGTAGACCCCTAGGAGCCCCATTGGTGTGGGAAGAAAAGTATGATGAATCCTTCCGCCGCCTGAGAGTGGCTCTGACCGGAGAGGAAATCCTAGCGTACCCCGACTACAGCCGCCCATTCATCCTCTACACCGATGCCAGCAATGTGGGCTTGGGGGCTGTTCTCTCCCAGGTCCAAGACGGAAGGGAGAAGGTGATTGCTTATGCTAGCCGAAAACTCCGACCGACTGAGAGGAATCCTGAGAACTACAGCTCTTTCAAGCTTGAGCTCTTAGCACTGGTGTGGGCTATCACCGAGCGATTCCGCCATTACCTGGCAGCAGCCAAGTTCACCGATTACACGGACAATAACCTGCTGACCCATCTAGATAAAGCCAAGCTGGGCGCGTTGGAGCAGCGGTGGGTGGCCAGGTTAGCCAACTACGATTTCACCATCAAGTACCAGGCCGGCCGTACTAACGTTAATGCCGATGCACTCTCCCCCCGATGCCCCACCTGTCGGAGGAGGGGCCAGAGGATGACGACCTCGAAGAGATCGAGTTGCCTGCATTTCACCGGCTGCTAACTGAGAAGGTGCATGTCCATCAACAACGGGTGAACCTAGACCCGCTGCCCAGTCAGGAGTGGCAAGAAGCTCAGGACCAGGCACCTGCTGTCCGCCTGGTCAAGACCCTGGTGGAATAGGGTTCTGCGGGGATAGACCCTGCCGCCCCTACCGAAGCCCAACGTCTGTGGCGAAAACGGACCCGGCTGTACCTACACCAGGGGAAGTTGTATCGTGAGCTGATTAACCCGAAGACCCACGAGAAGGTTCGCCAGCTAGTAATTCCCCAGGCTAACGTGCCCACCGTCTTGCAAGCATACCATGATGGTGCTGGGCACTTCGGGTGGAAGAAGCTGGAGATGTTGTTGAGAGAGCAGTTCTATTGGAGTGGAATGCGGGAATCTGTGGAGGACTGGTGCCGAGAATGCGGCCCCTGCGCATTGAGAAGGAAGGACGAGGCCAGCCAGAAGGCACCCCTACACCCGATCATTACGCATCAACCGCTGGAGCTGGTTGCCCTCGACCATGTGAAGCTCACCCCCAGCCGAAGTGAGTACACCTACGCTTTGACCATTGTAGACCACTATTCAAGGTTCATGGTGGTTGTCCCAGTTAAGGACCTAACCGGCCGTACCGCCGCTAGAGCGTTCCAGGCTTATTTCTGTCGACCGCATGGGTACCCCGAGAGGGTGCTTACCGACCAGGGTCCGGCCTTTGAAGCGGAGGTATTCCAAGAATTCTGCCAGTTGTACGGCTGCAAGAAAATCCGGACCACGCCTTATCATGCCCAAACCAATGGCAAGTGTGAAAAGATGAACCACTTGGTCCTGGGCCTCCTCAAGACGTTACCGCTGGAAGAGCGGAACCTGTGGCCGGAGAAGCTACCTGACCTGGTCGATATATATAACAACATCCCTTCCAGATCTACGAAATGCACTCCAGCATACCTGATGAGGGCTCGCCCCGGCAGGCTACCAGTGGACTTAGAAATGGGGTTGGAAGCCCCAGAAGCACTCCCTTCGACAGCCGGATGGGACACTCGGCGGAGAGCACAGTACCGACAGGTCCAGGATTATGTTGAAAGGAACTTGTGCCGGAGTCGGGGACAGCAGGAGCAGTGCTTCAACAAGAACTTCCAGCCTGGGGATGTAGTGCTGAAGCGAAAAAGAAGGACCCACAAGCTGGATGATCAATGGGAAAAGACCCCGTATGTAGTACAGCCCACTGAATGGGAGAATGGGAAGGCCTACCAGATCAGCCGTGACCAGGGGAGGACTTTGGCCACGGTTTCCCAGGACCATCTAAAGAGATGCCCACCACCATTGCGGGTAGCAGCTGAAGCTCCAGTTCCCAGACCGGCGGAGAAAGAAAAAGAAGTAATCCATACCATGATGGGTGATTTCCCAGCAGACTGGCCTACGCAGAACGGCGCGGTGATTCTTCCAGTGATACTGTTCCCACAACCTGTGGATGAGGAAGTGATGGAAGTGATCGACCATGAGCCAGTGCCCAGCTGTACCCAGCTCCCCTACGCCTGCCCCACACGATAGCAGGGAGGAGGAACTAGTTGTTCCCTCTGCCCCACTGCCTGCCACCACTGACACTGGGCCCCGAAGGTCCACCCGTCCCAACCTAGGTAGAGCCCCACTTAGGTACAGGGAAACTACTCTTTAAAGGGGGCTTTGTGTGTTGAGTGTATAGATAAAAGTTTGAATGATAAGATTGAATCAACCGAAGAAGTTATCTGATTGGAACCGTGATTGAACCGGCCGTTGCCGCCAACTAGTCCCCGTAGGGACTGTCTGCAACCGTTGCGTAAGGAACTTCTTACGGACAAGCCCGAGAACTTGCAGGGCAACCACAAACTGGTGGAATGTAAATAATTGTTGGCCTGAAACCGTTACCGCCTCTGGAGAGGCTGATTTGGAAGATGGGCCTGGAGGAAAGGGATGGCCCAGGCCCGCCACTACCGTAACCGGTGGCGATCCTCCGGGGGTTCAGGGGTCCCCATGGACGCGGGTCCTCTGAAAGAGACTGAACCCGCTCGGGCAACTTGGTTCTGGACTGGGGTCAAGGGGTGCTGCCCATTTCTTAGGGGCAGCCTAAGGGTCAGGTTGTTTGGGTGGGAGAAGAGCGGAGGCCGTACCGTTTGATAAACATACCATTAGTAACGTTTAAGAATGTGCCTCCCGTTTTGGGAAGTTTGACTAAAAATGCTTGTGTTTTAAATGTTTTTACTCTTTTACAGTTAACAAAAATAAAACCGGTGATGGACGGGCAGCCCGCGGACGGTCTGCATTTTACTAAGGGGGAATGTGGCGCCCTGGACAAGCCAGGATGTCACAGGTACTGCAACAACACACCCCACACCCCGGCTAGGCACATCGAAGTCAGACAAAAATCCTTGTTGCCTCCCTTCAGGGGCTGATGTCCACACCAGGGGGTGGAGCCAGGCGGTTGACCCCACCCACCGAGGAGTTCACAGTCCTGGAGGCGGGAAAAGGAAGTCAGAGTAGTGGAGAGTAGTGCAGAGTCGAGTTGAAGAGTGAAGTGGTAGTGGAGCAGACTGACCGTGTCCGGGTGCGTGGCCCGGGCACATACAGCAAGGTTGGCAGACGGTGGTGACCGTCTGCAGGAGGGGCTGATTGACGTGAACCGTAAGGACCGGGGACGGGCGGTGGCCCACCGGTACCGGATCGGGGAGCAAAGAGAAGCCAGCGCTATTCGGCAGGGCCTACGGACCCCGACCAGGCTTAGTCGCCGTAAAACCGGTCAAATCCATTAGCGAAGGGAACCTCCGGGGTTTCTCAGCAGTCAAGACCCGATTGAAGGCAACCGCTCAAACCATGAAGGGAAATACAGTCACCGCCAAGGCTACAGTTCCCAGAGCCTGAGGGCAAAAGGGGCTCCCTCACCATCCATCCAAGCTGGGGAGCGGGTTACAGGTGGGAAGCCACCAGAACCGAGAACATAACAGGTGCAGGGAAAGGCAGTCACCGCCAACCTACCGGAAGAAGAACCACCGCAGCCGTCTGTGGGACCCGTCCATCCAGCCGTTTGTTTTACCGGAGACTTTGCATTCATCATTGGCTGAGTGAGTACCACCGTGCCGTGCGGCACCGCGCTGCCCCCGCGACCCTGCACCTCACCAGGTCCCGCAACCCACCTGCCATTCCTCCCTCACCGGGCCCCGGGACAAAAAACCCCCCCTACCCACAGAGGGGAAAAACAACATCCAGGCTGCTCCCTGTCATCGCTCCCGAGATCCCCGTCCAGAGCAGCGGTGGTGTCACAACCTCACCACAACCGTGAGTGGCGTCACGGACAATAAATCCCCAAAACCATTCCCCTTTTCACTCACGGGCGAGGAGCGCCGCTCGAGTCCCCGGATCCGGCCCACCGCTCAAGCCACCGAGCAGCAAGCGAAGCAGCAGCGCCGGACCCGAGCGTGGTGAGCGCAGCGTCCCCTCCCCACCCGCGACATAAGTCTTCACAAGGTTGGCACACACTGTTGGTGGTATGTTGGCCCATTGCTCCATGCAGATCTCCTCTAGAGCAGTGATGTTTTGGGCCTGTCACTGGGCAACACGGACTTTCAACTCCCTAAAAAGGTTTTCAAGGGGGTTGAGATCTGGAGACTGGCTAGGACCTTTATATGCTTCTTACAAAGCCACTCCTTCATTGCCCTGGCGGTGTGCTTGGGGTCATTATCATGCTGAAAGACCCAGCCATGTTTCATCTTCAATGCCATTGCTGATGAAAGGAGGTTTGCACTCAAAATCTCATAATACATGGCCCCATTCATTCTTTCATGTACCGGATCAGTCGTCCTGGTCCCTTTGCAGAGAAACTGCTCCACAGCATGATGTTGCCACCCCCATGCTTCACAGTAGGTATGGTGTTCTTTGGATGCAACTCAGCATTCTGTCTACCAAATAGTTCTACTTTGGTTTCATCAGACCATATTCTCCCATTACTCTTCTGAATAATCCAAATGCTCTCTAGCAAAATTCATACGGGCCCGGATATGTACTGGCTTAAGCAGGGAAACACGTCTGGCACTGCAAGATCTGAGTCTCTGGTGGCGTAGTGTGTTACTGATGGTAGCCTTTGTTACGGTGGTCCCAGCTCTATGCAGTTCATTCACTATGTCCCCCTGCATGGTTTTGGGATTTTTGCTCACCGTTCTGGTGATCATTTTCACCTCACGGGGTGAGATCTTGCGTGGAGGCCCAGATTGAGGTAGATTATTAGTGATATTGTATGTCTTCTATTTTCTTATTATTGCTCCCACAGTTGATTTCATCAAACCAAGCTGATTGCCTATTGCAGATTCAGTCTTCCCAGCCTGGTGCAGGGATACAATATTGTTTCTGGTGTCCTTCGACAGCTCTTTGGTCTTCACCATAGTGGAGTTTGAAGTGTGACTGTTTGAGGTTGTGGGACGGGTGTCTTTTATACTGATAACAAGTTCAAACAGGTGACATTACTACAGGCAATGAGTGGAGGACAAAGGAGCCTCTTAACGAAGAAGTAACAGGTTTGTGAGAGCCAGAAATCTTGTATGTTTGTATTTTGACTAAATACTTGTTTTCCACCATAATGTTCCCAAAAATTTTTTGATTTTCTGGATTTGTTTTCTCATTTTGTCTCTCATAGTTGTGGTCTACCTATGATTGTCTTTTTATATCCACAATTATTTTACTAGGGTATCGTAATATGAGAGGCCCTACGCCAATTATATATTTATATTTACTGTATGCCATAGACCCGCAGACCGGGTCTGATTTGGAAGTGTCAGACAGGCTGTTACACAGGCTGGCGGCGCTGTGTGACTGCAACCAATCACAGATGCTGGTGGGCGAGGGATGCAGTGAAAATGCATGAGCCTAATAAGTGGCCCTGGAAGAAGAATGAGCGGCCGTGGGAGCAATGTACAGCCATGCCGGTATAGCGCGCTTGCTTTATAATTTTTTTCTTTATTTTTCTGTGTTTTTTATTTCCCGAGTTCCCGATCTGGATCAGTACCCAGAATTCCCTGAGAATTCCGGGCCTGGCACTTCGGTGCCTTTGAACTCGCGGGGGTCGGACTTCGGAGTCCGGTACACCCATCACTATAATTTTCAGAAAAAAATAAATCAAAATCATAATTTAAAAACACACCATAAATGCATCCACAACGACCCCAAAATGCGCCAAAAACGCAGAATCAATACAAGCGGTTTTTTTGGGTTTTTTTATTTCCATGCTCTCTGGGACAAGGTGCAGATTTGATGTCTCAAATGTGCAGTTTTTTGTGTCAACAAGGCTGCAACATTCGCATGTAGCCTAATACCTCTATCTGTCCTTGTTAGTGCAAAGAGAATTGTTTCTTAACTAAGGCTACAGAGTGTTTTAAAAAAAAAAAAAAAGCCATTTAGGCAGAGTTAATTGCGTTAAAATACCTACTGTAATGCCTGCTTTACACGCTTCAATAAATCTTTCAATCCGTCGTGGGGGTCAAGTTGTAAGTGACGCACATCCGGCATCGTTCGTGACGTATTTGCGTGTGACACCTACGTGCGATCAAGATTGAACGCAAATACGGTGATCGCATACACGTCGTTTATTCCTCATACATTGGACGTTTTGTTGTACGAACCTAGTCAATTGAAACGTGTGACATCCCTCATACGATTGTGATGTCTGAGGCTATGTGCGCAGGTGTGCGCTCTGCACCACAGCTTAAAAAAGGTCCACTTCAGAGCGCAGCTGAAAAGCTGCGTTCTGAAGCGCCTCACAATGTCTGTCATGCACTAATCTCTGTCAGTCGGTCACTATCTCTGTCCCTCTCTCTCTGTCCATGTCAGTCTATCCCTCTTACCCCCCCCTCTCATACTCACCTATCCCCGATCCCCGGCGCGGTGCTGCACGGCATTCACACTGCTCCGGCGGCTTTTACTATTTTGAAAAAGCCGGCCGCCCATTAAACAATCTCGTATTCCCTGCTTTCCCCGCCCACCGGCGCCTATGATTGGTTACAGTGAGACACGCCCCCCACGCTGAGTGACAGGTGACACACTGCACCCAATCACAGCAGCCGATGGGCGTGTCTATACTGTGCAGTGAAATAAATAATTAAATAATTAAAAAACACGGCGTGCGGTCCCCCCCAATTTTAATACCAGCCAGATAAAGCCATACGGCTGAAGGCTGGTATTCTCAGGATGGGGAGCTCCACGTTATGGGGAGCCCCCCAGCCTAACAATATCAGCCAACAGCCGCCCAGAATTGCCGCATACATTATATGCGACAGTTCTGGGACTGTACCCGGCTCTTCCCGATTTGCCCTGGTGCGTTGGCAAATTGGGGTAATAAGGAGTTATTGGCAGCCCATAGCTGCCAATAAGTCCTAGATTAATCATGTCAGGCGTCTATGAGACACCTTCCATGATTAATCTGTAAATTACAGTAAATAAACACACACACCCGAAAAAATCCTTTATTAGAAATAAAAAACACAAACATATACCCTGGTTAACCACTTTAATCAGCCCCAAAAAGCCCTCCATGTCCGGCGTAATCCAGAATGCTCCAGCGTCGCTTCCAGCGCTGCTGCATGGAGGTGACCGGAGCAGCAGAACACAGCCCCGCTCCGGTCACCTCCACACAGCAACTGAAGACAGCCTCGCGATCAGCTGAACTGTCACTGAGGTTACCCGCTGTCACTGGATCCAGCGGTGGCCGCGGGTAACCTCAGTGACAGCTCAGCTGATCGCGCTACTCACCGCCGCTCCTCTCACCTGCACGCAGCAACTGAGGTTAGTAGCGCGATCAGCTGAGCTGTCACTGAGGTTACCCGCGGCCACCGCTGGATCCAGTGACAGCGGGTAACCTCAGTGACAGCTCAGCTGATCGCGTGGCTGTCTTCATTAGCTTGTGTGGAGGTGACAGGAGCGGCTGTGTCTGCTGCAGCTCCGGTCACCTTCATGCAGCAGCGCTGGATGCGACGCTGGAGCATCCTGGATTACGCCGGACATGGAGGGCTTTTTTGGGCTGATTAAAGTGGTTAACCAGGGTATATGTTTGTGTTTTTTATTTCTAATAAATGATTTTTTCGGGTGTGTGTGTTTATTTAGTGTAATTTACAGATTAATCATGGAGGGTGTCTCATAGACGCCTGACATGATTAATCTAGGACTTATTGGCAGCTATGGGCTGCCAATAACTCCTTATTACCCCGATTTGCCAACGCACCAGGGCAAATCGGGAAGAGCCGGGTACAGTCCCAGAACTGTCGCATCTAATGTATGCGGCAATTCTGGGCGGCTGTTGGCTGATATTGTTAGGCTGGGGGGCTCCCCATAACGTGGGGCTCCCCATCCTGAGAATACCAGCCTTCAGCCGTATGGCTTTATCTGGCTGGTTTTAAAATTGGGGGGGACCGCACGCCGTTTTTTAAATTATTTAATTATTTATTTCACTACACAGTATAGACACGCCCACCGGCTGCTGTGATTGGGTGCAGTGTGACACCTGTCACTCAGCGTGGGGGCGTGTCTCACTGTAACCAATCATAGGCGCCGGTGGGCGGGGTAAGCAGGGAATACGAGATTGTTTAATGGGCGGCCGGCTTTTTCAAAACAGTAAAAGCTGCCGGAGCAGTGTGAATGCCGTGCAGCGCCGGAGATCGGTGAGTATATGAGAGAGGGCTGCTCAATTCAGTTACTCAGGAGTTTAGCGGTCACCGGTGAGCCCTTCACAGGTGACCGCTAATCAGGAGGCGGCACAGACAGAGCCGCAGCATGACAATGAAGTCGGGAGAAGTTCACCCGAGTTCATTCAGATTGTGCGGCTCTTTCTGTGTCTGCTGTAATCTGCCATTCAGCTCTGCTACATGGCTGTCTGTGTCTGCTGTCAGCGGCCATGTAGCAGTGCTGAATGGCAGATCATAGTATCATAGTTTTAAGGTTGAAGGGAGACTCTAAGTCCATCTAGTTCAACCCGTAGCCTAACATGTTGATCCAGAGGAAGGCAAAAAAAACCCCAATGTGGCAAACAAGTTCCAATGGGGAAAAAATTTCCTTCCTGACTCCACATCCGGCAATCAGACTAGTTCCCTGGATCAATACCCTGTCATAAAATCTAATATACATAACTGGTTATATTAAATTTTTCAAGAAAGGCATCCAGGCTCTGCTTAAATGTTAGTAGTGAATCACTCATTACAACATCATGCGGCAGAGAATTCCATAGTCTCACTGCTCGTACAGTAAAGAATCCTCGTCTGTGATTATGATTAAACCTTCTTTCCTCAAGACGTAGCGGATGCCCCCGTGTTCCAGTCGCAGGCCTAGGTGTAAAAAGATCTTTGGAAAGGTCTCTGTACTGTCCCCTCATATATTTATACATTGTGATTAGATCTCCCCTAAGCCTTCGTTTTTCCAGACTAAATAACCCCAAGTTTAATAACCTGTCTTGGTATTGCAGCCCACCCATTCCTCTAATAATCTTAGTCGCTCTTCTTTGCACCCTCTCCAGTTCAGCTATGTCCTTCTTATATATTGGTGACCAGAATTGTACACAGTATTCTACGTGCGGTCGCACTAGTGACTTGTACAGAGGTAGAACTATATTTTTTTCATGAACACTTATACCTCTTTTAATACATCCCATTATTTTATTAGCCCTGGCAGCAGCTGCCTGACACTGTCCACTAAAGTGAAGTTTACCATCCACCCATACACCCAAGTCTTTTTCTGTGTCTGTTTTACCCAGTGTTCTACAATTAAGTACATAATCATAAATGTTATTTCCTCTACCCAAGTGCATGACCTTACATTTATCTACATTAAACTTCAATTGCCACTTCTCAGCCCAATCCTCCAATTTACATAAATCTCCCTGTAATATAAAATTATCCTCCTCTGTATTGATTACCCTGCAGAGTTTAGTATCATCTGCAAATATTGAAATTCTACTCCGCATGCCCCCAACAAGGTCATTTATAAATATGTTGAAAAGAAGCGGGCCCAATACTAACCCCTGTGGTACCCCACTATGAACTGAGACCCAGTCCGAGTACGTACCATTAATAACCACCCTTTGTTTCCTATCACTGAGCCAGTTTTTAACCCAGTTACACATATTTTCCCCTATCCCCATTATTCTCATTTTATGTACCAACCTTTTGTGTGGCACCGTATCAAAAGCTTTTGAAAAGTCCATATACACAACATCCACTGCATTTCCCTGGTCCAGGCTTGAACTTACCTCTTCATAGAAGCTGATCAAATTAGTTTGACAGGATCGATCCCTCATAAACCCATGTTGATACTCTGTCATAAGGTTATTTTTCTTGAGATACTCCAGTATAGCATCTCTCAGTGATTTCGAGGCGGCGGCGTACTTCCTGCTGGGTTAAGCAGGTAATATTCAAGGGTGAATTTATGGCATCACTGGTCATGTCATCTGCCATGGCATTTTCTTGTATAAAAACCGTAGAAAAAAAGTCATTCAGCAGGTTGGCTTTACCCTCATCCCCTTCCACCATTTCACCAAGACTATTTTTAAGGGGGCCAACACTATCGCTTTTCAGTTTTTTACTGTTTATGTAGTTAAAGAATATTTTAGGATTATTTTTACTTTCTCTCGCAATGAGTCTCTCTGTCTCAAACTTAGCTAACTTAATTTGCTTTTTACATATTTTATTTAATTTTCTATAATTATATAATGCCTCATCACTACCTACCCTCTTTAATTCTTTTAAGGCTTTCTGTTTTTCTTTTATTGCTTCCCTTACAGCTCTATTTAGCCATAGGGGTTTCCTCCTATTTCTAGCATGTTTGTTCCCATAGGGTATATTTTCTGCACAAGCCCTATTCAGGATGCTCATAAAAGTGTCCCATTTGCTTTGTGTACTTTTATTACTTAGTACATCATCCCAGTTTATTGCACTAAGATCATCTCTCAACCGTTTAAAATTTGCTTTCCTGAAGTTTAGTGTCCTTGTAGCCCCTCTACTATACATCTTACTAAAGAATACATGAAAACTTATTATTTTGTGATCACTATTCCCCAAGTAACCCCCAACTTGTATATTTGATATGCGGTCTGGCCTATTGGTTAGTACAAGGTCTAGTAGTGCTCCCCCTCTTGTGGGGTCCTGTACCATTTGTGAAAGGTAATTATCTTTCATTGTTATCAAAAATCTATTTCCTTTGCTGGAACTGCAAGTTTCTGTTCCCCAATTTATATCAGGATAGTTAAAGTCCCCCATAATAATTACCTCTCCGAGACTCGCTGCTTTATCAATTTGCTTTATGAGGAGATTCTCTACCTCTTCCATAATATTCGGCGTCTTATAACACACCCCTATCAGTATTTTATTATTCATTCTCCCCCCCCTTATCTCCACCCATAGGGACTCTACATTCTCAGTACCCTCACATATGTTGTCACGCAGGATGGGTTTTAAGGATGATTTTACATATAGACACACACCTCCCCCTCGCTTATTTGTACGGTCATTCCTGAATAGGCTATAACCCTGTAAATTAACAGCCCAGTCATAGCTCTCATCCAGCCATGTCTCTGATATCCCCACTATATCATAATTTTCTTCCAACAATATTAATTCTAATTCCTCCACCTTATTTGTGAGGCTTCGGGCATTAGTGTACATGCACGTTACGTATGACTCTGTACCTATATTCCTGCTTACTGTATTGACTGTCCTAACCCTTCCCCCCGTACCACCCCCAATTTCATTACTTGTGCCCTGGTCACTATCTGCACTACATTCCCCTTCTATAAAGTGAATACCCTCGCCCCCCATTCCTAGTTTAAACACTCCTCCAACCTTCTAGCCATTTTCTGCCCCAGCAGAGCTGCACCCTCCCCATTAAGATGCAGCCCATCGATAGCATAGAATCTGTAGCCAACTGAAAAGTCGGCCCAATTCTCCAGGAACCCAAAACCCTCTTTCCTACACCAATTCTTGAGCCACCTGTTAACCTCCCTGATCTCTCTTTGCCTCTCTGGTGTGGCTCGTGGCACAGGTAGTATTTCCGAAAATACCACCTTTGAGGTCCATGCTTTAAGCTTACAACCTAATTCCCTGAAATCATCTTTAAGGACCTTCCACCTACCTCTAACTTTGTCATTTGTGCCAATATGTACAATGACCGCTGGGTCCTCCCCAGCCCCTCCCAGTAATCTGTCAACCCGATCAGCGATGTGCCGAACTCGAGCGCCAGGAAGACAACACACTGTTCGGCGATCCCTGTCTTTGTGACAGATTGCCCTATCTGTCCCCCTAATAATTGAGTCCCCCACTACCAGTACCTGTCTTGCCTGCCCTGCACTCCTATTCCCCCCCTTACTGGAGCAGACACTCCTGTGGCGTTCAGAGGTCATGCCTTGCTGCAGCAATGCTACCCCTGTAATGACATCCCCCTCATCTGCCAAGTTTGCAAACCTATTGGGGTGTGTCAGTTCAGGACTAGCCTCCCTAGCACTTTTCCCTTTACCCCCCTTTCTAACTGTCACCCAGCTACCTACCTCACCGTCCTGCCGCTCCCTACTACGATCCTCCCCCACATCTGACCCAGCAAGCTGCTGCTCAGTGAGCAGCACACTCCTTTCCATATTGCTAATGCATCTCAGAGTTGCCAGCTGCTCATTTAGATCCAGTATCTGGGCTTCCAAACGTGCAACTTGCGCACATCTCGAACAACAGTATGCACCCTCGAACGGCTTTTCAAGGACTGCATACATGAGACAAGATGTACACTGGATCGCATTAGCAATAGTGGAGCACATTTTCTAATGGGGATAGCACTAAACAAATGTTAAGTAATTAAACAACTAAATACAAACAATTCTATTCACACTTACTTTTGCTCACACTTTGCTCACTCACGCTCACAATGAAGAAGACAGGCGCGCGGCTTTCAGAAGTCTTCCTTCCGGCTGTAACAGCCAAAACCCGGTTCTCCTTGAGCTCGCGGTGACTCTTCACTTATCCCAGAAGGCACTGGGAATATGCAAATTATCCTCGCAAGACTCCTTCCCTGGCTTTCAGAAGTCTTCCTTCCGGCTGTAACGGCCAAAACCCGGTTCTCCTTGAGCTCGCGGTGACTCTTCACTTATCCCAGAAGGCACTGGGAATATGCAAATTATCCTCGCAAGACTCCTTCCCTGGCTTTCAGAAGTCTTCCTTCCGGCTGTAACGGCCAAAACCCGGTTCTCCTTGAGCTCGCGGTGACTCTTCACTTATCCCAGAAGGCACTGGGAATATGCAAATTATCCTCGCAAGACTCCTTCCCTGGCTTTCAGAAGTCTTCCTTCCGGCTGTAACGGCCAAAACCCGGTTCTCCTTGAGCTCGCGGTGACTCTTCACTTATCCCAGAAGGCACTGGGAATATGCAAATTATCCTCGCAAGACTCCTTCCCTGGCTTTCAGAAGTCTTCCTTCCGGCTGTAACGGCCAAAACCCGGTTCTCCTTGAGCTCGCGGTGACTCTTCACTTATCCCAGAAGGCACTGGGAATATGCAAATTATCCTCGCAAGACTCCTTCCCTGGCTTTCAGAAGTCTTCCTTCCGGCTGTAACGGCCAAAACCCGGTTCTCCTTGAGCTCGCGGTGACTCTTCACTTATCCCAGAAGGCACTGGGAATATGCAAATTATCCTCGCAAGACTCCTTCCCTGGCTTTCAGAAGTCTTCCTTCCGGCTGTAACGGCCAAAACCCGGTTCTCCTTGAGCTCGCGGTGACTCTTCACTTATCCTAGAAGGCACTGGGAATATGCAAATTATCCTCGCAAGACTCCTTCCCTGGCTTTCAGAAGTCTTCCTTCCGGCTGTAACGGCCAAAACCCGGTTCTCCTTGAGCTCGCGGTGACTCTTCACTTATCCCAGAAGGCACTGGGAATATGCAAATTATCCTCGCAAGACTCCTTCCCTGGCTTTCAGAAGTCTTCTTCCTTCCGGCTGTAACGGCCAAAACCCGGTTCTCCTTGAGCTCGCGGTGACTCTTCACTTATCCCAGAAGGCACTGGGAATATGCAAATTATCCTCGCAAGACTCCTTCCCTGGCTTTCAGAAGTCTTCTTCCTTCCGGCTGTAACGGCCAAAACCCGGTTCTCCTTGAGCTCGCGGTGACTCTTCACTTATCCCAGAAGGCACTGGGAATATGCAAATTATCCTCGCAAGACTCCTTCCCTGGCTTTCAGAAGTCTTCCTTCCGGCTGTAACGGCCAAAACCCGGTTCTCCTTGAGCTCGCGGTGACTCTTCACTTATCCCAGAAGGCACTGGGAATATGCAAATTATCCTCGCAAGACTCCTTCCCTCATAGTGACATAGTAAAAACGCATCCCTACACATTACACACACTTGGCAAGTCAATAAATAAAAAAAAAAAAAGGGTGCCCAATGCATACGTCACAGAACACATGATCTAAAGGATCACACACTAAATTGATCAATTTAACATAGACTACTAACGCACGTGTGACAGCAAATGAACGACCTACGTGCAATCTTATTCAATCGCATATGCGACCTGGGCGTGTCACATCGCATACGAGATCGCACACCTAATTGTAAGGTGTAAAGCTGGCTTTAGACTAAACAAACCGCCATTTTGTAGGTATAATTCTAAAACCGCTGCTGTCTGTCCTTGGTAGTACACGGAGACTTGTTTCTTGAATAAAGTTATAGAGTTTAAAAAAAGCCATTTAGGCAGGGTTGATTTCGTTACATTAACTGCTGCAAGATCAAACAGTCCCTTAAAGGGATAATTCCAATACACTATTCTGTAATAAGAGTTTGCTTAGCTGCCTACCTAATTAAAAATGTGCAAGTCATGCATTTAGGGATGGGGTGCTGACATTGGTGCATGCCATGGGTATGGCTACGTGATAGGGCAAACTGCTTGCTTCTGTGGGAGAACCCCAAACCCCATCTTCTTCTAGGTTCTTGTCCCAATTTGCAGGGAGTGGTGGCGCAGTACACCATTGTTGAAGTCAAAGAACGAGCAGCTCGTTGGCTGGATGGCAGATAATGCTACCAGTCTCTTTACCATCATCACCTTGTGTTCCACACGGTCCAGTCTCACTAGCCAAGACCCTAGACCAAATAATCCTCACCCTGACCCTGTTGTCTCCCACCCTGACAAGTCACGGAAGACAAGTCACCCCACACCTGGACACTCCTAGGAGCTCTTTAGCTTTCCCTTTATGACTTCTTCTGACCTCTAACCATGCACATTTCAAGAGGGACATGAGAAGGTTGTGTGCGATAATTCACAATTATTTGAGCAGCCGCTGTTGGTGGGATAAGGCAATTACTGTCTCAAGAGGTGGATCATGATCAGACATAGTTGCCATCAGAAAGAAGGTAATGCGACACCATAACAAAGTTTCCATGAAAAATGTAAAATCCACTTTATTTGATTAAAAGCATTCTTTATAGCTCATGGTATAGAAAAGTAAAAGGGTGGGGAAAGAAATCAGTAATGCGTTTCTGACAGACGGACCATAATCACTGCGGTGATTAAGGACCAATGTCGGTCAGAAATGCGTTCCGGTTTCTTCGCCACCTCTTAATGGTCTTTACCATGTACTATACTGGATACTTTCAATCATTCAAATAAATTGGATTTTACATTTTTCATGGAAATTTTGTGCTGGTTGCATTAGCTTCTTTCTCTGGTCCTTTGAAGTTTATAACCGTGCACTAGTCCCAAGTTCCATCAGCGTTTCCCTGTCTTCTTACACCAGCTCCTGCATTCCCTCCTCTTCCTCTTCCTCCTGCTTCTCATTCTTAGCTGAATTATGCTCCCCATTGGTCGCAAATTGAGTGTGCTGCCTCGGCAAAATGGTAACACGCTCTGCTGAAATTCATCTCTTTAGGTGATAAACCATACAGAGCTGTTGAACTGTCTAAGAGCCGATCCATCGTTGGTGCTCACCGATGAACCTAGAACAAGGCATGGGCGTAACCTCATAGCTGGCCTGAAGCTTGGCAAGCCGGAATACGTTCTATTCCTGGCCCATGTACTTAACTTAGTTGTACAGCGGTTTCTGAAAACATACCCAGACTTGCTGGAGCTACTTATCAAGGTGTCCTCCCATTTCAGAAAGTCACTTACCGCCGCCACGGGTAGGCAATGCTGCAGCAGCGCTTTCAATTGCCACCTCACCAAATGTTTTGCGACCTGCCCATGTGCTGGAAACATTACACATGTTGGCAAGGTTTAGTGATCAGCAGAGGGCAGTAGTTGATTACCAGCTCCAACATGCACTTTGAACTTCCAATCAGCCTCCAAACATAACAACTGCGGATTGGGCATTGATATCTGTGTAGTGCAAATGTTCCTTCATTAGCTTGCCTCTCCACAGCAAGGATGCCAAATACCTCAGTGCCGCAACCAGACTGCACCACCTTCCTGCACATGTCAACCGGTAACTCGCTTAGGACACCCACACTCGTTCTCTTAAAGGGCCAGCACACTAATTCCCGGAAGTGCCTCTCAGTCTATGGCTGAGAAGCACTAGTTATTTAAGGCATCCTCCCACTAGGGAAGGTGCCTGAGCAACATTGTCAGTTTATCTCCATCTAGCTAGCTAATTGTCAGGTCCCTTTGTCCATGATCCGTTACTTGTACCTGTATCCACCAACCTGTACCTGTCACCCTGTCCCTGCCATACCTTCCTTGTCTGTCTCCCCTGTCATCCAGTCTTATTCAGCCATACCAGCTGCAGCTGCCAGTACTAGTGATTCTACCTGTCCATCCAGCCTTACTGTCTTCCTCAGCCGCTCTGGCTGCACCAGTTGTACTGTTTGCCTCAGCCGGCCCGGCTGCACCTGTCAGCACTATAGACTGCCTGTCTGTACATGAACTTGTCCCTATCTGTCACCCTGTCTCTGTCCTGAGGATCATCTGCCACGGTCGCAAATACTGCCCTTGGAGTGGCACTTGGCGTCTACCCTGTAGGCACTTAATTAAGCCCCTTCTATTACAGGGTAAGCCAGGGTCCCCCCTGTGGTCCATTGAGTCCACTCCCACTTACCGCCTTTTCACTGGTGAGCGTAACAGATTACTCGGGCCATGGACTCCACTGGCTCTGACTCTCCACCCCTGATCGAATTATACGGTGAGATGTAGCACATGCGGGAGCAGCAAGCTCAAATCTTGACCCACGTATGGTCTGTGAGTGTTCACCGGAATTCTCCTGCTCCGTCTGTATCCGGACCTTGTCTGTCTAGTCTATCATGTTTAGACGGCAACCCCAAGCAATGCCGAGAATTCATTAACCTGTGCACTGTGCAGTTTGAGCTGTTGGCCCACCAGTTTTCTTCAGACCAGGCCAAGGTGGCTTTGGAAATGTTGCACATCGGTGGGGAGGCTCTCGTCTAGATAAATCTCCTGTAGAAATGACCTAGTTACCTTGAAGAACGTTTTTAATGAGCTGGGCCATAATGCTACTGCTGCGTCTTCTCTTTTGCAGTTGCGTCTAGAAGTTCAGACTGCGAGTGTCACAGAGAGTTATGCTCAAAATTCACTGAGTGTCATGGCGGCATCAGACGCTGTTCACACTACAGATTTTAACACTCCACACTATGGTTTCTCTGGTATTTCTGATTTACCAAGGCAGGCCCAGGTGTCGACCAGCTATGTGCTCATTAATGGTCAATCTAGCAAGAGTTAACCTCTGCTAGCCACTTTTGGGATCACATATTGTTGGAAACCTATCATATTTACTCCCTGCCTTTTTAAGATGGTGGAATCGGTCTTCCCACACCAACTATAGTTTATTGCTGAGTTGGCCTGTGTGCTGGTCTGCCCCAGTCCTGCTGGTGATTATGTTGCATGGTGCTTCACGTTTTGGAATTCTCTTATCATTGTTTTCTTCCTGCTCTTATTTTCCTCTTTACCTCTTATTGTCTGTCTTATACCTTTTTTTGTGTGAGCCTGCTGTGAGATAGCTTTGATTTTCCCTGTTTGTCTCTCTCTGTTGGTTTTATCACACTCCTGTCCTGGCACTCCATTGGAGTAGAGGTTAGAGGGTATAAGATCAGGGCTGGTCAGGAGCAAGGTTAAGAAGGTGGCCAATATCCTGACCTTCAGAGGTAACTCTAAGATAAGAGATAACTAGGGTCTCCCTAGTCCAGTGATGGCGAACCTATGGCACGCGTGCCAGAGAGGGCACGCAGAGCACTCTCTGCTGGCACGCGCGTCCTTGCCTCAGGCAGAATCGTACTGCCGTTTTGAATTGCTGGCATGCTAGTGCTAGCAGTTCAAAGTTTTGACTGTCAGATCGGAGGAAACATTGCTCCTCCCGCTGACAACCCCCGCAGCGTCATTAAGCCCGACTGTCGCATACCGTGATGTGACGGCCGCTGCCTCAGGCAGAATCGTACTGCCGCTTTAAATTGCTAGCGCTAGCAGTTCAAAGTTGTGACTGTCGGATATGAGGGGACATTGCTCCTCCCGCTGACACCCCCCCGCAGCGTCATTAAGCCCGACACTGTCTCATACCTTGATGTGACGGTGACGGCGCCATCACGTGTTGTGGCCGCGGCAGTGCGGGAATAGAGAAGACTTCAGGAGACCAGGAGCGAGCAGTGGTGAAGTGGGAGTAGGAAGGTGAGTAGTAGTATGATTTTATTTTTTTTTTTACTATCTAGAGGCGACTAAAAAGTAACAAATAAAGACTATGAGTGGGCACAGTATTATATGTATCTGGATGGGGCACAGTATTATATGTATCTGGATGGGGCACAGTATTATATGTATCTGGATGGGGTACAGTATTATATGTATCTGGATGGGGCACAGTATTATATGTATCTGGATGGGGCACAGTATTATATGTATCTGGATTGGGCACAGTATTATATGTATCTGGATGGGGCACAGTATTATATGTATCTGGATGGGGCACAGTATTATATGTATCTGGATGGGGCACAGTATTACATGGATCTGGATGAGGCACAGTATTACAAGGATCTGGGTGGGGCACAGTACTAGATGGAGAGTATCAGGATGAGAACATTACATGTGCTGTGAATGTGGAGTGGGGTGGGGCTGTGGAACCAGTCTTATTGGATAGGTGGTGAACACAGTAATTAAAAGTTAAAGTGCACCTGTCACACGTTTGGCGGCTGTTGGCAATCTTCGCACCCGGACCGCCAGCGAAACTTTTGACATGTCTTTGACAGGTACAATTTAAGTTTTATATATATATATATATATATATATATATATATATATATATATATATATATATATATATATATATATATATATATATATATATATATATATATATATATATATATTTATTTTTTTTTTTTATATTTTTTCTTTTGTCAAATGTGGAGCTGCAGCCAATATGTATTTTTTCAGTTCACAGTGCAGCTTTCCGAGCCAGCCAGCTTTTCCGAGCCAGCCAGCTTTTCCGAGCCAGCCAGCTTTTCCGAGCCAGCCCAGACAGCTTCTCCGAGCCAGCCAGCTTCTCCGAGCCAGCCAGCTTCCCTTGCTACTTTCCAAGCTAATCAGGACTCAGAAGTTGGCAGCCACCAGATATGAGTACAGCAAAAAAAGCAAAAACAGATAGTGGAAGATCATTCCAAGAGGTCTGGACAGAGTCATTTGGAGTTATTGAACGCAGTGGGAAAGCATTATGTACTCTGTGTAATGAAAGTATTGTGTGTCGCACATCAAGTGTCAGACGGCACTTTGACACCAACCACAAAAATGTTGCCCAACTAAGTGAAACTGAACGAAAAGAGTTTCTTGAAGGCAAATTGAGAAAATATAATTACCAGTCTCTTAGTTTTTGCAACTATCTTTCTCCAAGTAGAACAAATCATCTAACAGCTGCCAGTTTTCAAATGTCTCTGGTCATAGCAAAACATGGTAAGCCCCTCTCTGATGGAGAAATTATCAAAGCAGCCATGTTGTCTGGGAGTAATTCTCTTTTTCATGATTTGCCAAATAAAGATAAAATTATTCAACGCATCTCTGAGATGCCACTTAGCAGAAATACTGTTAAAGATCGAGTCCAGCGCATGGCAAGTGATGTTAGTCAGCAGCTCACCACTGACCTACAAAAGGCAGCTTGTTACTCAATGTGCTTGGATGAAAGTACAGATGTAAAAAATCACGCAAGACTAGCAGTAATTTTGCGTTATGCTGCTGGTGACACTATGAGAGAGGAGCTGGTGAAACGGTTATCCTTGCCTGAAAGAACACAAGGGATAGCTATCCACAATGCTGTGATGGAGGCTTTTTTGTCACAAGATATAAGACCAGAAAACGTTGTTTCAATTACTAGTGATGGGGCACCTTCTATGGTGGGTAAATCATCTGGTTTCATAAAGTTCTTTGTTAAAGAAATAAAACATGAAGTCATTCAGTTCCATTGTATTATACATCAAGAAGCTCTCTGTGCCAGGGAAAGTAGCAAAATTGAGGATGTCCTTAAAGATGTCACAAAAATGGTTAATTACATCATAGCTCGTGCTCTAAATTCTTGACAATTTCAAAGCACTTCTTGAGGAGGTTCAGGCACAGTATAATTGCTTACTTATGTACAATAATGTCTGGTGGCTGAGCAGAGGACAAGTCCTGGAGAGATTTGTAGCTTGCTTGGAAGAAATTAGGCTGTTTATGAATGAAAAAGGGCAGGAATATCCACAGCTCACTGATATGGCCTGGCTTACCAACCTCATGTTTTTCACAGATTTTACACTACACTATGTAATGTACTGAACAAACAACTACAAGGTGTAGCTGTAGGGAAAACAGCAGAAAGAATGTTTTTTGATATTAAAACATTTGAGAGAAAACTTCAGGTTTTTGAAAGAGACATTTAAAGTGGGCAACTGAAATATTTTCCAAATCTAAAAATGCATTTAGAAAATTCTAAATTTGTAGACAGTCTCACCAGCCATCAAGAAATCTACAAGGAGTTTTCTTGCATTGTACGAGCTGCAAAAGTCAATTTTAGTAACAGATTTTTACAGTTCCGTAAAATGGAGACAACTCTGTGTTTTCTGACATTTCCAGAGAGAGCCAAATTTGAAGATATTGATCTTTCCTGCTTACAATGGTTAGATTTAGGGAATCTTGAAATGGAGCTATTGGAATTTCAAGAAAGCTCTATCTGGAAAAATAAATTCTGTGACCTGCGTGAAACACTTGAGAAGATAGAAGGAATGACAAAGGACAGCACAGTTAGTTCAGAAAATGAAATCCTTAAAGTGTGGAATTCTCTGCCAAATAATTTTAAGTCAATGAAAGCACTTGGGATTGCTTTACTTAACCTGTTTGGGTCGTCATATTCTTGTGAGCAGCTGTTTTCAGCTTTGAATTATATCAAATCTGACATTAGAAACAGACTAACAGATGACTTGAGTGCAGCATGTGTTGCCCTCAAACTTACAAAGTATGAGCCAAGGGTAGACAAGTTATCAGCATGCATGCAACAGCAAAAATCACATTAATTGTTCAAAAGCATGCCAAATGATTTGTAAAGTTCTGTTGTTCAGATTAAATTGCCCTTGTGGCACTTCACAATAAATAAATGGGTTTTGTGTTGTAGTTTGGGCACTCTGTCTCTGAAAGGTTCGCCATGACTGCCCTAGTCTGAGGGCCAGTCTAGGAGACCCTGTCTCCTGCTCTCTCCAATCATCATGACAGTGGGTCAATATACAGTTCAAGCGACACCCTTAACCAATTGCTTGCTCCTAAGGCTTAAAGGCCCCTTTACACACTGCAACATCGCTAGCGATATCACTGTAACGTCACCGGTTTTGTGACGTAATAGCGACCTCCCCAGCGACATTGCAGTGTGTGACATGCATCAGCGACCTGGCCCCCGCTGTGAGGTCGCTGATTGCTACAAATCTTTCAGGACCATTTTTTTGGTCCTTTGTTTACCACTGCGCAGCATGCATCGGTGTGTTTGACACCGTTACAACGACATCGTTAGCGACTTAGCCCGTAGGCTTGCTATAGCGTTCCCTACCAGCGAGGTCGTTATGCAGGTCCGGGATCGCTGGAAAATCTCGTTGGCCAGATCTGCCTGTTTGACAGCTCCCCAGTGACTGTTTAGAGACTTTCCAGCGATTCCGGCAAGATCGCTAGAAAGTCTGTGTGTAAAGGGGCCTTTAAGGTGACTGAGTTATCAAGTGTGGTCCAGATTTTTTGCCATTGACTCATCCCTTCTCTCCCAAGGGGTCTTTATAGAGTGTGTACAGGGTCTAGAACTTTGCATAGGGGTACTCCATTTGGAGCTCATATCGTGTTATGTGCTCAAAGACCTTGCTGCACGAGTATTGTTTGGCTTCCCTTGCTTTGCATTACATATCCCTATTGTTGACTGGAAAACCCAGGACATAATAAAATGGAGATGTTACTGTAATGAACACTGTCTAGGGAACTGTATCTCAGCGATAAGTTGGAGCTTAGGTAGATAAACATGTGGCTTAGAAATTAGTGCAGGAAGGAAGGGTTCGACTTCATGGAGAACTGGGCCGACTTTTCAGTCGGCTACAGAATCTATGGTAGGGATGGGCTGCACCTTAATAGGGAGGGTGCAGCTGTGCTGGGGGAGAAAATAGTCAGACGGATGGAGGAGCTTTTAAACTAGGATCTGAGGGAGACGGATGGTAGTGGAGCTAATAAGGGGATAGAGCAGATAGACAGTGAAACGGTAGGGATCAATGAAGGATTAGGGGGGCTGGGACATGCAAGGAACGTAGGGAGGCTAGGAGTAATAATTGTGTTAATAGTATTAAATGTCTACTGGCAAATGCAAGAAGTCTTGCAAACAAAATGAATGATTTGGAGACTCTTATGTCAACCATGGATTATGATGTGGTGGGCATTACGAAAACCTGGCTGGATGAAAGCCATGACTGGGTGACAAACTTAAAAGATTATACTACATTCAGGAAGGACAGGAAAGACAAAAAGGTGGTGGGGTGTGTATATTTATCAAATCTAACCTAAAACCTGTGTTGAATGATAACATTGGGGGGAGCTGCAACAATGTAGAGTCAGTGTGGGTAAATTTACATGGGGTGGGGAATAATGGAAAAATACTAATTGGAGTTTGCTATAAGCCTCCTAACATACCTGAACAAATAGAGGGGGAAATGCTGGAAGAAATTGAAAAGGCAGCTAATAATAATAATCGAGTTCTTATTATGGGGGATTTCAACTATCCAGACATTCAGTGGGACATAGAATCTTCTGGTTGTGCTAAATGCTGTAAGTTCTTGTCTACAATTCAAGACCATTACTTCTCTCAGATGGTAGATGAACCGACCAGGAGAGATAATTTGCTAGATCTGCTCCTGTCAAATCGACCGGATACAATTTCAGATCTACAGGTCCGGGAGCACTTGGGCAATAGCGATCATAATATGGTAATTGAATTTTAGGAAAGCTGATTTCAACAAATTTAAGGGGGCTTTACACACAACGACATATCTAACGATATGTTGTCGGGGTCACGGAATTCGTGTCGCACATCCGGCGTCGCTAGCAACATCGTTGCGTGTAACAGCTCCGAGCGAGTGT
Source organism: Anomaloglossus baeobatrachus (assembly GCF_048569485.1). Classification (NCBI taxonomy): domain Eukaryota; kingdom Metazoa; phylum Chordata; class Amphibia; order Anura; family Aromobatidae; genus Anomaloglossus; species Anomaloglossus baeobatrachus. The sequence goes on along the minus strand of NC_134359.1, from coordinate 173,352,098 downwards.
TAACTATCAAAAATACTCACCTAATCGTTGATCGTTGACACGTCGTTCATTTTCAAAATCTCGTTGGTTGTTGTAGATGTAGGTTGTTTGTCGTTCCTGAGGCAGCACACATCGATACGTGTGACACCCCGGGAACGATGAACAACAGCTTACCTGCGTCCTCCGGCAACAAGGTGGGCGTGTCGTTAATGCGGCTGGTCTCCGCCCCTCCGCTTCTATTGGTCGGCCGCTGTGTGACGTCGCTGTGACTGCGCACGAACCTCCCCCTTAACAAGGAGGTTGTTCGCCGCCTACAGCAACGTCGCTAGGAAGGTAAATATGTGTGACGGGTGTTAGCGATATTGTGTGCTACAGGCAGCGATTTGCCCGTGACACACACACACGACGGGGGCAGGTACACTCGCTAGCAATATCGCTAGCGATATCGTAGTGTGTAAAGCCCCCTTAAGGGAAGAGCTTAAATGTGTAGATTGGGACAATGTCATGGTAACTGGGGATACTGAACATAAATGGGGTAAGTTTAAGGATATACTACTAGAGTCCTGTAAAAAAACTTATACCCTCTGGTTATAAAATGTCAAGGAATAAAAAGAAACCACTATGGATAAATAAGACTGTACAAAGTATAATAAAACAAAAACAAAGGGCGTTTAAAATCTTAAAGGCTGAGAATACAGAAATAGTATTTAAGAAGTATAAAGATATCAATAGGAAATTCAAAAAAATAAATCAAGCAAGCAAAATTAGCTACTGAAACAAAAATCGCCAGGGACATTAAAATAAATCTCAAAATCTTTTATAAATACATTAATGCAAAAAGGAAAATAAAGGATAGTATCGGCCCCTTAAAATATAATAACAAGTTAGTTATAGAGGACAAACAAAAGACTGAGATATTAAACAGGCACTTCTCATCAGTGTTCACCAAGGAGCAGACTGTTCCAGGGATAATTGAAGAAGTGAAAAATCAAAGTTCACCACCCGATATAATTAATTTAACACAAGAAGAAGTACGCCTGCGTCTGAGTAAATTAAACATTGACAAATCCCCAGGGCCAGATGGCATTCATCCACGAATATTAAGGGAATTGAGCTCCGTAATCGACAGACCCTTGTATCTCATCTTTTTAGACTCGTTTGTAACAGGGTTGGTGCCTCAGGATTAGAGGATTGCTGATGTGGTACCGATATTTAAGAAAGGTAAAATGGTGGATCCAGGCAAGTACCGTCCAGTAAGACTGACATCAGTAGTATGCAAAGTTTTTGACGGCATTTTAAGGGATGACATGCAAAAATATATTGCAGAAAATAATATAAGTGACAGCATGGATTCATGAAAGATAAGTCTGTTGGGGTTCTATGAGGGAGTAAGGTGGGCTTTGCACACTACGACATCGCTGGGGTCAAATTGAAAATGACGCACTTCCGGCATCGCATGCGACATCGTAGTGTGTAAAGGCTCGATGATACGATTAACGAGCGCAAAAGAGTCGTAATCGTATCATCGGTGCAGCGTCGGCATAATCCATGATTACGCTGACGCGACAGTCCGATGTCGTTCCTCACTCCTGCGGCAAAGTGAGGCACACTATGGTAGGCATGTCTTAAATAGCCATTATAATCAAAGAAGATTGCTTACCAGCATGGGCAAGGAGGAGGAGGGAGAGGTCGCTATGCAACCTGAAGATGTGTGCCTCACTTTCCCCTGAGGAAGCTACAACTCTTTGTAGCGATACGCGTGGGGTTTCCACCCCACCCTTCTCATGATATTTGCTTTGCCATTTACCCCGTGCAGGACCCCTGGGTATGTGATTTGCCTTATACTGGTTCCAGACATTTGTTTTCAGGGCAGATTACTTTCATGCGGCTTTGAGGTATTTGTATGCAGCAATTGTCCTTCTGCCTGCTATTGTCTCATTTAGCATGCCGTGTTCACTGCCTGTTATTGATTGAACAAGGTTTTTTGGCTATCACACTTACTCTGATTTATCATGTGGGGTTTCTCTTTGGCTTGCTGAGAGGGTGGGGTGTATTTTGGTGGCTTATATTATTGGCACCAAATGTATGTACAAGCTTTTTTGCTTTTTTAATTGTTTTTAATGAACATCTGTGTGTTTGTATGTCCTTTTTGATTAATAAAATGATATTATATGGTTATTTCTGGTGATCCCACTTGTTGCACATTTTCTTTTTCTCTTGTGTACCATAATAGGTTGCACGTCAGTGTCACGCTGCGATCTCGTTAATGACGTCGGATGTGCGTCACTAACGACGTGACCCCGACGATAAAACATTAACGAGATTGTAGCGTGTAAAGCCCCCTTTATACTTAAACTCCAGAAGCAAGGACTAGAGGAAACTATATGCAACTGGGTAAGGAATTGGCTAAAAGATATTTGGTATTCTCATTAAAAATAATTCTGGTTAGAAATACGGCACTCCTTATAAACGTTGTTTGTGCTCAGATAGGGTCCAACTCCATAAACAATTAAGTAAGATCCGGCACTCAAACTTGTAGAATTTGCAAAAAGAATTTTTTTTTATTTTTTTATTATTTTTTTAACAGGCGTAGTATTCTGTGTGACCATCAATATTCAATATAATGTTTCGGTCATATATAACCTTCACATTATTTCACACTGTAAACATGATAAACAAAAGCAAACAAACTTCACATCATTTTGTAGAAAAAAAAATGTTTCACTTATTAAACGCATGCATAATGAAAACATATATCTCATCAGGGTGGAAGACATCAAGACATCAAAACAGGAACCGACTAAATAAAAAGGGAACATAAAGTCCATATATAGTGGTATATTTGATTTTCAGATAAGGAAATCACGGATTCCTATAAAAAACAATAGCATATATAACAATCAATGCATAGTAGAAATTTTTTTAATATAGAACCACTAATACTGTATATACTATATCCTGCATGAAAATTAACTGAAGTCAGACCACGGAAACAAATGTCCTACATTCAAAATAGAAGATAAATGGTTAATAGAAAATGTGTCTAAAGAGCCTGTCATTGTGTGGGGGAGAAGGATGGCCACAGCTCGTTTTGTAAACATTAACATAATGACTCACCAGGCTGCCTGTGTCAGGGGTCTCTCCACTGATAAGCCTGCTATTCTGATCTGCTGCCACTCAGGTTCTCTTTGGTATGCGTAATGAAGGGAAGCCTCATGCTGGGCTTTTAAATACACCGCGGCTGATCACATGAATTTAACTGCCTATGATATACAGGTACAAGAATCCATTTCCAGGTCTCAAACCAGAAGTGATGCGACTGGATGGCAGCTCTCTGCATATGGTTGGCACTAATGAGCATGCCTCCAAATCACTCAGTGTTATGCTGCTGGAAGCCTGTGACGTAGGAGTCATGCACTCTAAGCTGAGCTACCAATATAAACAAAAGCTAGTGGCCTGCAATGTCAACATGAACAACCTGCAAGTCTGCTATGTAGATCATGAATGGATGGGAAAGGATTGATGGGGAGGAATTACGTAAACTGGGATTAGGAATTAGTGTGAATAGGCACCAAGTGAATATAAATAAAACAAGCATTATAAATATCATATTATAAATAAACCAGATAAGTGACTAGACAAGGCAGTTAAAGCAGCACTTTCAGCATGGAGTCTGAGTGAAAAAGAATTGTATTACAAAAGATTCCTACGTTTTCAAAGACTGACAAAAAATAAAAATAAAAAATATTATATAAAAAGAAAGGGAAATGGAGAAAAATGGACTACAAAAACCTGTAAAACCAAGGCTATAACAGATAAATGAATGAGGGGATGGGACAAAGGAAAGGAAAGAGGTAACAAGGATACCTATATTCTTGATTTTCCTCCACAACAGTTGTCAGGTTCTTTGCTAGAAACACAAAGGAGACAAGTCAGTCTAAAATGACATTGAAAACAACTAAATCTATATGAAACTAGAGGTGTCGAAGTCCCTATTCAGACCCCTGGGTTCTAGTGTTTGAAGAGTGAATATCCAAAAGGCTTCCCTTTGTTTGAGACGTTTGATCCTATCACCCCCACGTCTATGTATTGGTATCTGTTCCAATACTTGAAACCTCAACTGATTGAGATTATGACCACATTTATGGAAATGAGAGGGTAATGGAAGGGTTAATATATCACAACGAATTGTTGACTTGTGTTGTGAAATCCTGTCTCACTGATTGTGTTGTCTCGCCCACATATAAAAGTCCACATGGGCATTTAATAACATAAACTACAAAAGATGAGTCACATGTGAAGAACCCTTTTATGGGATACCCTTGGCCACTGTGGGGATGTAAGGGTGCCTTCACACTTTAGCGATGCAGCAGCGATCCGACCAGCGATCTGAACTGGTCAGGATCGCTGTTGCATCGCTACATGGTCGCTGGTGAGCTGTCAAACAGGCAGATCTCACCAGTGACCAGCCCCCAGCCAGCAGCGACGTGCAAGCGACGCTGCGCTTGCACTGAGCCGGCGTCTGGAAGCTGCGGACACTGGTAACTAAGGTAAACATCGGGTATGGTTACCCGATGTTTACATTAGTTACCAGCGCACACTGCTTAGCTTTGCTCTCCTAGCTACAGTACACATCGGGTTAATTAACCCGATGTGTAATGCAGCTACATGTGCAGAGAGCAGGGAGCCGCGCACACTGTTTAGCGCTGGCTCCTTGCTCTCCTAGCTACAGTACACATCGGGTTAATTAACCCGATGTGTAATGCAGCTACATGTGCAGAGACCCGGAGCCGGCAGCACAGGCAGCGTGAGAGCTGCGGAGACTGGTAACTAAGGTAAATATCGGGTAACCACCTTGGTTTCCCGATGTTTATCTTGGATACAGCTTACCGCAGCTGCCAGACGCCGGCTCCTGCTCCCCTGCTCGCTTCATTTGTCGCTCTCTCGCTGTCACACACAGCGATCTGTGTGTCACAGTGGGAGAGCGCCTTTGAAGAAAACGAACCAGGGCTGTGTGTAACGAGCAGCGATCTCGCAGCAGAGGCCAGATCGCTGCTCAGTGTCACACATAGCGAGATCGCTAATGAGGTCACTGCTGCGTCACAAAAAGCGTGACTCAGCAGCGATCTCGGCAGCGAGCTCGCTGTGTGTGAAGCACCCCTAAGACTTTGTCTCCTTTTAGTATGTTATTACATTGAGGACAGTTGAGACAAGGAAACGTGCCCCTCCTAGGGGTCAATAGGTGAGTCTGAATAGTTCTTGTAGCTACTGTACCAATATCCGCCCTCACTAACTTATTCTCCAGATTAGGTGGACGACTGAAGTATGGTAAGAATGGTAAATTAAATTCTGGTACATCTGGGTAAGCCCGACTGAGAATATGCCAATTACTCCTAATGATCTTATGAATTTTGTACATTTAGAGATGGAATGTGTGTACAAAAGCCAGACGTTTTCTCATTTGTCTTATGATCTGAATTAACTCCATCCATACTGCTCCTTAAAACATTCTGGGGATAGCCCCTAGCCCTGAACTTTAGCTCCATTTCCCGCAATCTTTCTCTTTTTGTGTCTGGCTGACTCACAATCCTTTCAACCCTCAGGAATTGTGATTTAGGGATGGAATTCCTCGTGGCTTTAGGATGATAACTATTGTATAGAAGTAAATTATTCCTATCAGTCGGTTTTACAAATAGATCTGTCTGCAATTTTCCTTCGGAATCCTTGAGAACCACCGTATCTAGATAATTAATCCGATTAAGGTCATAGTGTAAAGTAAACCGTAGTTCTGGCCAGATTCTATTGATATATTGATGGAATTCCAGAAGGGAATCCAAAGGAACCCCCCCATACGCAAAAAATGTCATCAATAAAGCGTTTCCAACATATACAATAATCCTGATAATCATTACGTGTGTATATGAACCGATTTTCAAAAAAAGACATATAGGCATTAGCGTAGGGGGGTGCCACACTGGATCCCATTGCAGTCCCCTGTTTCTGTATATAATAAGTATCCTGGAACAAAAAGAAATTATTCTTTAGAACCACCTGTAGCAGGTCCAGACAGCAATCTTGCACCTCTATAGGAAAACCATTAGCAGACAACAAATCACTTACAGCCCGTAAACCCTTGTCATGCATAATAGATGTGTATAGACTTGTCACATCCCAGGTGACCAGAAAGGCATTTGGTGGTATTCTGTCCAATTCCTTGAGAATTCTCAAGAAATCACCTGTATCAAGTAAGTAAGATGGTGTGTTCCTTGTTAAGGGGGTTAAAATCTTTTCCAATAGTATCGCCAAAGGTGACAAAATAGAATCTGTGCCTGCTACTATCGGCCTACCCGGTGGATTTATAAGTGTCTTGTGGATTTTTGGTAGGACATAAAATACAGGTGTAATCGGATCCTGTTTTTGTAAAAAGTCCACAGTTTTTTTATCAATGACCCCATTGGCCAAATAATGATCCCCAATAGTCTTAATTCCGGTTCTAATTCTATTTGTTGCATTCTGAGCAACTGCTTCATAGACTTCTGTATCCCCCAATTGTCTCAATATTTCTTGTGTATAGGCACATTTGTCCATGACAACCAGCGCCCCACCTTTATCTGCCTGCTTAATGATTACATTTTTATCATTCATTAGAGATAAAAGTGCCTCTTTATCCTGTGTTGAAAAGTTAGATGGACAACGTAACGAATTCCCAGCCACCTCCTTAAAAAAAGAGGAGTTTTCCCTCTCCAAAAAACTAATAAAAGTCTCAACCGGTGGACTGTTTTTGGGCGGCATATATGTGCTCTTATTTCTAAGACCCAGAGACTTGATGTTGATGGGACTAATTTGTGTGGAATGTGTTGAACTTTGGAGATGTGTTTCATCACTAGAAGAAAAATGGGCCTTTATTCGCAAATTCCTATAGAATCTCTGTAGATCCATCTGTAGCCTGAATGTGTTGAATTTATAAGAGGGGCAAAATGATAGACCTTTCTGCAGGACATTAATTTGGTTAACAGTTAGATTTTTTGATTAAATATTTACAACTATTGAGTCGGTCATACCTGAGACCTGGTCACAATTGAGGATCTCGGTATGCCTGCGGTATTGCCCACCTCGCCTCGGTCTCCTCCTCTTCGTCCTCGATAGATTTCTCCTAAAAAAAGCTTTCTGGCATCTTCCAGTACGGCCATATTGATGAGATTACGAATCTGAGGCAGAATTGTCGCTGGAAGAATATTGGAATCTTTGTTGGAATGGACGAAAAGTGGAGTCCTGCCATCGATACACGCGATCATTAGAATAGTCCTCTGTATCCCTTACAAATTTTTGACGCTTGAGTTTTTGGCTCTCTATTTTGAGAGTCTGTAGTAGTTGTTCATTCTGCTCTTTTATCTTGATAAATTCCTCTGTGGATGAAGTTGAAGTAAGTTGATGTTCTATTGCCACAATCTCCTCTCTTTTGGAAATGATGGACTTATGTAGGTGATCTAGGGTTAAAGTCATCAAATCAAAGGAACATTTGTTTAAAATCTGCTCAAACCGATCACAAAATTCCCGATTGTCACTAAAGATAGTTGGTTGGATATTGACACGTAGGCCCCTAGGGATCCTCTGAACTTTCAAATACTCAGCAATCGTGGCACAATGTAGTTCGAGATTTTGTAGTCTTTTTGTCTCCTTCTGGTAATCCCTTGTTCGTAATTCCTGTGTTGGTATTTGTAGGAAGTCACTTGGTACTGTGACCTGACCAATGATGTCTGCCACTTCACTTGTTGAATATGAAAATACCTCACTGGTCATGCTTCAATTGGGTGCACGTATTAAAGGTAAATACAATTCTGGTTACAAATACGGCACTCCTTATAAACCTTGTTGGTGCTCAGATAGAGTCCAACTCCATAAACAATTAAGTAAGATCCGGCACTCAAACTTGTAGAATTTGCAAAAAGAATTTTTTATTTTTTTGACAGGCGTAGTATTCTGTGTGACAATCAATATTCAATATAACGTTTTGGTCATATATGACCTTCACATTATTTCACACTGTAAACATGATAAACAAAAACAAACAAAATTCACATCATTTTGTAGAAAAAAAATGTTTTCACTTATTAAACGCATTCATAATGCAAACATATATCTCATCAGTGTGGAAGACATCAAGACATCAAAACAGGAACCGACTAAATAAAAAGGGAACATAAAGTCCATATATAGTGGTATATTTGATTTTCAGATAAGGAAAAGCACAGATTCCTATAAAAAAAACAATAGCATATATAACAATCAATGTATAGTAGAAAAAATTTTAATATAGAACCACTAATACTGTATATACTATATCCTGCATGAAAATTAACTGGTCAGACCACAGAAACAAATGTCCTACATTCAAAATATACAGTATTAGTGGTTCTATATTAAAAAAATGTCTACTATACATTGATTGTTATTTATGCTATTGTTTGTTATAGGAATCCGTGCTTTTCCTTATCTGAAAATCAAATATACCACTATATATGGACTTTATGTTCCCTTTTTATTTAGTCGGTTTCTGTTTTGATGTCTTGATGTCTTCCACCCTGATGAGATATATGTTTTCATTATGCATGCGTTTAATAAGTGAAAAAAAAAATTCTACAAAATGATGTGAATTTTGTTTGTTTTTGTTTATCATGTTTACAGTGTGAAATAATGTGAAGAAGGTCATATATGACCGAAACGTTATATTGAATATTGATTGTCACACAGAATACTACGCCTGTCAAAAAATAATAAAAAAATAATAAAAAAAATTTCTTTTTGCAAATTCTACAAGTTTGAGTGCCGGATCTTACTTAATTACTCATTAAAAATAAGCTGAGCAGCAGTACTCAATGTCAAGCAGCAGCTGCTAAAGCAAACAAGATTTTAGGGTGTATAAAAAGAGAGATTAGATCCCGGGATCCCAATGTATTGTTACCTTTCTATAAATCACTTGTAATGCCACATCTGGAATATGGGATCCAGTTTTGGGCTCCGAATTTTAAGAAGGACATTCAGAAGTTAGTCAGTTCAAAGGCGGGCAACTAGACTACTACAAGGAATGGAAGGCCTCCCATATGATGACAGGTTGAAAAAGTTAGCTATGTTTAGCTTAGAAAAAAGACGTCTCAGAGGAGATCTCATTTATATGTATAAATACATGTGTGGTCCATATAAAGGACTGGCATAAGACTTCTTCCAAAGACAGTACTGAGGACCAGGGGGCATACACTGCAAATGGAAGAAAAGCAATACCGGCAGCTAAATAGGAAAGGGTTCTTTACGGTTAGAGCAGTCAGACTATGGAATGCCCTACCAAAAGAGGTAGTAATGGCAGACACTATAACAGCTTTTAAAAAAGGGCTGGACGATTTCCTCAGTATACACAACATTGTTGGTTATAAGTGACTTAGGGACAAAATGTAGAATTGGTGGAAGAAGGTTTAACTAGATTGACTTGGGTCTTTTTTCAACCTATGTAACTATGATAACCCCTAGTGTTCCGGATCCTCTCTCAGATTTTGGTGGTGTTCTCTGCGAAGGGTTGTCAGGAGTTGCCGCCTCACAGACTTTATGATTTCACCGTAAGGTTGAAGCCAGGAGTTGCCCATGTGCAGACTGTATAATCTGGTCCTGAGAGACTAGCTCAAAAAGAGTATACAGTGGATACGGAAAGTATTCAGACCCCTTTTAAATTTTTCACTCTTTGTTTCATTGCAGCCATTTAGTAAATTCAAAAAAGTTCATTTTTTTTCTCATTAATGTACACTCTGCACCCCAGCTTGATAAAAAAAAAAAAAAAAAACAAAGGTAGAAATTTTGGCAAATTTATCAAACAATAAAAACTGAAATATCACATGGGAATAAGTATGCAGCCCCTTTGCTCAGTATTGCGTAGAAGCACCCTTTTGAGCTAGTACAGCCATGAGTCTTATTGGAAATGATGCAACAAGTTTTTCACTCCTGGATTTGGGGATCCTCTGCCATTCTTCCTTGCAGGTCCTTAGGTCAGGGCTCTGGCTGGGCCGGTCAAGAATGGTCACAGTTGTTTTGAAGCCACTTGTTTGTTATTTTAGCTGTGTGCTTAGGGTCATTGTCTTGTTGGAAGGTGAACCTACTGCCAAGTCTGAGGTCCAGAGCACTCTGGAAGAGGTTTTCTTCCAAGATATCTCTGGAATTGGCCACATTCATCTTTCCTTCAATTGCAACCAGTCATCCTGCCCCTGCAGATGAAAAACACCCCAATAGCATGATGCTGCCACCACCAATTTTGGGATTGTATTGGGCAGGTGATGAGCAGTGACTGGTTTTCTCCATACATACCACTTAGAATTATCACCAAAAAGCTTTTGTCTTTGTCTCATCAGACCAGAGAATCTAATTTCTCATAGTTTGGGAGTCCTTCATGTGTTTTTTTTGGAAACTCTATACGGGCTTCATATATCTTGCACTGAGGAGAGGCTTCCGTCTTGCCACTCTGCCATAAAGGCCCAACTGGTGGATGGCTGCAGCTATAGTTGACTTTGTGGAACTTTCTCCTATCTCCCTACTGCATCTCTGGAGCTCAGCCACAGTGATCTTGGGGTTCTTCTTTACCTCTCTCACCAAGGCTCTTCTCCCATGATTGCTCAGTTTGGCTGGATGGCCAGGTCTAGGAACAGTTCTGATGGTCCCAAACGTCTTCCATTTAAGGATTATTGAGGCCACTCTGCTCTTAGGAACCTTGAGTACTGCAGAATTTTTTTTTGCAACCTAGACCAGATCTGTGCCTTTCCACAATTCTGTTTCTGAACTCCTTGTGTAGTTCCTTTGACCTCATGATTCTCATTTGGTCTGACATGTACTGTGAGCTGTGAGGTCATATATAGACAGGTATGTGCCTTTCCAAATCAAGTCCTATCAGTTTAATTAAACACAGCTGGACTTCAATGAAGAAGTAGAACCATCTCAAGGAGGATAACAAGAAAATTGACAGCATGTGACTTAAGTATGGAATGTCTGAGCAAAGGATCTGAATACTTGTGACCATATTTCAGTTTTTCTTGTTTAATAAATTTGCAAAAATTGCTACATTTCTGTTTTTTTTCCTTTCGCTTATGACAGCATCACCTGACAGAGGTTCTGCCACCTCCAGACAGGAAACCCACTGAAATAAAAGGCGGTGCCTCTTCTTCGCATCAGTTTGGTTTCCTGTCCTGAGGGACAACCCACGGAATCTCCCAGGTCCAACCCGGTGTGCAAGCTTGGTACTTACCAAAAGCTGGCATTCGGGCCCGGAAGCACCTCCCCAGGGCTTCGGCTATCTGCGGTGGTGGGGCGCGAGCCTGGAGCAGGAGCTCAGCTCTGCATCGCCCCAGGCTGTGTGTCCTCACATGGAGCCCGCACAACGGGCACCCTGCTGATGGAACGCCGAGGTGAAGATGGAAGTGACGCGGCACCCAGAAGTTCATCACCTGTGCATACGCAGGGTGATCCAAGATGGCGGCGCCCAGCAAACTGATCCCAGGCGGAAAATTCAAACCGAGGAGGCATAAGAAGTCCCCTTCACTTCATTCCAGTGAGAATGGCTTCTCCCCTCTTCAGGATAGAAGACAACTCTCTGCCAGAGCAGGAGACGTGAAGAAGAATAATGATTCACAGACATCACAAAAACAACAGCAAAGGGAGCACTCCTCCGGCAGGGCCAGTTCCTTCAGTCTGGCGAACCGACATTCCGGGGGTCCTAAGAAATCCAAACCTGGAAGTCATAAACCACCTCCAAAACCGGTACCATATCCGCCATCTTTGGGGGTGAGTGTCTGCTGCTGCTGCATTATATCCTTTAAAATGTCCCCATATGTTCCCTTATTTTTTTCAGGAGGTTTCAAAAAAACATACCTCTAAGATGAATCATAGCAATTGTGGGATTTGTAAGGACAGCCTCTCTTCTGATTACCAAAAAGACCTTTGCCCCACCTGTATAAAAAAAGATCCTGTGTACAGACGCACCAAGCTTCACAGCAGAGTTAAGAGATATTATTAGGGCTGAAGTTCAGGATTCCATGGGCTCCCTCTCTCATTCAGCACCGAAGAGACATAAAAAGTCTAATAAGAAAGATGATGGAGCTTAAGACTTATCAGCCGCCTCTAAAAGGGGTTCTAGAAATTTGTCACCTGCCTCTTCCACATCTTTGGACTCCTCATCTTCCTCAGACGAGGGCCGCAGACCATGCTTCCCAACCTCTGAGGTAGCACCCCTGGTAAAGGCTGTCTGCTTCACCATGGGGCTAATGGACGATAAGGATCCCGAATCCACAGAAGACCTAATGTTCGGGGGACTGGAATGCAGGAAGAAAAAAGTATTCCCAATTCATCAGAAAGTTCAGGGTCTGATCATGGATCAATGGAAGAAGCCAGATAGGTATGTATCCCTATCATCTTCCCTGAAAAGAAGGTATCCCTTTGAGGAGACAGCTACCACTTCTTGGCACAAGTCGCCTAGAACTGATGTTGTGGTCTCAAAGCATCCAAGTCCCTATCCTGCCCTTTGATGATATAGGTTCACTACATGATCATTTGGACTGGAAGTCGGATAGGTTTCTCCATGGTATATGGGAGGCGGCAGCAGGAGCTCTTCGCCCTGTGGTGGCAGGTACAAGTGTAGCAAGATCCCTAATGATCTGGGTCCAACAATTAGAAGACCAGCTTAAAAGTGATGTCTAGAAAGGACATTATATCCTAAATACCATGCATACAAGGGCTGGCAGCTTTTCTAGCCGATGCTTCCATTGACTCACTCAAATTATCTGCAAAGGCGGCGGCGGCGCTTTCCAACTCAGCCGGAAGAGCCCTCTAGTTAAAGTCCTGGAAGGGAGACGTGCAGTCTAAGGGCAGACTATGCGGGATAAAGATTTTATATATATATATATATATAATCTCAATCTGGAAGCTTCTAGTGATTACATCATATGTAACTATGCTCAACAGAATAACCCTATGTGGATTTGGACAGCTGTATAAATATGACACAGAGCGAGGGGGGGGCTCTCTCACACATGTCGTCAGTCTGGGGAAGCAGCTCCAGCCCTCTACGAAGCGAGACATGGCTGTCAGGTCTCCAATATGATTCTATTCAGAACCAAGGAAAGATGAATGAAGATTTCTATTGATTAGAATGGACTATTATTAACTCTTTACGTAAGCTAATGAAGAATATTATTTTTTATTTCTGTAACTGAACTTTGGCAACTAATTTATTAGATATAAAAAGACATTTATTTTTTACACATTTTGAAGTCCATCTTTCATGCGTCTTATCACGTATTTGAAGAAAAATATATTTGAGTATATTTTTAACATTGGCTCACAGTTAGATGACCTTCTATCTAAAGCGGCAGACAAAAAACAAGGAATTCCAACTGTACAGGCCCAGGCCGTCATTTTCGGAGGAAGCAATTTTTTCCATTAAAAAGCCCCCCAGAGACCAGGACTTCTGGAGGGATAGAAGGAAGAAGTCCTCAGGATTTATGTTTGGACCATCCTCCTCTGCCAAACCCAAAGCCCCTCAATGATGCCATCATCCCAATGGGGGGGAAGGCTCTCCAACTTCCTTCCTGACTGGGAAAAGATTTCCTCCAGCTCATGGATTCTACGGATCATTACAGAAGGACTGACCTTACAACTGGAATCGCCCCCCCCTCGGGTTTTTTTTTCTTGTAATATGCACCATGAGACAGGGAGAGAAAAGAAGGGCTTTAGAAGAAGAAATCAATTCCCTTCTCTTAAAGAAGGTGATACAAGAGGTAACCAAGGGAGAGGAGGGGAAGGGGTTCTATTCCCCACTGTTCCTAATACGAAAACCGGACTCATCCTTCCAGACAATTATCAATCTCAAGAGGCTCAATCGTAATCTGTTACAACATCCATTCAAGATGGAAACTGTCAAGTTCACGATCAAACTGTTGTATCCCGGGTGTTTCATAGCAGTCCTCGATTTAAAGGATTCATATTATTATGTTCCTATCCATACAGCTTCTCAATTATTCCTAAGATTTGCCTATGAGAAGGAAGACACTTACTTCACCACCAGTTCAAGGCCATACTATTCGGTACCTCCATGGCACCCAGGATCTTCACGAAGCTGATGGTGGAAGTGATGGCACACATCAGAATCCAACAGATCCTTATTGTTCCTTACCTGGACGACCTGTTGGTGGTGAGTCGAACGGAGGATCTCTGCAGCAAACATGTGCGAAAAGTGATCTGCATCCTAGAACACTTGGGGTGGATCATAAATCAAGAAAAATCCAGACTCAAGCCTCGCCAGCGTCAGTCTTTTTTGGAACTGATTCTGGATTCACTCACCCAGAGGTCTTTTCTCCCGGAGGAGAAGAAAGTCAAGATTCAATCTCTGGTCACCTTGGCGATAGACTGGTTATGACCCTCGGACAGGCCATGTCTCTACTGGGGTCCCTCACATCCTGCATCCCCGTGGTTCCTTGGGTGCAAATTCATATGAGAACCCTTCAGATGGAGGTCCTGGCCTGGCAGCAACAGTCACGAGGCTGTTTGGACCACAAGATCCAATTAGGTTCGAAAGTCTTGCTTTTCCTGTCCTGGTGGCAGGACTTAACTCCTCTATCGGCGAGCGTATCGTGGTGTCCCAGCATCACGGATGTCATCACAACAGATGCAAGTAACTTAGGCTGGAGGGCTCACCTAAGAACTCACCTGCTGCAAGAACTATGGGACGATCATGTGAGGAGTCAATCCTCAAACTTCGGAGAACTGTCAGTATCTGACAGGTCAACATGTCCAGATTCTTTCAGACAACAGAGTGACGGTGGCCTACCTAAATCATCAGGGGGGAACCAGATGCCCTCTACTGCTTACCCTCGCTACGGAAATTTATCAAATAGTGGAGTCCCGTCTTCTCTCCCTGAGTGCACTACATATTCATGGGAAGGACAACAAGGAAGCCGATTTTCCTCAGCAGAAACCATCTGCATAAAGGAGAATGGGCGCTGAATCCAGAAATCTTTCGGCTAATTAGAAAATATCTTTGGGACTCCAGTTCTGGACCTTTTTACAACCAGGGCAGACAGGAAGGTGGAGAGTTTCTGTTCTCTCAATCCCAGAGATCATCCCTTGGCATTAGATGCAATGCAGATCCCCTGATCATAAGGTCTTCTATATGCCTTTCTACCCCTAATTCTTCTTCCAGCAGTGCTCAGGAAGATTCGGGAAGACAGATACCGCGTCATCCTCATAGCTCCCTTCTGGCCAAAAAGAGCCTGGTTCTATTGACTCCAAAAGCTGACGATATCAGATCCTTGGATATTTCCGGAAGAGACAGACCTACTAGTCCAGGGTCCAGTGTGCCACCCCAAGGATCCTGCTCTCCACTTGACAGCGTGGCATTTGACAGGCATTCTCTGAGAGCCTAGTAAAGACTCTCCTTAAAAGTAGGAAGCCGGTCACCACCGGTATTTATGGTAGGGTATGGCGTAAATTTCTACAAGTTTCTGGAGCACAGGTAGGGGATCCCCCTCCCTTCCCGGCTGTCATGTAAAACTGTGGAAGGGCCGTCACCCCCCTTGTTTCCACCATCAGCCACAGATTGTCATGACGATTATCTGATCGGAGTGGAAGCTTAAGGTATTTACAACATGGGTGATGGTATATCTACAGAAAGCAAAAATGTAGAGAAAGACAATCCTTTGTGCTATTGGCGGGAAAACTTCCAAAGCAGGTTTTAAGCACTGCGTTAATGCTAGAAAAATTAAAAACATATTGCCAGAATCCCTGTGTCGTGCGGAACCCAGTGCACCGTCTCGCTCGACAGGGAGATCGCCGGAATCACGACAAATTAGTATTGGCCAGTAAAATCGTACTAGAGGCGTTGTTTTTGGTATCAATGTAACTGTAAATTTGAGATATAAAAAATGACGCTAATATCTTTCACCTGTGTGACCCAGGGGCCAAGATATGTAAAAAGCTAGAATTATGGAACTGTGTGACCATCGGAGCACAGCCCACAAGAGACCATAAAATAATGTCACAGAGAAAGGGGAGTTAGCTAAGACATAATAGGAACTAGCTCCTTTCTGGGGGGTCAGTCAGTACTTGGAGGGCATCATGAAGGGTGATGCTGGCCGTTCTTCTACCATCTTCTTCTCTTGGAGTCCCTCCCTCCCTTAGTAGACGCCACTTCTATGGCACAAGCTTAGTAAGTTTCACGTTTTATACCTTTTTTTATTTTTAGTGTAACGGTCTATTGTATTTGTATTGTTCCCTTTTGTAAATTCTTGTATTTTTTTTAAACACTGCCTATTTTCGAATTAAATATATAAAAATTTAATAGTTATTTCCTCATGCTTTATATACGAATCCAATAAACCTGAAGGGCCTTATGCTATCTGAAACGGGTCCCCAGCTATCCCGGAAAAGCTGGGTGGTGGCAGCGTAATTATTATTGCATAGAATTATTGGACTGCTATCATTAAGGGTACAAAGGTATATATATTCCATTAGCGGGAATCGGTGATATATACATTTACCCTTGCTGTGAGACCTCCAATTTTTGGCATTATCAGCTCAGCAGCCTCATCTTATGCATTGTTCTGCAGTACCAAAAGTGGCCTGCAGACAAGGGGGGCGCTAGAGAGTAGTTGTGGTTGTGACAAATCAGTGAACAGCTGCGGATTTCTGAGTGACTTCCCCGGCTGTTCATGACAAATTGGTGGCAGCGGTGGGATATAGAGCATTAGTGATCTGGTTTGAGCAATCATCCCTTTCACTAAAAACTTGCAAAAGTTTTGAGGATCGAACTCTGTGTTTAAATATACCTGGAACAATACTGTATGTGTAGCAGTTACCCCTTCCCCTCTCTCTTGTTTTTCTATCCTATCTTTTATTTGGCAATGATCGATGCAGTGACAGAAGCCTGGTACAATCAGCAGAAGAAGGAGGTTCTTGCTGCACTCTGCAGATCCAAGTTGATTGATGCCAATGGCAACAAGAGGCAGGACCTCCATTAAAGAACTTTTACAATGGGACGCAGAGCACGTTCATTCCCCCAGCGCTGAAGAGGAGGAGGAAAGCCAAGCCCAGGACGGGGCTGCTGCAGAGTCCCCACCATCAACTGCAAGCCAGAGCAGTGACCGGGGCAACATGGACTCCTACCTGCAGATGGCCCTACAACAATTTGCTGCAGATGACCGGGAGGGACGGCTGAACTTTATTCAGCAATATTGAGAGGTTGAGAGAGCCGAGCGCTAGGCCCAGGCTGAGAGAACCGAGCAAGAGGCTGAGAGAGCCGAGCGAGAGCGCGAAGCCCAGAGAGACCATGAATTGAATATCCTCAAAGCCCGGCAGCAGACATCTTCCTCACCAAACGGTGAGTCCAATAATGCCAGCAGCTTTAAGCCCCGACCGGAGCACTTTCCTATGATTGAAAAGGACGGGGACTTGGACACCTTTCTGAGGGGATTTGAAAAGACTTGCTTGCAGTACCAGTTGCCCTCAGCACAATGGGCACGATACTGAACCACAGGGCTGCGAGGCAAGGCCCTGGACGCGTTTGCCAGTCTCCCTCAAGAGCAGAGTGGAGACTATGGGGCCATAAAGCAGGCCCTAATACGGAAATATTAGCTGACTCCAGAGGTGTACCGAAAAAATTCCGGACCCTCCAGCACGGACCTCATGACAGGTACAGCGATTTGGAGGGTGGGCTCCAGACCACCTTGACCAGTGGATCCAAGGACTGTCCGTTACAACCTTTGAGGGGCTAAAGGACCACATGGTGAAGGACCAACTCCTACATGTCTGTCCTGTGGAGGTTCGACAGTTTGTTATGGACCGAGATCCCAAGGAGGCCTCAAAAGCAGCCCAGATTGCCGACGCCTATGAGGCCAACCGTACATTGGGGGTGCGGAAGCCATCCACCGCCAGCTGGAAAGGGGGTAAGATGACAACTACGACCACCCCTGCCCCTAGCAGCTGACCTCCCGCAGGTCCTGTGTCATCTACCAGTGCCCGGCCCACCTCTGACACTCGCAGGTGTTTTTCCTGCAACCAGTGTGGACACCTCAGCTCCGCTTGCCCAGAGAGGCAGAAGAGGAACCCCACATCCAAGGCCCAAGGGCTTGGTGAAACTGTCCTTTTGGCAAGGGAGGCGGGTGGTAGGGCCTGCAAAACCCTACACCCCTTCACCGTGGGCGGAACCCTCACTGTGGGGCTCAAGGACACTTGGGCCGACAGAACACTGGTCCGCCCCAAACTGGTACCCCCTGAAAACTTTATCCCGGGAAAACGCCTGACTGTCACTGTGGCTGGGGGTGTTCACCAATCCTTCACAATGGCCCTGATTTCCCTCGACTGGGGTGCTGGGAGAGGGTGGATGGAAGTGGGGGTGGACGAACATCTACCAACCAATGTTTTATTGGGGACTGATCTGGGGCGATTGGAGGAACAATTTCTCCCTGATGATCCTCCCGAATCCAATAAGTCATGGGATGCAAATGTCGTTAAATCATGTAATGCAAATGTTGTTGATAAGTCATGCGACCCGAATGCGGATATCCAGAACGTAATTACAAATGTTGTGCATGGTAATAAAGTGGAGGTTTGTACAGGGGAACTCAGCCATGCCACGCTGCAGGGTGACATGGCTGAGGAAGACTCCAAGGTAGTAAGTGTCTGTGCTGACAGAGATGGAGGCAGACATGAGAACCACGAGGAAAGTGGTCAGATGCAGCTGACCAGTGTCACAGCGGACAGTGACACCACAAGTAGTACCTGTCAGGCTAATGGGGAAGAGTTGTTATTCCCCCGGGGAGACAGCCTTCATCGGTGCTGTCACCCGCAGTCAGAGTGCCCAGAACGCAAATGAAACCTTGCCTTCTGACACCTCTTCACCCAGAGGGATAACGGAACAGGTTACGGACCCAGAGCAGGTCCCAGAGGGTCCCGGTGAGGTCGGGACCTTAACAACACTTTTGGCTGCCTCTAGCCAAGAGTTCCAGGTGGCTCTACGAACTGATGCCAGTCTAGAAACGTTAAGGGACCTCGCAGAGAAGCCCTCCTCCGAGATCGATAAGGAGAGGGTATTCTGGGACCAGGGGAGGTTGTACCGGGAGACTGTTCCCTGTAACCCCCAACAAGAGTGGCTGAAGGAAAGACAGCTGGTGATGCCTCACCACTTTAGGAGTGAGTTGCTGCGGATTGCCCATGAGATCCCACTCGCCGGACACTTGGGGGTCAGCAAAACCAAGGCCCGGCTGTCTCACCACTTCTATTGGCCCAAAATGGGGACAGATGTTTCCAATTACTGCCACTCCTGTATCACATGCCAAAGAGTGGGAAAGTCAGGGCCTGCTCCCAAAGCTCCCCTGATCTTCTTGCTGGTGATAGCAGAGCCTTTCCAGAGGGTCGCTGTGGACATCGTCGGGCCTCTGGCCGTCCCCAGCAGCTCTGGAAAACGTTTCATCCTTACTGTGGTAGACTATGCTACCCGGTATCCGGAGGCAGTGGCTCTGTCCTCAGTTAGGGCCGATAAGGTGGCAGATGCCCTCCTGGTCATATTCTCCCGAGTAGGATTTCCCAGGGAGATGCTTACCGACCAGGGGACTCAGTTCATGTCTCGTCTAATGGAGGCTCTTTGTAAGAAAATGCAGGTGCGACATCTGATATCAAGCGCTTATCACCTACAGACCAATGGTTTGTGTGAAAGATTTAATGGTACGCTTAAGTAGATGCTTAAGATGCTGGTTGAGTCACATGGACGCAACTGGGAGAGGTATCTCTCACACCTGTTGTTTGCTTACAGGGAGGTACCACAGGCCTCAACGCGCTTTTCCCCCTTCGAGCTCCTGTATGGCAGACGAGTCCGGGGGCCCCTTGGTCTGGTAAGGGAATCCTGGGAAGAGGAACTGAACTGCCCAGAAGTGTCCGTTGTGGAGTATGTCATCCGGCTGTGTGACAAAATGCAGTCAATGACGCAGCTGGTGCACGAGAATATGGTGCAAGCCCAGGCCAGCCAGAAGCTATGGTAAGACCAACACGCTCGAGAGCGGGTGTACGAAGTGGGTCAGAAGGTGTGGGTCCTAGTCCCAATGACCCAGAACAAGCTTCAGGCGGCCTGGGAGGGTCCATACCTTGTGCATCAGCGAGCGCTTCAATGTTATAAACTACGTGGTTACCATTGACCATGCCAAGAAGAGTCAAAAGGTCTTCCATGTCAACATGATGAAAGCTCATCATGACAGGGAAGCCTTTGCCCTTCCTGTGTGTAGTCTTCCCGAGGAAGGCGAAAGTGAAGTCTTGGTGGACTTGCTAGCCTTGGCCCGGGATGGATGGTCTATCGAGGCGGCATTCAACCCACAGCTATCCATGGACCAAAGGTCCCAGCTGCGGGAGGTATTCCGGCCCTACCTGATGACCTTCACGAATGTCCCAGGGAAGACATCCCTAGCCATCCACCAGGTGGACACAGGGAGTCATTCCCCAGTCCGTCAACCCCCATACCGTGTCTCCCTAGAGGTACAAAAGGACATAAAAAGGAATATCGATGAAATGCTAGTCCTGGGAGTGATCCAGAGGTCCAAAAGTGCATGGGCATCGCCTGTAGTTCTGGTTCAAAAAAAGGACCGGACAACCCGGTTTTGTGTGGACTACAGGAGGCTAAATGCAATCACAGCACCTGATGCGTACCCAATGCCACGCATCGATGAGCTACTGGATTGCTTAGCCGGGGCCCAGTACCTGACAATCATGGACCTGAGTCGAGGGTACTGGCAGATTCCTATGTCCAAGGAAGCACAAGAAAAGTTTGCCTTCATCACCCCATTTGGGCTGTACGAATCCCTCGTCATGCCCTTTAGCATAAGAAATGCTCCTGCCATTTTCCAGCGATTGGTCGACCAGTTGCTTGAGGGACTAGGAAGGTTTGTAGTCGCTTACCTGGATGACATTGCCATTTTTAGTCCCTCTTGGGAGGAACACCTGGAGCACCTGGAGCAGGTGCTCAGGCAGATCCAAAGCGCTGGTCTGACTATAAAGCCAGGGAAGTGTCAGATTGGCATGACTGATGTACAGTACCTCGGACACCGAGTGGGTGGCGGGACCCTGAAACCAGAGCCAGGGAAGGTTGATGCCATCACCTCCTGGCCTACCCCCAAGTCAAAGAAGCAGGTAATGTCCTGCTTGGGTCCGGCAGGGTACTATAGGAAGTTTGTTCCTAACTATAGGGCTCTTGCTAAGCCGTTGACAGACCTCACCAAAAAGAAGCTACCGCAAGTAGTCACCTGGACAGATGACTGTGAACGGTCCTTCAGAGCACTGAAAGCTGCCCTGGCCAATTCCCCAATCCTACAAGCCCCAGACTTCACCCGACGGTTCATAGTTCAGACAGATGCCAGTGCATTTGGCCTGGGTGCAGTACTCAGCCAGGTAAATGGGAAGGGAGAAGAGCATCCGGTGGTGTTTCTCAGCCATAAGCTCTTATCCCAAGAAGTGGCCTACGCCACTGTGGAGGAGTGCCTCGCTATAGGGTGGGCCTTGCGGAAGCTGCAGCCCTACCTATATGGATGCAACTTCACCATAGTAACAGACCACAACCCTCTCAGCTGGCTACACCGGGTGGCTGGCGACAATGGTAAGCTACTGCGGTGGAGCTTGGCACTACAGCAGAATGTTTTTACCATTCAACACAGGAAGGGTGTTGAGCATGGCAATACTGACGGGTTGTCCCGGCAGGGGGATGCCAGCGAGGTAGGCTTAGGAGACGATTGGCAAATCAATCTCCCATGCTACCTCAAAAAGGGGGAGGTGTCATGTAAAACTGTGGAAGGGCCGTCACCCCCCTTGTTTCCACCATCAGCCACAGATCGTCATGACGATAATCTGATCGGCCTGGAAGCTTAAGGTATTTACAACATGGGTGATGGTATATCTACAGAAAGCAAAAATGCAGAGAAAGACAATCCTTTGTGCTATTGGCGGGAAAACTTCCAAAGCAGGTTTTAAGCGCTGCGTTAATGCTAGAAAAATGAAAAACATATTGCCAGAATCCCTGTGCCGTGCGGAACCCAGCGCACCGTCTCGCTCGACGGGGAGATCGCCGGAATCACGACAAATTAGTATTGGCCAGTAAAATTGTACTAGAGGTGTTGTGTTTGGTATCAATGTAACTGTAAAATCGAGATATAAAAAATTACGCTAATATCTTTCACCTGTGTGACCCAGGGGCTAAGATATGTAAAAAGCTAGAATTATGGAACTGTGTGACCATCGGAGCTCAGCCCACAAGAGACCATAAAATGATGTCACAGAGAAAGGGGGGTTAGCTAAGGCATAATAGGAACTAGCTCCTTTCTGGGGGGTCAGTCAGTACTTGGAGGGTATCATGAAGGGTGATGCTGGCCGTTCTTCTACCATCTTCTTCTCTTGGAGTCCCTCCCTCCCTAAGTAGATGCCACTTCTATGGCACAAGCTTAGTAAGTTTCACGTTTTATACCTTTTATTTTTAGTGTAACTGTCTATTGTATTTGTATTGTTCCCTTTTGAAAATTCTTGTATTTTTTTTTAAACACTGCCTATTTTTGGATTAAATATATAAAATTTTAATAGTTCTTTCCTCATGCTTTATATACGAATCCAATAAACCTGAAGGGCCTTATTCTATCTGAAACGTGTCCCCAGCTATCCCGGAAAAGCTGGGTGGTGGCAGCGTAATTATTATTGCATAGAATTATTGGAGTGCTATCATTAAGGGTACAAAGGTATATATATATATTCCATTAGCAGGAATCAGTGATATATACATTTACCCTTGCTGTGAGACCTCCAATATTTGGCATTATCAGCTCAGCAGCCTCATCTTATGCATTGTCCTGCAGTACCAAAAGTGGCCTGCAGACAAGGGGGGCGCTAGAGAGTAGTTGTGGTTGTGACAAATCAGTGAATAGCTGCGGATTTCTGAGCGACTTCCCCGGCTGTTCATGACACCGGCCATCCTGGAATTCCTTCAAAAGGGGTTGGAGTTCGGCTTATTAACTAGCACCTTGAAGGTACAAGTTTAGGCCCTAGGAGCCCTCTATAATCAAAACCTCACAGAAAATAGATGGATTAACAGGTTCATTAAGTCATGTGCTAGAGCTGCCCCCATCCCTTCCCCTTGTATGCCTCCCTGGGATTTGAATCTTGTCCTTGATGCCCTTATAGACGCCCTGTTTGAGCCCCTTTCTGAAATTCCACTTAAGACCTTGTCTCTGAAGGTGGCACTGCTTATCGCATTGACATCTGCTAGGTGGGTGGGGGACCTACAGGCACTCTCTATTGCCCAACCATATACTCAAATTTTGGTTGATAGGCTGGTTTTGCTACAGATCCCTCATACCTTCTTAAAGTAGTTAAGCCCTTTCACAAGTCTCAGGAAATTTATATTGCCTTCCTTTTGTGACCCCCCCCCACCCCTTTCAATGACCAGGAAGCCAGGCTCCATAGATTGGATGTGAGATGGGCCCTTCTATCCTACTTAGATAGGAACCAGGGAGTGGCAGAAGACTCAGACCCTGTTTGTTGTGTTCCAGGGAAAGTGCCTGGGCTGTAAAGTATCTAAAGGCACCTTGGCTAGGTGGATCCGAGAGGCTATCTCGCTTGCCTACTCATCTAAGGCCTCTGTCACACGTTCGTGCCTCCGGTACATGTTTGACAGTTTTCTCACGTACTGGAGACACGTACACACGTAGACCTATGTATTCCTAATGGTTTGGACACACATAAGTATTTTGGAACGGAACGTGTGTCCGTTCTGTACTTACGTGTGTCCGTGCGTATCTCACGCTGACATGTCCAATTTTTCACCGGCATCACGGGTGTCACACAGCCCGCACCCGTACCACACGGATGTAGTGTGGATGCGGTCCCGTGTGACACGTGCCGGAGAAAACTCACATGTCAGAGAAAAAAAATAATAAATCTTTACTCGCCTTCTCCAGCCCTCCTGTCTCTGCCGCTGCTGTCACTTGCTGCCGACTGCTGCTCATTATGCTCATTTAATATTCACTTCACTGTGGTCGGAAGCAGCAGCAGCGGGCAGTCGGCAGGGCTGGAGACCGAAGATCAGCACCACGGACAGCAGGAAGGACCACGTGAGTATGTAAATTACCGATTCTCCGTGTGTTATTGCGGATAGAACACGTAGAACACACGTGGTCCGCACGTACCGGAAACACGTACTTACCAAACGCAACACACAGGGAAAATACGTGTCTCACGGCACGTGCGTGATTTTCATGTATGTGTGGCAGAGGGCTAAGGGCGTGCCTGTTCCCCTACAGATTAGGGCTCATTCCACTAGGTCAGTTTCCATTTCTTGGGCGGAGAGGGCCGAGGTTTCAATTAAGCAAATATGCAGGGTAGCCACATGGTCCTCTTCCTCTAGCTTCTTCCGTTACTATAGACTCTCTAAGGTGATTGGTCTCTAGAATCTCTCAGGTGGTGCTGTCATGGGCGAAAGGGAAAAATCTTAGTTACTTACCGGTAATGGGATTTTCAGAAGCCCATGACAGCACCTTTAGTTCCCCCCTATTCACTGGTTATGGGCACCCTTCAGGGAGTGTTAGTGGTAATGGTGTCCCTTTGGTGGTATGATTAAACATTTGTTTTGTTTTGTTGGTCCTCTCTGGCTCTGTAAACGGACTTATGTGGAGGAGAGGTACCGCCCTTTTATTTCAGTGGTTTCCTGACCTGAGGTGGGCGGAACCTCTCTCAGGTAGTGCTGTCATGGGCTTCTGAAAATCCCATTACCAGTAAGTAACTAAGATTTTTTTCTGTCAAAATGAGGTGCAAAGTGTACATTAATGAGAAAAAAAGGAACTTTTTTGAATTTACGAAATGGCTTCTATGAAACAGAGTGAAAAATTTAAAGGGGTGTGAATACTTTCCGTACCTACTGTATAACAAAGAGTTTGGCTAATGGACAGATTAGGCCATCTTTGTTCACTGTGGCTGCAAATTTCTTCTTTGTCAAAAAGGATGGTGGATTGCGTCCATGTCTGAACTTCCATGAGCTCAAACAGATCACGATTTGTAACCTGTATCCTATGCTGCTTATTCCGGACCTATTTATTCAGATTGCCAGTGCTAAATGATTCTCCAAAGTCAACTCTAGGGGTTTCTATAATCTGATTCGGGTCCGACAAGGGGATGGGTGGAAGACAGCATTCAATATGCTAGAGGGTCACTTCGAAAATTAGGTGATACCGTTTGGTCTGACCAACGAGCCTGCAATTTTTTTAGCACTTTGTTAACCCCTTAACCCCCAGGCGATTTTTTTTCATTTTTGTTTTTTGCTCCCCTTCTTCCAAGAGCCGTAACTTTTTTTTATTTTTCATTAATCTTGCCATATAAGGGCTTGTTTTTTTGCGGGACGAGTTGTACTTTTAAATGAAACCATAAGATTTACCATATAGTGTACTGGAATATGGCAAAAAAAATTCCAACTGCGGAAAAATTTGAAAAAAAGTGTGATTGTTTTGGGGATATTTTATTCACCGTGTTCACTATATGGTAAAACTGATGGGTCAGTGTGATGCCTCAGGTCGATACAACTTTGTAGACACAAACATGTATAGGCTTACATTTCTATAAAAGGTTAAAAATACAGAAGTTTGTCCCAAAAAAGTGGCACAATTTTTGCGCCATTTTCCGTGGCCTGTAGCATTCTCATCTTTTGGGATATGGAGCTCAGTGATGGCTTATTTTTTGCGTCTTAAGCTGACATTATTAACGGTGTCATTTGTGTGCAGACGCTATGTTTTGATTGCCTGTTATTGCATTTTTTGCAAAATTTGCAATGACCAAAAAAACGTCATTTTTTTTTGCCACTTCGCTGTTTACCGATCAGATTAAGTGATATTATATTTTGATAGATCGGGCATTTCTGAACGTGGCGATACCAAATGTGTGTATATTTTTTATTTTTTTAACCCTTTCATTTTCAATGGGGTGAATGGGGGTGATTTGAAATTTTTATTTATTTATTTTTTTACTTTTTTTTAATTTTATTTTACTAATCTCCCTAGGGGACTATATGGATCAGCAGATTGATCGCTCATTCATTTCTCCTGATGAGAGCAGCATCACTCTGATTAGGAGAGATGCTGCGTTCATGTTCCAGCTGCTGTTCTGTGGGCTATAACAGGAAGTACATCATAATAGCGATATTAGTCATCACATGACCCTGTGCTACCATGACATCCATCGGCTCCCCGTGATCGCGTCACAGGTCCTCCGATGACTGGGTAGAAAGGAGCGTTCCCCGCTGTTGGCATTTAATTTATGGTCACATTTTGACAACGCGATTTACGGGGTTAACAGGCGCAGGTGGATCATGGATCCGCCTGCGAGGCCCACGTATCTGTTATACAAGTCAGCAGACAAGTGCTGGGATCATCACCAGCTTACTGCAGCAGCCTGTGGTTATCACCCCTTCATGATTTAGGACGTACCATTACGATCTCGGCCATGAACAGGTTAATGATGTATTTGCTCACTTATAAGGAAAATTTGTTATCATTTACTTGGATGACATTATCATATATTCACAGATTTCTGGGTCTCAAATGAAACATGTTAGACAGGTTTTGCAAAGAATAAGTTGTACGAAAAATAAGAAAAGTGTTTCTCCGCCATTCAATAATATTCGTTTTTGGGTTACATAATCTATGCTTCTGGTTTGAGGATGGATCACACTAAGTTACAGGCTATATTGAAATGGTACCGTACTCAGAACCTTAAGGCGCTGCAACATTTCTTGGTGTTTGCAAATTATTACAGGACGTTTATTAAAAATGTCTCTACCATAGCAAGACCTCTGACTGGCATGGCGAGAAAAGATACAGACTTTTCTAAATGTTCTGAGGGTGCTTTGCACACATTTGACTGTTAAAAAAATGCTTCTTGTCTGCACCCGTATTAGTACAGCCTGATGTTTCTCAACCCTTTATGGTGGAGGTTGATGCATCTGAAGTTGGGGTGGGAGCTTTATTGTCTCATGGTCTGTCTGTTGGTAAACTGCATCCATGTGTCTTTTCTAGGACGTTATCATTGGCTGAACGTACCGTATTTTTCGCTTTATAAGACGCACCTGATTTATAAGACGCACCCCCAAATTTGGTGAAGGAATAGAGAATTTTTTAATAAATGGGGTCCGTCTTATAATGCCAGTGTCCATCTAACAAACAATATAGGGTATATGTCCCTCATAGCCCCCTCATCCTAAAATTAGCCCCCTTAATCTGGATATGGACACCTTATATTGAACACGTCCCCCAGTGATGCCACATTTCCCCTATGGCTGGCACACATCCTCTATGGCTGGCGCATGGCCCCTGTGGCTGGCACACAGGCCCACTCTGGCTGGCACACAGGCCCAATGTGGCTGGCACACAGGCCCATTAATGCTGCACACGGCCCCCTGTGGCTGGCACACGGCCCCCTGTGGCTGGCACACGGCCCAGTGTGGCTGGCACACAGCCCACTAATGCTGCACACGGCCCCCTGTGACTGGCACACAGGCCCACTGTGGCTGGCACATGGGCCCCCTATTGCTGCACATGGGCCCCTGTGGATGGCACACAGCCCACTGTGACTGGCACACAGGCCCACTGTGGCTGGCACACAGGCCCCCTATTGCTGCACATGGCCCCCTGTGGATGGCACACGGCCCACTGTGGCTGGCACACATCACCCTCTGTTAGATATCACCCCCATGTTGCTGCTTTTAGTAAAATAAACTCTTTCCTTACCTACTGCAGCACTGTCCTGTCTCGTGTCTCCTTCCTCGGGGTTGAGCTCCTCCTGTCTCCTGCACTTCCTACTTCTTGGTTCTAGTGCCGGTCATGTGATCGGGACAGCAGAGAGATATCTCTGCGTGCCAGATCACAGCGGCAGGAGGGAGACCGGGCAGACATGCAGGAGGAGGTGAGTAAAGAGTTTATTATTTTACTATGGGCAGCAGCATGGGGGCCATATCTAACACAGGGGGGTATGTGCGATCAAAGGTAAACACAGGCAGATATAATATGTGCAGCTCCCCCAGCCCATCAGCGCGATGCAGTTTCAGCACCATGCTGATGGACAGCGGCTGTGCATATTATATGAGCGGGAGCAGGAGATCAAACGCTGCCGCCCGCAGCTTCACCTGCCCCCACCAGCCCCCCCAGCACCGCTCCAGAGCGGCCCGCACCTCCACTGGACTGTGTGTGTGTATGTATGTATGTGTGTGTGTGTGTGTGTGTGTGTATGTGTGTGTATATATATATATATATATATATATATATATATATCTATAAAATACCCCCCTCCCGTATATTTGGATTATAAGACGCACCCCCTACTTTCCCCCAAAATTTGGGGTAACAAAAGTGCGTCTTATAAAGCGAAAAATACGGTAATTATATTGGTTATAGGTAAATACTTGATATCAAATTAGCGTTTAAGGAGTGGCGACACTTTCTGGAGGAAGCTACCCATCCTGTTACTGTAATTATTGACCAAAAATCTACTTTACTTTGAACCAGCTAAAAATCTTACACCAAGACAAGCTCGGTCATCATTATTCTTCAATATGTTTACATTTTGTGTAACTTATCTACGGGGGTCTAAGAACACTACAGCATATGCTTTCTCCAGGAGTTTTCCGTGGGAGACTTTTACTCCAAGTCAAGACTCTGTGTGGCCCATTGTGAAGGGGAATTTCATTTTGGAACAGGACTGGCTGAAATTTTAGAAAAAGTGTCTGATTCAAAGAAGGGGTTCCGAAAGACAGAAAATGGATGGTGCTTTTTTCCAAGGCTTTTAGAAGATTAGGAAACAATAACGCCAGGACATAGGTAGGTGGAAGGCTATTAAGGTTCCTTCATGCCTGGGAGAAGATTTCGGCAAGCCATTGGTTCCTGAACACATTAGCTGAGGGGGTTAAGATCGTGTTTACCGTCCTTCTCCCAGACAGATTTATGGTCACAAATACCCAATGTTCGGGTGGTGGCCAACAAGCCTTGGAAGGCAAGATCAGGTCATTAATAAAGAAAGATGGGCTCACCCCTCTTCCACGGAAAAAAATAGGGAAAGCATTTTACAGCCCCCTCTTTTTAGTAAAAAAAAAAAATCCAGACTCCTCTTTCAGGACTATTTTATACATTTAAAAAAATCTCAATCAATTCATAACTTTGAAACATTTCAAAATGGAAACAGTTGGTGCAGCGGTGAAACTTCTGTACACAGAATGTTTTATGGCGACAATAGACCTCAAGACCACGTACCCACATTCCAAGGGCATCAGAAATATCTCAAGATGGTGGTAGTCATTCAGGGTCAGCTTACCTACAGTTTCAGGCCCTTCCCTTTGGGCTTTCAATTGCTCCCAGGGTGTTAACAAAGTTGGTGGGAGAAATGTCAGCACATATCAGGGAAAAAATATTCTGTTCATACCATACCTAGACAATTTTTTGATTTGTGGGGAAATCAAAATTGGACTGCAGAAATGCAATAAATCAGGCAAAGAATATTTTTGTCACCATAGGATGGTTAATACATAAAAATCAAAGACAGCCCCAAACCAAAAACATATTCTGCTGGACTCCTTATGCCAGAGGTCACTACTTCCGGAGGAAAAGATAACAACGATGTCAGGAGTTATAACATTGGTGGATGTAATTTGGCATTTTTTGAATCCACCAACGTTATAACTCCTTACATCTATCTCTGTGACGTTTATTGGTTCAAACGATAATTGTATGATTTGTTTGTTTAATGAGTCTGTATACTGGCGTTATAAAAACCCACTAAGGTTGCTTATTATAACATATGCCCTTGGAAAAAGCCACGGCGAAACGCGTCAGGGTGTCTCATTGGTAAGGTTTTATTAGTATGTAGCAATGTGGTACAATCATCTATTGGCATTTGGCAGTTTAGCTACTTTTGTATCAGGTCTTTCCTGACATATCTATTATTTTTAATTCATCTGCCATCTTATTGATTTTTACATTGTTTCACATTGCTATCATATTATGCCTATGTCATCTTACTATGTAGGTTTCACCATTCATTTTTTTGGCACAGGAAATATCTGATATGTTCATTATTCCCACTGTTGGGTGATTGTAAATATTTTTTGCACACTGTCAACTTCCATATAATAATTACCTATGATGGTTTAAAATTTACACTGGCAGCTGTGCATATTGTATGACTATCAATTTTTTCATGTGCCATATACTTGTTTCTATATTCTAAAATGCTGTGTATTTGTGCATTTTTTTTGTAATAAAGATTTGTTTTGATTTGAAATCATTTGGATTTTTATCTTCACGGAGTTTAACCCTACCAGAGTACCCACTCCTTCATCAGAAGTGTCGTACTACTTCAATTCTGAAAGACAGGCATAGGCCTCTTGCTCCCAGAACCCTGCCAGTACAGACAAGACACAATTTGGAGGCCCATCTTGGAGTCTTGAGATTTAAAAACCTTTCAGGCAGACAGCAGGACTGTGGCATCAATTGTTCTCCCCACCATTTCCCAATACTGTCTTTGCACAGCAGGGAGATATGATCCATGTACACACAGGATGTTACCTGGCATTTAAATTTTTAAAAATAAAAAGTGAGATAAGTGACAGCATTAGGCCTCTTGCTCCCACACCTCTGCCAGTACAGAGAAAACACAACATGGAGTCTTGATATTTAAAAAAAATTGCAGACAGACATCAGGACTGTGTCATCAATTGCCCCCTCCCCATTTCCCAATAGTGTCTTTGCACAGGAGGGAGGTATGGTCCTTGCAACACACAGGATGTAGCCTGGCAATATTTTTAAAAAGAAAAAGTGGGAAGAGTGACAGGATTAGGCCTTTTGCTCCCACACGTATGACAAGATTAGGACCCTGCTTCACCTTCTAGGTGCTCTGGAGAAAAAGACCAATCAAGAGAAAAGAGAACTCTGGCACACTACCCCAATAAATGTCAAAAAACAGATTTTGAATCTAAAATGTTCGTTATTATGTGAAAAAACATAGAAAGTCCAAACAAATGTTTCGACCAATTAGGTCTTCATCAATAGGACTATCTTTGTGAAACAGGATATGGTGAGTAAATAGTCAGAGGTGCAACACAGTGAGTTCCAGGAGAGTTTATATCCTGAATATGTCAGGTAATTAAATTAGACCTTAATTACATGGGTCAATGATATCACGTAGCGTGTATGTCACTATACGTGGTCCTCACATAGGGAAGAATTGCTGTACAACAATATGTCCTTCAATAGGTCAATGATATCAAATGGATGCCCACATTGGGTGTGTGTCACTACACGTGGTCCTCGCATAAGGAAGGGATGTTATATATCACTGTATCCTGTGTGTCAGATTAAAATAATGGTCATAAAGAAGGAGAAGCTATCTGCCAATGTTTGTATGAAAATATTCAAATCAATAGTGTACCACTGTGGAGGTACCCAGGTAGGTTATCTGTATCGTATCAGACGATTGACAATGAAAGGGAAACCAACTGTTGTAAGGATGATTATGTGTCAATCAGTATAAGAATGCACGATTGGAGCAGAGTCAAGGTAAGGGTCTTATTTAGACCACCGTTAGTCAATGGTGAGGAAAACCCATAACGGGTAAATGGCAAAGTCCTGCGTCTGTGAGGGACCGACTCCTTGTGTCTCGCGGTTTCGCAATTCTTCCCTATGTGAGGACCACGTATAGTGACATACTCTCTATGTGATATCATTTACCCATGTAATTAAGGTCTAATTGACTCTTTCTACCGTGGAAAGCTTCAAGAGGAACCTCAAGACCCACCTCTTCCAACAAGCCTACAACCTACAATAGCCCTCAGTCCAGCACACCACTGCGCAACCAGCTCTGTCCTCACCTATTGTACCATCACCCATTCCCTGTAGACTGTGAGCCATCGTGGACAGGGTCCTCTCTCCTTCTATACCAGCCTGTTTTGTACTGTTAATGATTGTTGTATGTATACCCTCTTTCACTTGTAAAGCGCCATGGAGTAAATGGCGCTATAATAATAAAAAATAATAATAATAATAATTGAATTACCTGACATATTCAGGATATAAACTCTCCTGGAACTCACTGTGTTGCACCTGTTTCACAAAGATAGTCCTATTGAAGACCTAATTGGTCGAAACGTTTCTGTTTGGACTTTCTATGTTTTTTCAATAATAAAGAACATTTTGGATTCAAAATCTGTTTTTTGACATTTATTGGGGTAGTGTGCCGGAGTTCTTTTTTCTCTCTCTTTTGCTCCCACACCTCTGTCACTACAGACAAGACACAACTTGGAGACCCCCATTGCCCTCCCCATCATTTCCCCATAGAGTCTTTTCACAGCAGGGAGGTATGGTTCATGCAACACATAGGAGGTGGGCTGGTACTTTAATTTTAAAAAAATCAAAAGAAGATTAGTGACAGGCGTAGGCCTCTTGCTCCCAGAACCCTGGCACTACAGACAAGACACAATTTGGAGACCCATATTGAAGTCTTGATATTTAAAAACATTGTAGACAGAAAGCAGGGCAGCAGCAGCAATCTCCCATTTCCCCATAGTGTGTTTGCACACCATGGAGGTATGGTCCACGCAACACACAGGTTGTGGCCTTGGTGTCTCAGATGGGTCAAAAACATTAGGCATGGTCACTTCCGTAATAGCTGACTGGCTCTCACCCCAACTGTAGCAGCTAAACAAGTGGAGGTTCTGCAGATGGAGACCTGTGTGAGAATAGTTTCGACAGTTACACAGGAGGAGGAGGAAGAAGCAGCAGAGGCAGTTGACTTGGCAGCCAATGTTTGGGTAGGCCCAATAGTCGTCATTTTAGCGCAGTAAGATTCCCACAGTAATGTATATTGGTTGTGCATGTAGTAGTTAAATTATTTTAATTTTTGCTTCTACTCAGTCAGTTACAATGTTGGCAGATTACGAAAGTTGGGTCATTCTTTGCGGTCTCAAAAAAGGCCCAGGCTAGACAACCTTTGCTGCAAACAAAGGATGTGTGACCGCTGCTGGCCACAGCCAAAGGTGTGGCTGAGGATGCATTGCTTCTCGTGTTTGCATCACTACATGTTTGTGTGAGAATTACTAACGTAACATGTCTTCCTCCGCATCATCTGCTGAGCTACTCAGCTGCGTGCCTCAGGATGCATACCAAATGGGAGCTAGAACTTTATCGTCATGCTTTATATTGTCCCACTCCTCCTCTTCCTGACCTGACATCACAGGACAGTACGCATGTGATTGGCTGCAGGAACATCCACAAATCAAATTAAGAAGAATAAAAATGATGACGTACGCCTCTGGCTTGTCCCAAGTCCCCACTCCCTCCTATCATTAAACACATCCCCCCATTTATCACACCGCAACACAATCCTATCCAAAAGCATAAAATGTCCAATAGCCAAGTAATACATGCTCCATTAACTTATCAGAGTGGATTCACCCTCTTCTGGGTAACCTTCCCCGGGGATCTCCCTGGGCAACCCATGTCTGTACTGGCCCCACAAGGGATTGAACAAACCGGTCCATCACTGCCTTATCATGACTCTTTGTCAGCAACTCCTGTCACTGCTGGTGCCCTCTGACCCGCACCAGCCAGCTCCATAGCTCCTCGATCTCATCCACCTGTGTTGCCTGTTGGTCCCAGGCCTGCTGCCGCTACTTTGCTTGCACAGCTTTGCACCACTCCAGAAATCTTCGTGGATCCTCCGATCCTCAGGCAAAAGCTGCTTGCAGCATGTAATGAATTTTCCTGTACCTAAGAATCCACAGGAACCAACACTGTGCCGCCGCTACACGTACCTCCTGGCATGCTGCCGGCACTTAGGCTATGTGCGCACTAGAAGTGATTTTTCTCAAGAATATTTCTTGAGAAACTTCTGGGAGTTGAAGATTACCGCACCTGGGGTAAAAACCGCACCAAAACCGCGGGAAAAATGCATGCGTTTTTGCCGCGGGTTTGCCGTGGTTTTGCCGTGGTTTTTCCACAGGTTGGTCACTGCAGTTTTTTTATGCTGAACTGCAATAAATAATATAGATAATAGATAGATAATCGATAGATAGACAGATAATGGATAAATGGAAAGATGAATAGATAGATAGATACATGAGAAAGACCTATATAATGTTCCACCCCCTGCATATTCTAAGCTGGCACCCTTTAGTGACTTTCATGTGGCACTAAAGGGTGCCTAGCCTTGTATTTAGCCAAAAAAAAAAATAATTAAAAAAAAATGACGTGAGGTCCCTCCATCTTTTGTAGCCAGCTAGTGTAAAGCAGACAGCTGCAGCCTGCAGACCACAGCTGGCAGCTTCACCTTGGCTGGTAATCCAAAACAGAGGGCACCCCACGCTGTTATTTTACAATAAATAATTTAAAACAAAAAACGTGGGGTCCCCCCCATATTGGATCACCAGCCAAGGTAAAGCGGACAGCTGGGGTCTGATATTCTCAGACTAGGGAGGTCCACTGTTATTGGACACTCCCCAGCCTAAAAATAGCAGGCCGCAGCCGCCCCAGAAGTGGTGCATCCATTAGACGTGCCAATCCTGGCGCTTTGCCCCAACTCATCCCGTTGCCCTGGTGCGGTGGCAAACGAGGTAATATATGGGGTTGATGCCAGATGTGTAATGTCACCTGGCATCAGGCCCTGGGGTTAGTGATGTCACGCGTCTATCAGATACCCGACATCACCAACCCAGTAAGTAAGAAATAAAAAATAGACAACAAAAAAAGTTTTATTTGAAAAAACACTCCCCACATTCCCTCTTTCACCAATTTATTGACAAGAACAATCAAATCCGAGTCCGGTGTAATCCAATAAGGGGGGGGGCCCACGACGATCCATACCATAGTCACTGTCCCAGTAAGTGAAGAACAGAATGTTCCCCATTGGCTGGGAGAGTAATGCAGTGACCTGAGCTAACATCAATAGGTCAGCCAGCTCACTGCAGGGGATGCCGAGCGCTGCCATCAGGAGGTTAGATGAGATCATTACCTGCTGTGATGATCTCTGTAGTCCTGCCATCAGTGCTGTCACTGACTTCTATGCCCACCGCGTTGTCAGCAGTAGAGATGAGCGAACCGGTCCCGGTTCGGCTCGAGGTCGGTTCGCCGAACGGAACTCCCGTTCGAGTTCGGCTCGTCGAACGTTCGACGAACCGAACTCGAGCCAATAGGAAACAATGGCAGGCAATCACAAACACAGAAAAACACCTAGAAAACACCCTCAAAGGTGTCCAAAAGGTGACAAACAACTCACAACACATGGGAAAGTGACAAGGACATATACTCATGTGAAAACAAAAGAGCTGGACAAGGAAAAAGAGGAGGACACACAGATATATGAGTATATGCAAGGAAACATCGATTCCATTATTGTGCAACTTGAGCCCTGCTCATTTTAGGCTTCCAATCTGGATAAATTGCCTGAGCTCGCCACGTACGCCTTGGGGATCTTGTCATGTCCTGCAGCCAGCGTTCTCTCGGAACCTGTCTTCAGTGCTGCTGGGGGTCTGCTGGCAGATAAGCACACGCGTCTGTCCACTGACAATGTGGACATGGCTCTCAGAGGACTTTTCTTCCCCTGGGTCAGCCAGGGGACGGGAAAGGCACGCGTATTTTTGAGAGTGCTTCATGCAAAGCATCTTTTTCTTTTTCAAAAGGGGGCTCAACCCATGCCAGTCAAGTGTGGTGTGTGTGGCTCAGTTAGTGGAAACGAGGGAGACTGTGGTTGGAGTCCCCTCGCTGTGTCTCTAAAAGAACCAAGATGAACAAGTCATGGCTCTCAGAGGACTTTTCTTCCCCTGGGTCAGCCAGGGGACGGGAAAGGCACGCGTATTTTTGAGAGTGCTTCATGCAAAGCATCTTTTTCTTTTTCAAAAGGGGGCTCAACCCATGCCAGTCAAGTGGGGTGTGTGTGGCCCAGTTAGTGGAAACGAGGGAGACTGTGGTTGGAGTCCCCTCGCTGTGTCTCTAAAAGAACCAAGATGAACAAGTCATGGCTCTCAGAGGACTTTTCTTCCCCTGGGTCAGCCAGGGGACGGGAAAGGCACGCGTATTTTTGAGAGTGCTTCATGCAAAGCATCTTTTTCTTTTTCAAAAGGGGGCTCAACCCATGCCAGTCAAGTGGGGTGTGTGTGGCCCAGTTAGTGGAAATGAGGGAGACTGTGGTTGGAGTCCCCTCGCTGTGTCTCTAAAAGAACCAAGATGAACAAGTCATGGCTCTCAGAGGACTTTTCTTCCCCTGGGTCAGCCAGGGGACGGGAAAGGCACGCGTATTTTTGAGAGTGCTTCATGCAAAGCATCTTTTTCTTTTTCAAAAGGGGGCTCAACCCATGCCAGTCAAGTGGGGTGTGTGTGGCCCAGTTAGTGGAAACGAGGGAGACTGTGGTTGGAGTCCCCTCGCTGTGTCTCTAAAAGAAACAAGATGAACAAGTCATGGCTCTCAGAGGACTTTTCTTCCCCTGGGTCAGCCAGGGGACGGGAAAGGCACGCGTATTTTTGAGAGTGCTTCATGCAAAGCATCTTTTTCTTTTTCAAAAGGGGGCTCAACCCATGCCAGTCAAGTGGGGTGTGTGTGGCCCAGTTAGTGGAAACGAGGGAGACTGTGGTTGGAGTCCCCTCGCTGTGTCTCTAAAAGAACCAAGATGAACAAGTCATGGCTCTCAGAGGACTTTTCTTCCCCTGGGTCAGCCAGGGGACGGGAAAGGCACGCGTATTTTTGAGAGTGCTTCATGCAAAGCATCTTTTTCTTTTTCAAAAGGGGGCTCAACCCATGCCAGTCAAGTGGGGTGTGTGTGGCCCAGTTAGTGGAAACGAGGGAGACTATGGTTGGAGTCCCCTCGCTGTGTCTCTAAAAGAAACAAGATGAACAAGTCATGGCTCTCAGAGGACTTTTCTTCCCCTGGGTCAGCCAGGGGATGGGAAAGGCACGCGTATTTTTGAGAGTGCTTCATGCAAAGCATCTTTTTCTTTTTCAAAAGGGGGCTCAACCCATGCCAGTCAAGTGGGGTGTGTGTGGCCCAGTTAGTGGAAACGAGGGAGACTGTGGTTGGAGTCCCCTCGCTGTGTCTCTAAAGAAAACAAGATGAACAAGTCATGGCTCTCAGAGGACTTTTCTTCCCCTGGGTCAGCCAGGGGACGGTAAAGGCACGCGTATTTTTGAGAGTGCTTCATGCAAAGCATCTTTTTCTTTTTCAAAAGGGGGCTCAACCCATGCCAGTCAAGTGGGGTGTGTGTGGCCCAGTTAGTGGAAACGAGGAGACTGTGGTTGGAGTCCCCTCGCTGTGTCTCTAAAAGAACCAAGATGAACAAGTCATGGCTCTCAGAGGACTTTTCTTCCCCTGGGTCAGCCAGGGGACGGGAAAGGCACGCGTATTTTTGAGAGTGCTTCATGCAAAGCATCTTTTTCTTTTTCAAAAGGGGGCTCAACCCATGCCAGTCAAGTGGGGTGTGTGTGGCCCAGTTAGTGGAAACGAGGGAGACTGTGGTTGGAGTCCCCTCGCTGTGTCTCTAAAAGAACCAAGATGAACAAGTCATGGCTCTCAGAGCAGAGGACTTTTCTTCCCCTGGGTCAGCCAGGGGACGGGAAAGGCACGCGTATTTTTGAGAGTGCTTCATGCAAAGCATCTTTTTCTTTTTCAAAAGGGGTCTCAACCCATGCCAGTCAAGTGGGGTGTGTGTGGCCCAGTTAGTGGAAACGAGGGAGACTGTGGTTGGAGTCCCCTCGCTGTGTCTCTAAAAGAACCAAGATGAACAAGTCATGGCTCTCAGAGGACTTTTCTTCCCCTGGGTCAGCCAGGGGACGGGAAAGGCACGCGTATTTTTGAGAGTGCTTCATGCAAAGCATCTTTTTCTTTTTCAAAAGGGGGCTCAACCCATGCCAGTCAAGTGGGGTGTGTGTGGCCCAGTTAGTGGAAACGAGGGAGACTGTGGTTGGAGTCCCCTCGCTGTGTCTCTAAAAGAACCAAGATGAACAAGTCATGGCTCTCAGAGGACTTTTCTTCCCCTGGGTCAGCCAGGGGACGGGAAAGGCACACGTATTTTTGAGAGTGCTTCATGCAAAGCATCTTTTTCTTTTTCAAAAGGGGGCTCAACCCATGCCAGTCAAGTGGGGTGTGTGTGGCCCAGTTAGTGGAAACGAGGGAGACTGTGGTTGGAGTCCCCTCGCTGTGTCTCTAAAAGAAACAAGATGAACAAGTCATGGCTCTCAGAGGAATTTTCTTCCCCTGGGTCAGCCAGGGGACGGGAAAGGCACGCGTATTTTTGAGAGTGCTTCATGCAAAGCATCTTTTTCTTTTTCAAAAGGGGGCTCAACCCATGCCAGTCAAGTGGGGTGTGTGTGGCTCAGTTAGTGGAAACGAGGGAGACTGTGGTTGGAGTCCCCTCGCTGTGTCTCTAAAAGAACCAAGATGAACAAGTCATGGCTCTCAGAGGACTTTTCTTCCCCTGGGTCAGCCAGGGGACGGGAAAGGCACGCGTATTTTTGAGAGTGCTTCATGCAAAGCATCTTTTTCTTTTTCAAAAGGGGGCTCAACCCATGCCAGTCAAGTGGGGTGTGTGTGGCCCAGTTAGTGGAAACGAGGGAGACTGTGGTTGGAGTCCCCTCGCTGTGTCTCTAAAAGAACCAAGATGAACAAGTCATGGCTCTCAGAGGACTTTTCTTCCCCTGGGTCAGCCAGGGGACGGGAAAGGCACGCGTATTTTTGAGAGTGCTTCATGCAAAGCATCTTTTTCTTTTTCAAAAGGGGGCTCAACCCATGCCAGTCAAGTGGGGTGTGTGTGGCCCAGTTAGTGGAAACGAGGGAGACTGTGGTTGGAGTCCCCTCGCTGTGTCTCTAAAAGAAACAAGATGAACAAGTCATGGCTCTCAGAGGACTTTTCTTCCCCTGGGTCAGCCAGGGGACGGGAAAGGCACGCGTATTTTTGAGAGTGCTTCATGCAAAGCATCTTTTTCTTTTTCAAAAGGGGGCTCAACCCATGCCAGTCAAGTGGGGTGTGTGTGGCCCAGTTAGTGGAAACGAGGGAGACTGTGGTTGGAGTCCCCTCGCTGTGTCTCTAAAAGAACCAAGATGAACAAGTCATGGCTCTCAGAGGACTTTTCTTCCCCTGGGTCAGCCAGGGGACGGGAAAGGCACGCGTATTTTTGAGAGTGCTTCATGCAAAGCATCTTTTTCTTTTTCAAAAGGGGGCTCAACCCATGCCAGTCAAGTGGGGTGTGTGTGGCCCAGTTAGTGGAAACGAGGGAGACTATGGTTGGAGTCCCCTCGCTGTGTCTCTAAAAGAAACAAGATGAACAAGTCATGGCTCTCAGAGGACTTTTCTTCCCCTGGGTCAGCCAGGGGATGGGAAAGGCACGCGTATTTTTGAGAGTGCTTCATGCAAAGCATCTTTTTCTTTTTCAAAAGGGGGCTCAACCCATGCCAGTCAAGTGGGGTGTGTGTGGCCCAGTTAGTGGAAACGAGGGAGACTGTGGTTGGAGTCCCCTCGCTGTGTCTCTAAAGAAAACAAGATGAACAAGTCATGGCTCTCAGAGGACTTTTCTTCCCCTGGGTCAGCCAGGGGACGGTAAAGGCACGCGTATTTTTGAGAGTGCTTCATGCAAAGCATCTTTTTCTTTTTCAAAAGGGGGCTCAACCCATGCCAGTCAAGTGGGGTGTGTGTGGCCCAGTTAGTGGAAACGAGGAGACTGTGGTTGGAGTCCCCTCGCTGTGTCTCTAAAAGAACCAAGATGAACAAGTCATGGCTCTCAGAGGACTTTTCTTCCCCTGGGTCAGCCAGGGGACGGGAAAGGCACGCGTATTTTTGAGAGTGCTTCATGCAAAGCATCTTTTTCTTTTTCAAAAGGGGGCTCAACCCATGCCAGTCAAGTGGGGTGTGTGTGGCCCAGTTAGTGGAAACGAGGGAGACTGTGGTTGGAGTCCCCTCGCTGTGTCTCTAAAAGAACCAAGATGAACAAGTCATGGCTCTCAGAGCAGAGGACTTTTCTTCCCCTGGGTCAGCCAGGGGACGGGAAAGGCACGCGTATTTTTGAGAGTGCTTCATGCAAAGCATCTTTTTCTTTTTCAAAAGGGGTCTCAACCCATGCCAGTCAAGTGGGGTGTGTGTGGCCCAGTTAGTGGAAACGAGGGAGACTGTGGTTGGAGTCCCCTCGCTGTGTCTCTAAAAGAACCAAGATGAACAAGTCATGGCTCTCAGAGGACTTTTCTT
Source organism: Anomaloglossus baeobatrachus (assembly GCF_048569485.1). Taxonomy (NCBI): domain Eukaryota; kingdom Metazoa; phylum Chordata; class Amphibia; order Anura; family Aromobatidae; genus Anomaloglossus; species Anomaloglossus baeobatrachus. Next base: position 173,311,827 of record NC_134359.1, on the reverse strand, counting down.
CCCCTGGGTCAGCCAGGGGACGGGAAAAGCACGCGTATTTTTGAGAGTGCTTCATGCAAAGCATCTTTTTCTTTTTCAAAAGGGGGCTCAACCCATGCCAGTCAAGTGGGGTGTGTGTGGCCCAGTTAGTGGAAACGAGGGAGACTGTGGTTGGAGTCCCCTCGCTGTGTCTCTAAAAGAACCAAGATGAACAAGTCATGGCTCTCAGAGGACTTTTCTTCCCCTGGGTCAGCCAGGGGACGGGAAAGGCACACGTATTTTTGAGAGTGCTTCATGCAAAGCATCTTTTTCTTTTTCAAAAGGGGGCTCAACCCATGCCAGTCAAGTGGGGTGTGTGTGGCCCAGTTAGTGGAAACGAGGGAGACTGTGGTTGGAGTCCCCTCGCTGTGTCTCTAAAAGAAACAAGATGAACAAGTCATGGCTCTCAGAGGACTTTTCTTCCCCTGGGTCAGCCAGGGGACGGGAAAGGCACGCGTATTTTTGAGAGTGCTTCATGCAAAGCATCTTTTTCTTTTTCAAAAGGGGGCTCAACCCATGCCAGTCAAGTGGGGTGTGTGTGGCCCAGTTAGTGGAAACGAGGGAGACTGTGGTTGGAGTCCCCTCGCTGTGTCTCTAAAAGAACCAAGATGAACAAGTCATGGCTCTCAGAGGACTTTTCTTCCCCTGGGTCAGCCAGGGGACGGGAAAGGCACGCGTATTTTTGAGAGTGCTTCATGCAAAGCATCTTTTTCTTTTTCAAAAGGGGGCTCAACCCATGCCAGTCAAGTGGGGTGTGTGTGGCCCAGTTAGTGGAAACGAGGGAGACTGTGGTTGGAGTCCCCTCGCTGTGTCTCTAAAAGAACCAAGATGAACAAGTCATGGCTCTCAGAGGACTTTTCTTCCCCTGGGTCAGCCAGGGGACGGGAAAGGCACGCGTATTTTTGAGAGTGCTTCATGCAAAGCATCTTTTTCTTTTTCAAAAGGGGGCTCAACCCATGCCAGTCAAGTGGGGTGTGTGTGGCCCAGTTAGTGGAAACGAGGGAGACTGTGGTTGGAGTCCCCTCGCTGTGTCTCTAAAAGAAACAAGATGAACAAGTCATGGCTCTCAGAGGACTTTTCTTCCCCTGGGTCAGCCAGGGGACGGGAAAGGCACGCGTATTTTTCAGAGTGCTTCATGCAAAGCATCTTTTTCTTTTTCAAAAGGGGGCTCAACCCATGCCAGTCAAGTGGGGTGTGTGTGGCCCAGTTAGTGGAAACGAGGGAGACTGTGGTTGGAGTCCCCTCGCTGTGTCTCTAAAAGAACCAAGATGAACAAGTCATGGCTCTCAGAGGACTTTTCTTCCCCTGGGTCAGCCAGGGGACGGGAAAGGCACGCGTATTTTTGAGAGTGCTTCATGCAAAGCATCTTTTTCTTTTTCAAAAGGGGGCTCAACCCATGCCAGTCAAGTGGGGTGTGTGTGGCCCAGTTAGTGGAAACGAGGGAGACTGTGGTTGGAGTCCCCTCGCTGTGTCTCTAAAAGAACCAAGATGAACAAGTCATGGCTCTCAGAGGACTTTTCTTCCCCTGGGTCAGCCAGGGGACGGGAAAGGCACGCGTATTTTTGAGAGTGCTTCATGCAAAGCATCTTTTTCTTTTTCAAAAGGGGGCTTAACCCATGCCAGTCAAGTGGGGTGTGTGTGGCCCAGTTAGTGGAAACGAGGGAGACTGTGGTTGGAGTCCCCTCGCTGTGTTTTACATGCTTTTAGAAGGGCATGACATGGCTTGGAGGTTGACTTTCATCATCTGCAAACTGTTGGCTACCAAAATGCTGCCTTTCCAACAACTGTGGTTATAGACAATGAGGAACATACTGATGAAGATGAGACGCAGATACCCGATTGGGATGACAACTTAAATATTCGGTCAGGGCAAGAAGAGGCTCGGTCTGAGGGGGAGGGGAGTGCAAACACAACAATTGATGATGAAGTCCTAGATCACACCTACTGTCAACCCACAGTCAGACACTCGAGGAGGTCAACAGAGGCGGTGGAGGAGGATGCAACCGACGTCGAAGTAACCTTGCGCCTTCCTGGACACAGTCGGAGCACTGGTAGCACGTCTACAACTGCATCCTCAGCCACCACTCTGCCTCTGAGCATTATTCGGGGTGGATCAACAGGTCGCATGGCCTCTAAGCCTTGCCTAGCCTGGTCCTTTTTTGACATAAAAAAAGATCGCCCTAATTATGTGATCTGTAACATTTGGCATGGTTATCTTAGTGGAGGTCAAAACCTCAGCAGTTTGACAACTTCTTCCATGAATCGTCACATGAATAAATATTATATGGCCTGGTGGGAAGCTCACCGTGCTGCAATGCGGCCTAGCGGAGCCAACCATCCACCGCCTGCCCCTTCCAGTGCATCCGCGCGCTCGTCATCTTCTAGGACTGTGGGGACAGCTGTCACACCTGTTTTTCCACCCACAACTTCCACCACTGTAACCGCAACAGGCAGTTTGCTTGTTAGGTCGTCAGTTGGTTTGGAAGGGGAAACAAGTGATTGTGTACAGCTCTCTCAAACATCGATAGCACCAACGTTGGATGAAGGCAACATCATGTCTCCGCCTGCACTTTCCTCACAAACCTGCATTTTTCCAGGGACACCCTACTGAACACCGTCTACACACAGCAGCCAGATCTCTGTCCCTCAGATGTGGTCAAATAAAAGGCCACTTACTGCGACCCATGACAAAGCTAAGAGGTTGACTCTATCCCTCTGTAAGCTGTTGGCTACCGAAATGCTGCCTTTCCGCCTAGTGGACACACAGGATTTTAGAGACCTTATGTCTGTCGCTGTGCCCCAGTACCAGATGCCTAGTCGCCACTACTTCTCTAAGAAAGGTGTGCCCGCGCTACACCAGCATGTCACACACAACATCACCGCTTCCTTGAGAAACTCTGTGTGTGAACGGGTGCATTTCACCACCGATACTTTGACCAGTAAGCATGGACAGGGACGTTACATGTCGCTGACTGGCCACTGGGTAACTATGGTGATAGATGGTGAAGGGTCTGCTGCACAAGTCTTGCCGTCCCCACGACTTGTGTGTCAATCCTCTGTCTGTCCAAGTTCCGCCACTGCTTCTGCATCCTCCACCTCATCTGGGTCCTCCACCTCCGCCCCAAGCCTGCCTGGTCAGGCCACCAGCGTTCTCACTGCGCAGAAGGAATCACGCAACCCTCATTACTATGCTGGCAGCAGAGCGCAACGGCATCAGGCGGTCTTTAGCTTGACATGTCTTGGGAATAAGAGTCACACAGCTGAGGAGTTGTGGTCAGCTCTGCGGTCCGAGTTTAATAAATGGTTGTCTCCACTCAACCTGCAGCCTGGTAAGGCCGTGTGCGACAATGCTGCAAACCTGGCTGCGGGCCATCGTCAGGGCAATGTGACACACGTGCCTTGTATGGCTCACGTGTTGAACCTCATTCTCCAGCAATTTTTAAAACACCATCACGGCCTACATGGCCTTGTGCAGCGTGCACGCTCGCTATGTGCTCACTTCCATCGTGCGTACACAGCAGCTCAACAACTTTCGTCGCTACAGAAGTCTTTAAGTCTGGTGGTTAAACGCCTGAAATGCGATGTGCCCACACGCAGGAATTTGAATCTGCACATGTTGCAGCGTTTGTGGCAGCACCGCCGAACCCTGCTGCAATACGTTATGACATATAGCCTGGGATAACTTGATCCAGAGGTGGTGCAGATCACGCTGCTGGAGTGGTGTCAGATCAAGGACCTATGCACCCTGCTACACAGTTTACAAATGTCGACGAAGATGTTTAGCACTGGCAATGTCATTCTCAGCGTGACAATTCTGGTCATCTACATGATGGAGCACACTGTAATTATTATTCGGAGTCAGGTGTTGGGACAAGAGGAAGGGGAGGAAGTACAGGAGGAGTCATATGCGTAAGGGATAACAAGATCTACGAGGTCCAGATGGTCAGCGGCACCTAGGCGGCAGTCATGGTGAGGGAGAGGGATTAACAAGGGTGCATAGTATCAGCAAAAAGTGTTGAGGAAGGTGTAGGAGCCCATGAAGAAATGGAGGACGAACTGGCGATGGGCATGGAAGACTCAGCAGATGAGTGAGAGCTTGCTCACATTTCGGTTGTGCGAGGTTGTGGGGAGAGGGCAGAGGAAGGAGGCACGATTCTCACCTCTCTGCCACCAACACACCAAGGACTTGGTCCTCCTGGATGCACAAGACACATGAGCGCCTTCTTGCTGCACTACCTACAACATGACCCTCGGATTGTACAAATTCAAAGTAATCCTGAATACTGGGTTGCCACACTGTTAGATCCCCGGTACAAGACAAAATTTGGCGAAATAATTCCTGCCATAGAAATGGACGCACGTATACAGGAGTATCTGCAGAATGTGGTACGCAATATTAGATCTGCTTTTCCACTAAACACCAGTGCTGTACAGAGTGAATCTCAACGCTTTGTCATGGATAGGAGGAAATGGTCTTTTACCTGTCCACATCTGAGGGACCGAGGGCTGGCTGCTGTGCTGAGATGGCGTTGAGTACGGTGTCCCTGCAGAGTTGCACTTTTGGTCATATACCAAAATGAGTTGAAAAAGGACAGATGCTGGTGGAAAGGGGAACAGGTGTGTTGGAAAGGGGAAAAAAGTTTTGGTCCGTGGATTTGGTGGTTAAGCAACAGTAACATTTGCTGAAGAAACACCATCTGTTACAGTGGGACTGGCAGATTTGGATAAGGTGGTATATACTATGTTACCGCTATATAACGAAAATTAATAAGAAAAGAAAGAGAAAGGTATATATCCCCATCAGCAGTCAGTGTCCACCGTGCTCCCAGTTGGAAAAGGAGAGGTTGGCAACTGGAAGGTTTGGTGGAGGATACAGAGCTGTGTGGCTATGAAACTAATAGTAGCCTGAACCGAGTTAGACGCCATTCGGATCTGGAGACTGGGAGCCCTGTTAGCGTCACAGGGTCCACATGCCCACCCAGCCCAGGAACTCCCTGTTAACAACACAGGGGCCATTGAGTACGCTGACCGTGTGCGTAGGGGCCACACCTGTGGACAGCAGGCGCATCAGCAGCAGCAGGCCTGTTAATGCCACTGGGCTGCACAAGCAGGACTGGTAGGACAGGAGCTGGTCTTAACCGTTCTGCGTTACCAACTGTGGTGGTGGCCTGCATCGACACCCTATCCCTGCCTACCTCTGGCCTAAAGCCGCAATGGGTTCAACACATGGAGGTGTGCTCTTTCGGAGCATAATAGAAGACTGTGCACCTCCTTGTTGGCTCCAGCCCCTTTTATAACCTGGGTCCGCCCCAAACCAGGGTGAACCACAATGCACCTCCTGGAGACAAAAGTAGAGTGACACGTCATGAGTGGCATAACTAGCGTCCTATTTGGAACCGCAACTTCAATGATGACCTCATGGCTGCCATGACCCAAACACCTCACCAGTCATCGTCTGACCATCAATAATGCGGTGACAAGTCATAGGGGCGGGCCTCTGCAAGCCATTTGGGAGTGGCCTGGCCACATCGTCAGGACACCTGATGCCCTGTGGTCTATATGGGACCCCCACATCAGGGGCAGGGCCAAAGAGTTCATTACCGGACATAGTCTCTGATGCAGTAAGTGCCTGAGCATGCTCAGTAGCATGAAATACAGTGTCTGAAAAAAGACTATCAGCTTTATGGTGTCTAGGCACAACACAGGACCTAGACCCGGCACGGAGTGCAAGTACCTGTGGAAAGAGGCTTTTCCCACCAAGTGTGGGAGCATGCGCTGTATCCCGAAATGAAGACTTAGCCTCAGCAATGGCACATTCAGGCTGAGCATACTCACTAGGCGAAACACTGTAGTTAGGCTGCAGTTGGGGTAAATCGGCACACGCATGCGCACTAGCTGCCTCTCCACACTTAGACGTGGAGGAGAAATTGCTCTTCGGGTGTGAACTTGGAGATGCTGTCTATGAACAGAAGGAAAAGCTAAAGGAAGCCTCACTTTCTATCCCTCCGAATTATCAAATGCAGCAATGAATTCCCTGAGTTTGCTATAACATTAGCGTAGCAAAATGTGCATGAGGGTGTCATGTAGAGGTGCTAGAAATAGCTTGGCACCAGTGGGGCACTAATGGAATACAACAGCCAGTTCTCTGATGCCACTAAATGGCAGTATTTTTTGCTATCATTATAGCTTATTAAAAACAGAGCAGGAGGTTGTCATGCAGAGGTGCTGCACATAGATTTGCAGTAGTGTGAATAGACAAAAGTACAATAGCCACGTTTAGGATACAACTAGGTACACTGAGTGTTTGCTAGTATAATGGCTGAGTTTAAAAAAGTTAGAGTGTGCAATGCAGGCAGACGTGCTGCAAATATCGTTCCAATACTGTGAATTGACAAAAGTACAATAGCCACGTTTAGGATACAACTAGGTACACTGAGTGTTTGCTAGTATAATGGCTGAGTTTAAAAAAGTTAGAGTGTGCAATGCAGGCAGACGTGCTGCAAATAACGTTCCAATACTGTGAATTGACAAAAGTACAATAGCCACGTTTAGGATACAACTAGGTACAGTGAGTGTTTGCTAGTATAATGGCTGAGTTTAAAAAAGTTAGAGTGTGCAATGCAGGCAGACGTGCTGCAAATAACGTTCCAATACTGTGAATTGACAAAAGTACAATAGCCACGTTTAGGATACAACTAGGTACAGTGAGTGTTTGCTAGTATAATGGCTGAGTTTAAAAAAGTTTGAGTGTGCAATGCAGGCAGATGTGCTGCAAATAACGTTCCAATACTGTGAATTGACAAAAGTACAATAGCCACGTTTAGGATACAACTAGGTACAGTGAGTGTTTGCTAGTATAATGGCTGAGTTTAAAAAAGTTTGAGTGTGCAATGCAGGCAGATGTGCTGCAAATAACGTTCCAATACTGTGAATTGACAAAAGTACAATAGCCACGTTTAGGATACAACTAGGTACACTGAGTGTTTGCTAGTATAATGGCTGAGTTTAAAAAAGTTAGAGTGTGCAATGCAGGCAGACGTGCTGCAAATATCGTTCCAATACTGTGAATAGACAAAAGTACAATAGCCACGTTTAGGATACAACTAGGTACACTGAGTGTTTGCTAGTATAATGGCTGAGTATAAAAAAGTTAGAGTGTGCAATGCAGGCAGACGTGCTGCAAATATCGTTCCAATACTGTGAATAGACAAAAGTACAATAGCCACGTTTAGGATACAACTAGGTACACTGAGTGTTTGCTAGTATAATGGCTGAGTTTAAAAAAGTTAGAGTGTGCAATGCAGGCAGATGTGCTGCAAATAACGTTCCAATACTGTGAATTGACAAAAGTACAATAGCCACGTTTAGGATACAACTAGGTACACTGAGTGTTTGCTAGTATAATGGCTGAGTTTAAAAAAGTTTGAGTGTGCAATGCAGGCAGATGTGCTGCAAATAACGTTCCAATACTGTGAATTGACAAAAGTACAATAGCCACGTTTAGGATACAACTAGGTACACTGAGTGTTTGCTAGTATAATGGCTGAGTTTAAAAAAGTTAGAGTGTGCAATGCAGGCAGATGTGCTGCAAATAACGTTCCAATACTGTGAATTGACAAAAGTACAATAGCCACGTTTAGGATACAACTAGGTACACTGAGTGTTTGCTAGTATAATGGCTGAGTTTAAAAAAGTTAGAGTGTGCAATGCAGGCAGACGTGCTGCAAATATCGTTCCAATACTGTGAATAGACAAAAGTACAATAGCCACGTTTAGGATGCCACTAGGTACACTGAGTGTTTGCTAGTATAATGGCTGAGTTTAAAAAAGTTTGAGTGTGCAATGCAGGCAGACGTGCTCTGCAAATGTCTTTGCACTAGTGGGACTATAGCAAAGTCCAATAGCCACGTTTAGGATGCCACTAGGTACACTGAGTGTTTGCTAGTAAAATTGCTTAGTTTAAAAAAGTTTGAGTGTGCAATGCAGGCAGACGTGCTCTGCAAATGTCTTTGCACTAGTGGGACTATAGCAAAGTCCAATAGCCACGTTTAGGATGCCACTAGGTACACTGAGTGTTTGCTAGTAAAATTGCTTAGTTTAAAAAAGTTTGAGTGTGCAATGCAGGCAGACGTGCTCTGCAAATGTCTTTGCACTAGTGGGACTATAGCAAAGTCCAATAGCCACGTTTAGGATGCCACTAGGTACACTGAGTGTTTGCTAGTAAAATTGCTTAGTTTAAAAAAGTTTGAGTGTGCAATGCAGGCAGACGTGCTCTGCAAATGTCTTTGCACTAGTGGGACTATAGCAAAGTCCAATAGCCACGTTTAGGATGCCACTAGGTACACTGAGTGTTTGCTAGTAAAATTGCTTAGTTTAAAAAAGTTTGAGTGTGCAATGCAGGCAGACGTGCTCTGCAAATGTCTTTGCACTAGTGGGACTATAGCAAAGTCCAATAGCCACGTTTAGGATGCCACTAGGTACACTGAGTGTTTGCTAGTATAATGGCTTAGTTTAAAAAAGTTTGAGTGTGCAATGCAGGCAGACGTGCTCTGCAAATGTCTTTGCACTAGTGGGACTATAGCAAAGTCCAATAGCCACGTTTAGGATGCCACTAGGTACACTGAGTGTTTGCTAGTAAAATTGCTTAGTTTAAAAAAGTTTGAGTGTGCAATGCAGGCAGACGTGCTCTGCAAATGTCTTTGCACTAGTGGGACTATAGCAAAGTCCAATAGCCACGTTTAGGATGCCACTATGTACACTGAGTGTTTGCTAGTAAAATTGCTTAGTTTAAAAAAGTTTGAGTGTGCAATGCAGGCAGACGTGCTCTGCAAATGTCTTTGCACTAGTGGGACTAAAGCAAAGTCCAATAGCCACGTTTAGGATGCCACTAGGTACACTGAGTGTTTGCTAGTAAAATTGCTTAGTTTAAAAAAGTTTGAGTGTGCAATGCAGGCAGACGTGCTCTGCAAATGTCTTTGCACTAGTGGGACTATAGCAAAGTCCAATAGCCACAGATAGGATGCCACTAGGTACACTGAGTGTTTGCTAGTATAATGGCTTAGTTATAATGAGTTGGAGTGTGCAGAGGACAAGAGGGTACAGTGGCAGGATTGTGGTGCTCTGGGTAGAGGAATGGAAGCCTGCCTTTCTATTCCCTCCTAATGGTGAAATGCAGGGAGGAAATCCCTGACCTTGGCTACACAGACGCTGTTGCTGTTTGCAGGACCTGTCACCTATGGCTCTCTGACCCTGCCGGTTTGAGCCCTTAAAAGGACTGCTATAAAGTGCTCTCCCTATGCTGTCTAACGCTGTGTATGCAGCGCATACAGCTGTATCGGCTATAGGACTCAGGAGGACGGAGCTGCGACAGTGATGTCTGACAGCAAAGACGCAGAAGGCAGATAATGGCGTCCTGGAAGAAAATGTCCGGTTTTATAATGCAGGGACATGTGACATGGACATCCTATCACACATGCCGTTGCTTCTCTGGCTCAAAGTCCACTTAGCTGTGTGTGTGTCTGGGATTGGCTGACATGCTGGCCCGCCCCACAAGACGCGCGCGCTTAGGGAAGGAAGACAAGAAAAAAAAAAAAAATGGCGATCGCCATTATACAAACAGCAGTGATCTGAAGGCGCTGTTCACGCACACTATACACTGAAATGTCATAATAGTGTGATTCACAGAGTGACTTACACTATTACAGCAGAAACCAAGCTAGGATTTTGCTGTTTTTTTGCTGCTAGAACCGTTCTCGAACGTTTCTAGAACTATCGAGCTTTTGCAAAAAGCTCGAGTTCTAGTTCGATCTAGAACAGGCCCCAAAATCACTCGAGCCTAGAACTGGAGAACCACGAACCACGAACCGCGCTCAACTCTAGTCAGCAGTATCGCGAGAGCCCGTGACGTCACCGCTAGTGACAGTCTCGGGCCGCGGGCATAGGCGGCAGTGACAGCGGTGACGCCAGGAGGCAGGAGATCATCACAGCAGGTAATGATCTCATCTCACCTCCTGACAGCAGCGCTCGGCATCCTGCTGTGTGTCAGTGTCTGCCTGCGCTGCAGGGTGACAAGCTGCTGATACTGCGGGCAGACACTGACACACTGCAGGGCTTGCAGCAGCGCGGCTGGAGCGGGACACAGACTGCACGGGCACTGGGAGGTCACACGGAAGCGCTTCCATGCGGCGTCCAGGGAGTGTGACGTCTGTGTTTACTCTGCATCGCTTCCTCTTATGTCATAATGACATCACTCCCTGCAAAACCGCAGGCAGCGATGAGCATTACCACAGGTAAATCGCGGCTATACCGGGGGTATACCGCACATCATTTGCTACCGGCGGTATACCCCCGGTATTTCGCGATTACATTACAGTGAATGGAGTGAAATACCAGGGGTATTTCCCAGGTACCTGCGGAAAAGAAGTGACATGCACATTTTCTCAAGAAATTTTCTCAAGAAAATCTTCGCAAAGAATTTTCTTGAGAAAAAAAACGCAGTGTGCGCACAGCTATTTTTTTTCCCATAGGTTTTGCTGGGAAATGTCTGCAGAAAGATTTCAAACATTTCTCAAGAAATTTCTGCAGCTAAACCGCAGGTAAATCCGCGGATAAAATGGCCTAGTGTGCACATAGCCTTAAGCACCATATGTGATGGGGATACTCACTAGTGGCATAACTAGAGTTCAACCGGCCCTGGTGAAAAGTTTGAGCCTGGAACCAGCCCCCCCCCACAAGTTAGTCAGATGTATGGGCCGTTGCAGCATTCTAAATCCTATAAAGACATATGAGTTGACCTCCCTTCCCCTTCATTGTGAACTACTGACTCCCATCCTGTACTAATGTCTCCCATCCTGGGCCACTTCCTGGTAAATATGTTGCCCATCCTGGTGTATAACCATGGCTATGTAGTGGAGAATATGGCCCATCCTAGTATATATGGCTCCATCATAGCCCCGTCCTGGTATATATAGCCTCATCCTGATATATATGTCTCCATCATCATCATAGCCCCATACTGGTATATGTCCCCATCATGGCCACATCCTGATATATCAATATGTGAGAAGGAGCGCACAGCTAATATAATAATTATTCAAATGGCGGGTGCAAGATCATGTATGACAAGAAAGTCAAAAGTGGAAGAGTAAAGCTCATACACATGAGATGTGCATACTAGACAATGGAAATTAATTAAATAACAAATATAACTTTATTGATTACAACACACCACACAGTTAAAAACATTTAAAATTATGAATACAACCATAGGCAGCCCCACAGCGATAATAAGTCTGTATAGCAAGTAACTATATCAGGCCATCCCCATGCACTAGTAGAAATATGAATTGATAGACCATAAAGATATGATTATAATATTACATAGGTTCTGTGGGTTCCTGGATGTAGGTACCAAAATATATATAATATAAACAATCCTTTCACCAAAGGAGATCAACACCACTAGTGCACCAATATGCACAGTAAAAACTCTGCTAGGCCTAAAAACAGTACATGTGTATAATGCATGCAATTTCCAAATACAATCCAACTAGACTGTGGATAAGATAGGATATTATCAACAAAGGAACAATATAATCAGCATGGAAGGATAAATGGTGGGAAATCCACAATTAGTACCTCCGGAGAGACTATAGAATACCCAGCTGGAAGGAGTACAAGCAAGGCCTGGCAAGAGATGGTGTGACAGGACATATAGACCAAGAAAAACCCTGGACCCATGCTAAGTGCTGCAGGGTAGCAGAGCTGAGGACGGACTACTAGGAACAGCCCCACACATATCACTGCAATGCAGCTTCAGGTGAAATGTGTAGTAATCAAAGGGTAAATGCAAATTGTATAATTACCCTGGTCCAAGGCGAAGGTGTTTGGGGAGGGAATGCATCAAAGAGACGTCATGTACAGCTGCACATCCAGAATCAGAAACAAGTGCTGATTGCACGCAGGCGCAGTGTGCATAAGGGAATAGCGGTTACTCAGTGCGGCCGCACAAGACATGCATGCACTGTGTAGTCGATGGAGAATTAAGATAAAAGCCCCAGCTGCGTAAATTTAGTGCATGTGTGGTACAGAGAAAAACATATAAGCACGCATGTACTACATGATCAATAGAGAATTGGTGTGTGAGCACAAATTGCATATATACAGTGCTTGTGCAGTAAACACAATAAGATGCAAATGGCAAAACATCAGCGATAGGAGGTAACGCATAGAAGAAAAGCTGGATCCCTGCAGAGGGACAATTAATGGACATTGCATGAAACAGAAACAAATGACCCAGGGTGCATGTAAATCAAATTAAAACAAGATGAGCATTTGATAAACAGATGAAAACATAAAAGAGACTCATGTGGTAAGCTTAGTAGCAATATCCCATCAAGTCATAATGAGATATGTTCCAATACAAGATTCCCACATGACAAATGCATATACTCCTGAAATAAAGAGATATGTGCATACTTTTTTTATAATGAAAATTATGGGACAAACTATCAATAAAGCATACAGGACTGTAGGGAATTATTATATAAAACTGTAGTATACCGTAGTACATAGCAAGGTATGAACCAAGAGAAACTTTATACAACCATAAACGTTTAGGGATGATGAATGGACATAGTAAAAGTAAAGCAGCTATATATAAGAGAAATAGGTAGAGGTGCCCAGAAGGATTATAAGGCAAAAGACATGGACATGTTGAGGAGGCCCTTTCCATCAAATAATTAACCTCTTGACAAGGGATTGTGGGAAATATGTTGATTTGCCTTACATAATTCAGGTTTCAGATCATACACATGACACAGATTTAAAGATGGCTGCCATTTCCTCTTCTCCACACCTTGCCTGGAATGCGAGGAATGTCCAGATGTAAGAAGACCACCATATAAGGGAAGATCCCTGGTCAAGCTAGAGGACCAACCCACATATCAGATGACACCATGGATTCCTTCACTGAAGTCAGACCTGCCCATCAACAACAACACGGATCTCCCCATTGGCTAGCCCATGAACTGTCCCACTAAATGGACATATCTGAACTTGTGTACACCCCTAGCCTATATCAAGAGGACGCATGCTTCTTCTCGCTCTCTTTGGCTGCCATTTTTACTGTGAAGAGATTTCATATCCGACTGTGTCTAGTGTGAATTCTTTACGCATGCACTTGGTCTATACCAATTATTAAACAAAACTCTCAACCAATCCATATCTCCAGAAGATGGTATACACAGTACAAAGAAAAATCATAATATAATGTTTGGAAGGACTAGGGCTAGTCGTGGGAAAACATGAAAAAACAGAGAAAAAACTACCAACAAAGCCCAATTGACGGAAAAGTGAAAAACTTTATTAAGGTAGGTGGTGAGCAGCACAATTACAAAAGGAACACCAACAACAGGAAAGTCCCGGCTAAGTAAGAATAACAATATTCACTGCTAAGTCATGAAAATAGTTAAATTGCCATATACACAGTATAGAAAAGATGTAAAAAATATATACATAGTATAAAAGCAAAATATTGCCAGTGATATCAGGCATGTATTGGGACAACCAGTAAGTCACATGTGTGAATAACCAAACTAATAGACTAAATTGTCATATGTCATGTAATTGACACAGTGAATACTGGGCCCGATTACCACAAACATGAGACTGAAAAATCAAAAAGAAGGGCCAGTCCCCGTTATGGATGTGGACATACTTGAAGAGACTGGGAGAGACCTGGTGTCAGCGTCCACCCGATGGCCGTTTCGGCAGGAAAAGCCTTCATCAGGGGGAGTGGTTTAGTGAGGAAAGTGCAGGATTAAAAAGGGGACATCATCCAATCAGAGGTGGTGGGTGGGTAAGTGATGCATGAGCTGCCACAGCAACCCAAGACGCCAGTCACTCGCCGCGTCGATGTCACCTGACGTACCAATCACGCGACGACCACGTGACGAGTCACATGGCGGTCACGTGAGCGGACGCCACACGAGGCATAGAGACACAGCGACGTGATGACGCCCCGGAGCAGGAGGTGCGCATGCATACAAGCCCAAATAGAATACCATGCCAGAGACCTAGTGAGATCAATTCACCTCACACTGTCAGTATGGCCACATATGAGTTCCTATTGAAAATATATTTATATAAGACAAATCGGCCATCTGGTACTTATTTAACAACACAGTAGATATACAGATAGAGAATGACGATCCCATATCCATCATATAATTCATGGCAAAGATATTACAAATATAATGTCATAATTGGGAAAATAAATAATGCATGAATGGAAAACCAACATTATATCCGAGGGATACAGACATTATATATACCATAGATATCTATAATTAAATATATCATAGTGGTGCAGGCATCATATGTCCCATATGTATCTGTGGTTAAATATGCCAAGGGATACAGGCATTAAATATGCCATGGATAACTATAATTAAATGAGCCATAAAAGTGCAGGCATTATGTATACCATGGTTGTCTAAAATTTAATATACCACAGATATCTATCCCAAAAAAGTCCTAATTAGTGTGATATCACTCCATATATGTGTTAGAACACTTATACCAACACAGTATATACATATATATCCATAGGAAATATCAACAACATGTATTCACAAATAGAACATGCTAAAAAGCATTACAGATATCATATGGAAAAACCTGTGTGGTTAACCATAAATAGAAAGTGGGCGTCATTAATGTTAGGGTGAACTCTTAACCAGAGATCACTAGTTGCCTACTGCCTGGCCTAATTGGTAGACTCTTATTCCTCATCTATGTATATACTGTAAGAAAACAGGAGAACAAATGTGGTTTAAATGCAAAAAAGGTATACACCAAATTTTATTACAACATGAAAAATTCAATGAAGCACGAGGGTAAACATATATGTGCAAAAGACAGAGTTCACATTGGCACTAGAAGAAGTAATCACATGGAAAAAGTATCATTAAATAACATCTAATTTGGATAACATTGTAAACCATGTGATAACAGAGAACAAGGGCTGGTAAAAAGGTTGCTGGTAAAAAGCAGTCAGTAAACAGTCAGCAGCACACAAAAAGCCATCAGCCTGTAGCAATCACATGGAAAAAGTTTCATTAAATAGTACCTCGTTTGGATAACATTGTAAACCATGTGATAACAGAGAGCAACAGCTGGTAAGAAGCTGCTGGTAGAAAGCAGGCAGTAAACAGTCAGCAGCACACAAAAAGCCATCAGCCTGTAGGAACTACATACCAGAGGCTGCTGAAAAAGGTAATCACCAGTAGAAATGATAAAATGCCAATAGTGCAAGACAAGACCACGAGGTCCCCCCTGAAAGAAGGTAATGCGCGTTTCACGTGTTGGTAACTACCGCTTCATCAGACCAAAGGGGGTTGTGAAACGCGCGTTACCTTCTTTCAGGGGGGACCTCCTGGTCTTGTCTTGCACTATTGGCACTTTATTATTTCTACTGGTGATTACCTTTTTCAGCAGCCTCTGGTATGTAGTTCCTACAGGCTGATGGCTTTTTGTGTGCTGCTGACTGTTTACTGCCTGCTTTCTACCAGCAGCTTCTTACCAGCTATTGCTCTCTGTTATCACATGGTTTACAATATTATCCAAATGAAGTACTATTTAATGAAACTTTTTCCATGTGATTGCTACAGGCTGATGGCTTTTTGTGTGCTGCTGACTGTTTACTGACTGCTTTTTACCAGCAACCTTTTTACCAGCCATTGTTCTCTGTTATCACATGGTTTACAATGTTATCCAAATTAGGTGTTATTTAATGATACTTTTTCCATGTGATTACTTCTTCTAGTGCCAATGTAAACTCTGTCTTTTGCACATATATGTTTACCCTCGTGCTTCATTGAATTTTTCATGTTGTAATAAAATTTGGTGTATACCTTTTTTGCATTTAAACCACATTTGTTCTCCTGTTTTTCTTACAGTATATACATAGATGAGGAATAAGAGTCTACCAATTAGGCCAGGCAGTAGGCAACTAGTGATCTCTGGTTAAGAGTTCACCCTAACATTAATGACGCCCAACGTGGGGCCAATAGACGGAGACACCTGAAATCCTGATGAACCGGCAACTGGAATGGCATAACTTGCTGGACACCCCAGGAATTTTATCACCTCCTAACGATAGCATGGTAGGTCTGCTGATTTTTCATAATCTGTAGTCTTCCTGTGGTCTCGGGGGAGTGTGTGGCACTGATTGCCTGACCGTGTCTGTTTTTTTGGGGTATCTGTTGACGGGCAGACGGGTCTCATGGCTATTGGCCATATTAATTTCAGAAGAACCGTCACATATTCAGTTGCCTGTTGTGTATTTGTGAATAGGGGAGATTGACTGGTAGTTACGAGAGCAAGTGGTTTTGTGAGTGGTGTCTGGAAAATGTGTAAAGTATATGGCTGGTGGTTGCCTGTGAAATAAATAGGAATAACGTTTGGAACACCATTCTAAGTCCGAACTGGGTGCAAAAACCTAAAAAAACATCACTATGGGGAGATAAGGTATGCACACCAGTGACTATATAAGGGGAATACATGAAATAGCAGAAACTGCTGTGTGAATACTGACTTGAAAAATCCAATAGCTATATGCAAGAGTGAATATGTGAAAAATGGAATCTGCATTACTGCCATGAACATATGAATCAAGAGAAATTTAGCTACTGAATTGATCAATGCAATAGAGCCCCAACACTACGCCAAAGTATTTCTCTACATTGGGGTCCCTAGCTTGTGTGTGTCCTCTCATGCAGTTAAAAAACCTACCGTGTATGGGAAGCTGAGACCCAGGCTATTTATGCGTATGATATGGATTGGCAATAGGTGTGGTTGGGGAGGGTTCACAAACGAAAAAATACTAACAAATAGGAATAACGTTTGGAACACCATTCTAAGTCCGAACTGGGTGCAAAAACCTAAAAAAACATCACTATGGGGAGATAAGGTATGCACACCAGTGACTATGTAAGGGGAATACATGAAATAGCAGAAACTGCTGTGTGAATACTGACTTGAAAAATCCAATAGCTATATGCAAGAGTGAATATGGGAAAAATGGAATCTGCATTACTGCCATGAACATATGAATCAAGAGAAATTTAGCTACTGAATTGATCAATGCAATAGAGCCCCAACACTATGCCAAAGTATTTCTCTACGTTGGGGTCCCTAGCTTGTGTGTGTCCTCTCATGCAGTTAAAAAACCTACCGTGTATGGGAAGCTGAGACCCAGGCTATTTATGCGTATGATATGGATTGGCAATAGGTGTGGTTGGGGAGGGTTCACAAACGAAAAAATACTAACAAATAGGAATAACGTTTGGAACACCATTCTAAGTCCGAACTGGGTGCAAAAACCTCAAAAAACATCACTATGGGGAGATAAGGTATGCACACCAGTGACTATGTAAGGGGAATACATGAAATAAAAGAAACTGCTGTGTGAATACTGACTTGAAAAATCCAATAGCTATATGCAAGAGTGAATATGTGAAAAATGGAATCTGCATTACTGCCATGAACATATGAATCAAGAGAAATTTAGCTACTGAATTGATCAATGCAATAGAGCCCCAACACTACGCCAAAGTATTTCTCTACGTTGGGGTCCCTAGCTTGTGTGTGGTAAAAGTACATATTCTATAGAAGAGGTCATTATAGAGATCTTACAGTACCTGGGGATGCCCCTGATGAACCCCTGTCTGCCACTGTGAAGAGGGGAGAAACACGTTGGGCTTCTTTCATGCTAAATGTTTGACAAATATGCGCTTAGTTTTATTAGCCTGAGTGTGAATTGGACAAGTGGAGGGTCTGTGATTGGACAAGATCTCCTCATGACGTTTCCTGGCCTTATTATTAATATTATTATTATATTTATACAGTGGGTACATGTTATATATGTGAGATATTTAATTTCTTTTAGTTTTGACGCCTCTTTATCCCCTGTATCTCACGGTTTCTATATTCCCTCACTGACATTAGCAGCACGTATTAGCTTAGCAATGTAGGGATAGGGAGGGTTCTGTCGGTGAGCGGGGGCGCCAATTCGCCTTATAGGGTGCCGACCTCCGCTGCGAGGTAGGGAGAGTTTAGGGCTATTGCCCCAATCCCTGCCCCCTCCTTTATTGGAATATCTAATTGTATCTATAGTTACTCACATGAGTGTATGTGTGGCGCCCCTGACCTGGTCAGGCACCACTGAGTACTGCACCCATGCTGGGGACAGTACAACACAGGTAATCCAGAAGGCTGACTGGGGTGTGGTACACAGGCGCATAGTAAT
The DNA here is from genome assembly GCF_048569485.1 of Anomaloglossus baeobatrachus. Lineage (NCBI taxonomy): Eukaryota > Metazoa > Chordata > Amphibia > Anura > Aromobatidae > Anomaloglossus > Anomaloglossus baeobatrachus. Next base: position 173,293,499 of record NC_134359.1, on the reverse strand, counting down.
CAGGTCTCACACATGTACCTATGAGAGGACCCCTGGGGATCCCAGGAGGGGGAAAAGCCTTCACCTTCACTGGAATAGTGGAGGGGGCCAAAAGCCTCCATCTCCTCTCAAGGGGTGTGGTAAGAGAGTCTGGTTGCTAGGTGGCGTAGGCAAGAACAGGAGAGGAGGAGCAGTGAGCCAGGCAGTGCAGAGTCCAGGGAGCTCGAGTGAGGAGCAGATCCCGTGGGCTGCTGTAGTCTGACAGCGTCCGCGCAGTGGCTACCGACGGGGGAGAACGGTCAACTAGGAGTGCTACCCGAAATCCATCTTCAGCTAGAGAGAGAGCAACGGAGTGGGAAGTAAGGAGACTGCTAGAGAGTACCAGGCCCAAACGGGCGGCAGATCCCGAAGCGGAGATAGATCCAGCTTTCTTTTGCTAAACCTGCCGGTGTGGGGCTCTCAAAGCCCACGCCACAACACCACAAAAGCCACAGCCACGTAGCCACAGTTAGGGCCCATAGGTCACAGGAGGCAAGCAGCTGGAGTGATCTGGTCCAGGCGACAAGCAAACGGCAACTGAAGGGGAGTGAGGCTTCAGCAACTTCCCTGGGTGACCCCCATAGGGACTAAAAGTCGGGGTTACCCCAAACCACCAAGGGCTAAGGAAGGCGAGTTAGTAGTCACCCTCACAAGTCAGCCTGAAGGACACCTGGTTCCCACTTGGTTCATCCCAGCTACGCCCGGGTCACTCACCCTGCCATCAACTGTGAGTAAAAACCCTGAAAGACATTCTGCTTGTGTTGAGTCATTCTGCGCCTTGTAGTTCTACACATCTACACAGGGCCCTGGGGCTTGCCTCACTCTCAGGAGGCTACTACAACTGGCTGCACCCACCATCAGCCCCAGGCATCCCTTAACCTGCAGTGGCGGTCCCCACTGACCGCAAATCTGAGAGTGGCGTCACGACAAACTACAAAGAAGGTTTCCTACCTGTGACCAGACAGATCCATCTACGTGGAGTCCCTGAAGGTAATGCACCGACACAGCGTTTGCGGGGCTTCACATATGTTGTTTGGAATTTTAATGATTATAACATAAAAATGTAACGATCCACAAGATAATGGTGGACGCTGGTGAATCATGTAACAAATTTTCCTTTTTCTTAATAATTAGATCTTTACATAAGATATTTTTGGTTTAGTACTTACAATCTGATTATATTTCTCACAGATACTTCAGATGCAGTGTGATATCCTGATCATTGATGTACAAGCCTTATACAACTGCCTATATAGTGTGTTAAGCCTGCTTTACACGCTGCAATGTATCTTACAATGTGTTGACGGGGTCACGTCGTAAGTGACGCACATCCGGCATCGTAAGGTACATTGCAGTGTGTGACATGTACATGCGATTGCGATTGAACGGTAAAACGTTCATTGCATACACATCGTACCTTTCTCTAGAATTGCACGTCAGATTGTTCATCGTACCCGGGGTAGCACACATCGCAGTGATTCTTACCAGCGTCCTGCGGCTCCCGGCCCACAATGCGGAAGGAAGGAGGTGGGCGGAATGTTTACGTCCCGCTCAGCTCCGCCCCTCCACTTCTATTGGCCGGCTGCCGCGTGACGTCGATGTGACGCCAAACGTCCCTCCCACTCCAGGAAGTGGATGTTCGCCGCCCACATCGAGGTCGTATGGAAGGTAAGTATGTGTGACGGGGGTTAATCGTATGTGCGGCACATTCAACAAATTGAACGTGCCACACATACGATATCGTATGCGAAATTGCAATGTGTAAAGCAGGCTTTAATCATGTGTATCCTCCAATTCCAGATCCTAAATCAGTGTTAGGAGCATGTGGTCTCAAGCCAGGAGACTGGGTGATCCTAAAAAGACAAGTCAGAATGAGCCATGAGTCAGAATCAGATGGACCGATCCAGCTTTTCTTGACTACAGCAACCTCCATGAAGCTTGAGGGAAAACCCATCTGGAGACAACAGCCGCTGTAAAGAGTCATCATACCAGCAGAATGAGGGTCACATCACACATAGTGCTGGATTATCTCACGTAGAACCTTATGGAGAATTTCTAGAGTGGGGATGATACATGGGAAATAACCATAATAAGAGAACAATGGGTACAGGAACATTACACAAATAAGGCCTCATGGTGGGAAAAACATTCTCTGACCTCAACCAACCAATTAGTTTAACCCCTTCACGACCGCGGGCCGTAAAATTACGTCCTATTTTAACTTGACTTAACGACCAGGGACGTAATTTTACGGCCTAAACTTCATTTGATTGCCGTGGCCATAGCAACGGCTTTCAAATGATGTCCCCTGCTGTTTCTTACAGCAGGGGACCTTTGCTTGACCCCAGGGGGGCGGCATCGCCACCCCCTATCGACGATCGATGTGATTGGCTGTTCAAATCTGAACCGCCAACCACATCGATCGCACTAATTTCGGCAAAAATAATGCCCGAATTAGTGCGATCCTGTGAGATCCAGCTATGAGATGCCGCAGCTGCTGCAGCATATCATAGGTGGACCTCAAACATGTCGCCCCCAGCCCCTGCAGCACTGATTGGAGCGATCGTGCTATGACGCGCAATCGCTCCAATCAGTGTGCAGTGGGGCGGTCTGATCTGCCGGTGGCCGCCCTCCCCAGGCCTGTGCTGGCCTGTGAGCCCTCCCCCAACATGTCTGCAGCGTGCAGTGGCTGGTACTTGTGGTACCACGCCACCGCTGCTGCCGCCGCCGATGTCACCGCCGATGTCACCGCCGCTCCGGCTCCACGTGAGTATTGCGCGCTTCCCGTGATGGCCCCTGCATGCTCCCTGATGTGCCGCCCTGCTGCGATCTGCCTCCTGCTGCGATCTGCCCCCTGCTATGTGCTTCCCTGCTGTGATCTGCCCCCTGCCATGTGCTTCCCTGCCACGATCTGCCCCCTGCCAATGTGCTTCCCTGTTGCGATCTGCGATCTGCTGCACGTGAGTACTGTGCTCACTTTGCAGCCCGTGTGCGCTCCCGTGGTGCCCCTGCGCGCTGCCGTGATAGCCCCTAGCGTGCCCCCCCCCCCCGCGATCTGCTCCCCCCAACCGGCCCCCCCTCCCCCCCCTCCCCCCCCGACATCCCGTTCTGGTCCCCCCGCGATCTGACTGCCTCCCCCATTATCTCTATTCTGCTTCTGCAGCTCCCTCTCCGGTCTCCCCCTCTGCTCTCCCCCCCTCCCCCTCTGCTCTCCCCCCTCCCCCTCTGCTCTCAACCCCCCCCTCTGCTCTCACCCCCCCCTCTCCCCCTCTGCTCTCCCCCGACGTCCTCTTACCGGTCTTCACCGGCCTGATCACATCTGCGTCCATCGCTGGGTCCTTCCTGGGCATTCTGCTGATCTGCCTGCTGCTCCTGTAAAGCTGTCCATCTCTCTGCCATCTGTTCCTCTGCAGCTCTTCTGGTCAGTGATCCTCCTGCTAGTCCTCTGGGTACTGTGAGTATAACTTTTTTTTTTTTTCTGTATCCCCTGTCCATTTTTACACCTCATCCGTCCGTGCGTCCTGCCAAGCGCTGATCAGGGATGCAGATAACGGATTGGCATCCCTGCTCAATTTTTGGCGTGATTTTTTTTTCCGTATCCCCGACGCTTTTTGTATCGCATCCGTCCGTGCGTCCCGCCAAGCGCTGATCAGGGATGCAGATAACGGATCGGCATCCCTGCTCAATTTTTGGCGTGACTTTTTTTTCCGTATCCCCGACGCTTTTTGTATCGCATCCGTCCGTGCGTCCCGCCAAGCGCTGATCAGGGATGCAGATAACGGATCGGCATCCATGGTCAATTTTTGGCGTGACTTTTTTCCGTATTCACGACGCTTTTTGTATCGCATCCGTCCGTGCGTCCCGCCAAGCGCTGATCAGGGATGCAGATAACGGATCTGCATCCGTGGTCAGTTTTTGGCGTGACTTTTTTCCGTATTCACGACGCTTTTTGTATCACATCCATCCGTGCGTCCCGCCGAGCGCTGATTAGGGATGCAGATAACGGATCGGCATCCCTGCTCAATTTTTGGCGTGACTTTTTTCCGTATTTGCGACGCTTTTTGTATTGCATCCGTCCGTGCATCCCACCAAGCGCTGATCAGGGATGCACATAACGTATCTGCATCCATGGTCAATTTTTGGCGTGACTTTTTTTTTACGTATCCCCGACGCTTTTTTTTATCGCATCCGACCGTGCATCCTGCAGCGGCCGATCAGTGCACTGCGTCTGTGCGTTTGAAAAGTCAAATGGCGCTCCTTCTCTTCTGAGCCCCACCATGCGCCCAAACAATTACTTTCCACCACATATGAGGTATCTGCGTACTCAGGAGAAATTGCACAATACGTTTTATGGTGCATTTTTTCCTGTTACTCTTGTGAAAAAAAAGCTACCTAGTTGAAGCAACCGTTTTGTGGTAAAAAAAAATAATTTTGTTTTCACGGCTCAACGCTATAAACTTCTGTGAAGCCCCCAGGTGTTCAAAGTGCTCACCAAACATCTAGAAAAATTATTTGAGGGCTCTAGTTTCCAAAATGGTGTCACTTGTGGGGGATCTCCACTGTTTAGGCACCATAGGGGGTCTCCAAACGTGACATGGCGTCCGCTAATGATTCCAACCAATTTTGCTGTCAAATGGCGCTCCTTCTCTTCTGAGCCCCGCCATGCGCCCAAACAATTACTTTCCACCACATATGAGGTATCTGCGTACTCAGGAGAAAATGCACAATACATTTTATGGTGCATTTTTTCCTGATAGCCTTGTGAAAAAAAAAGCTACCTAGTTGAAGCAACCGTTTTGTGGTAAAAAAAAAATTTTTTCTTTTCACGGCTCAACACTATAAACTTCTGTGAAGCCCTTAGGTGTTCAAAATGCTCACCAAACATCTAGAAAAATTATTTGAGGGCTCTAGTTTCCAAAATGGGGTGACTTGTGGGGGAGCTCCATTGTTTAGGCACCTCAGGGGGTCTTCATACCCCACATGGCGTCCGCTAATGAGTGCAGCTAATTTTGCACTCAAAAATTCAAATGGCGCTCCTTGCCTTCCGAGCACTGCCATGTGTCCAAAGATTTGATTTCCACCACATATGAGGTATCTGCGTATTCAGGAGAAAATGCACAATACATTTTATGGTGCATTTTTTCCTGTTACCCTTGTGAAAAAAAAAGCTACCTAGTTGAAGCAACCGTTTTGTTGTAAAAAAAATTTTTTTTCTTTTCACGGCTCAACGCTATAAACTTCTGTGAAGCCCCCAGGTGTTCAAAGTGCTCACCAAACATCTAGAACAATTATTTGAGGGCTCTAGTTTCCAAAATGGGGTCACTTGTGGGGGAGCTCCATTGTTTAGGCACCTCAGGGGGTCTTCAAACCCGACATGGCGTCCGCTAACAGGTGCAGCTAATTTTGCACTCAAAAATTCAAATGGCGCTCCTTGCCTTCCGAGCACTGCTGTGTGTCCAAACATTTGATTTCCACCACATATGAGGTATCTGCGTACTCAGGAGAAAATGCACAATACATTTTATGGTGCATTTTTTCCTGTTACCCTTGTGAAAAAAAAAGCTACCTAGTTGAAGCAACCGTTTTGTGGTAAAAAATTTTTTTTTTCTTTTCACGGCTCAACGCTATAAACTTCTGTGAAGCCCCCAGGGGTTCAAAGTGCTCACCAAACATCTAGAAAAATTATTTGAGGGCTCTAGTTTCCAAAATGGGGTCACTTGTGGGGGAGCTCCATTGGTTAGGCACCTCAGGGGGTCTTCAAACCCGACATGGCGTCCGCTAATGAGTGCAGCTAATTTTGCGTTCAAAAATTCAAATGGCGCTCCTTCCCTTCCGAGCTCTGCCGTGCGCCCAAACAATTGATTTTTACCACATATGGGGTATCAGCGTACTCAGGAGAACATGACAATAAATTGTATTGTGCACTTTCTCTTTTCTCCCTTGTGAAAATGAAAATTTTATGGCTAAAGTAACATTTTTGTGTTAAAAAGTAAAATTTTCATTTTTTCCTTCCCCATTGCTTTGGTTCCTGTGAAGCACCTAAAGGGTTAATAAACTTATTGGATGTGGTTTTGAGCAGTGTGAGGGGTGTAGTTTTTAGAATGGGGTCACTTTTGGGTATTTTCTGTCACCTAGGCCTCTCAAAGTCACCTCAAATGTAATGTGGTCCCTAAAATAAATTATTTTGTAAATTTTGTTGGAAAAATGAGAATTTGCTGATGACCTTTGACCCCTTCTAACTTCCTAACGGAAAAAAAAATTGTTTCGAAAATTGCGCTGGTGTAAAGTAGACAAGTGGGAAATGTTATTTAGTAACTATTTTGTGTGACATATCTCTCAGATTTATGGGCATAAATTTTCAAAGTTTGAAAATTGCGAAATTTTCAAAATTTTCGCCAAATTTCCTAAATTTTCACAAATAAACGCAAAAAATATCGGCCTAAATTTACCACTGACATGAAGTACAATATGTCACGAAAAAACAATCTCAGAATCGCCAGGATCCGTTGAAGCGTTCCAGAGTTATAACCTGTCAAAGTGACACTGGTCAGAATTGTAAAAAATGGCCCGGTCATTAGGGTGTTTTAGTGGCCGGGGGTGAAGGGGTTAAGGGTTTAAGTGACTTTTTAAGGATAACATAGACTTATAGGTAACTGGTATTGTCTTATTTGTTGGTATTTGAAGCCGTAAAAGTGCTACTCTGTGTTACTGAAGGTAATCGGATCCATACGTAAGGGAAATCTTGTTAAAGGCCTCTTGGTGGTAGATTATGGACCCAAGACAAGAAGAGATCCATTAGAGTTGTGATAAAATCAGGTGTTTTCAGGTAGAAAAGTCTCAAAGACGCGGACAACTCTCAGATGTTGACTGTCTTTCAGAAACGGTAATGCTAAAAGCTGCAGCATAACAGTAAGAAGCTTATTCTTGCAATTGCCTTACTCTTTCTAATCGATTAATCTCAAAATATGGGTGAGCTCTTCAGCATTAAATAGTCTGTTCTAAGGACTGGGACATTACCTGTGCCTCTGTGAACTGTGTGTGGGATGTGATCAACTCTCTGATCAACAGTCTGTATGAGCGGGGGCAAAGGCTTAGGATTTCTTGTATAGTAGATAGCAAAATGAAAAAAGTTGCAGTTAAAGCATTAGAGCTGATGTGTTAGAGGACCACGGTAAGGTCAGAAGATTAATAAAGTATTTAGGGGGGGCTGTTGAGGAGGACCTTTCCATCAAATACTTAATTAACCTCTTGACAAGGGATTGTGGGAAATATGTTGATTAGCCTTACATAATTCAGGTTTCAGATCATACACATGACACAGATTTAAAGATGGCTGCTATTTCCCCTTCTCCACACCTTGCCTGGAATGTGAGGAATGTCCAGATGTAAGAAGACCACCATATAAGGGAAGATCCCTAGTCAAGCTAAAGGACCAACCCACATATCAGATGACACCATGGATTACTTCACTGAAGTCAGACCTGCCCATCAACAGCAACACGGATCTTCCCATTGGCTAGCCCATGAACTGTCCCACTAAATGGGCATATCTGAACATGTGTACGCCCCTAGCCTATATCAAGAGGACGCATGCTTCTTCTCACTCTCTTTGGCTGCCATTTTTACTGTGACCAAGAAGAGATTTCATATCCGACTGTGTCTGGTGTGAATTCTTTATGCATGCACTTGGTCTATACCAATTAGGCAAGGCAGTAGGCAACTAGTGATCTCTGGTTAAGAGTTCACCCTAACAGACAAAAGTACCCAAAAAAGGATATGAGACAGTCCCAGACTGGCATAAGTCAAGATAAGATGCATAGGTAAAAAATAAGAATATATTCTTAAAACACATGTACCTTGAATGGAAATAATATGAAATAACATGATGTGATAATACTTTATTGATGATAATCCTCAGATACAGTGGGCTACAGCCAATTGTGTGTAAGGAACGATAGAAGACCCCCAACAAAAATAGACTGCTGAAAAGCAAGATAACATAGACCATGGAACTAAAATAAGGATCCAAGCGTGATGGTATACAGCATTATATACTTTTCTTGGTATAGGGAGCACCATGTCAGGAAGTCCAGGGGGATACTTATAAGTTATAGGGATAATATCAGATCTGACTACTACGTTTGGGTGAATTTCTATTTTGATCATGGGATTTGATATACGTTTTCATGTGCTTCGTATGATGTGTCTTTTTAGACACTCATACTTTGGCTTCATTGTATATTCCTCAAGTGTGTATAGTTGCAGGTTACATGCGTTGTAAATATTCGATCTATGCACTGATATGTTTACAGTCGAGCAACTTAAATGATAATTAAGAGGTATTGATGTATTACCCCAGACGCAAGCGTTGTCAATCTGTATATCCCTATATCTTTGGGTATAAATAAAATAAATTGGATCTACAATTTTCGTCGCCCTTCATCCACTATATACACACTTTGGGTAATAGTAGTTCTAAATCAGGATGCGCCCCCCAAGATATATGCAATATATGCACTATGCCTATTGTGCGCTGTACAATATAAATCTGGTATATGGGTATTTCTACTAAATAGATATTGCTCCACTAATGAGTATTCAGTATTTATATACTGCTGTATTTTCAGGTGTACAAATAGTCTTGAATGAAAACATTATGCTCTGATGCCACTTTGCTGTAAATGCGCGTATTCAATTATTTGGGGTATGTACAGTATGTCTCTATGACTGATGACCAGATTTTGATTCGTTCATCTGTGTAGCTACTATACCGGATATGCGCGGCCCTAATAGGCTGCGCTGCCGCATTATCCTTTTAAACCCGTCTATGTATTATGTGGGCTACTAATATGCTCCCTTGAAGTATGCCGCATGTATTGGCAACAACCGGGTGATAGCGACTACTATATCACCTGTAGTTCAGCTCATATGAGCATGCACAGTATGTCTCTATGACTTCCTACCGAGTTTTTGATTTAGATTTGCATTTCTTTGTTGCTATGATATCAGACATACGCATACCTGATATGTTGTTCTACCGCACTCTTTTTCCAAACCATTCTATGTATTATGTGGACTACTAATATGCTTATCATGTGGGTTGTCAATGTGCTCCCCGGATGAGTGCGGTGCATACTGGTGACAATCGGGTGTTTTTATCATTATTTCATTCTTAGTTTAATTCATATGAGCATGCGCAGTGAGCACTAATGCAGTACTTCCTGATAGTGATGCCGAAACTCTCAATCTTAATCGCGCAAACCCTGATTTTTTTTTGGGGGCATATGTGTTACACAGCTTTAGATTCTAAGTGTCTCTTTTCATCATATGAGCATACCCAGTTATCTCTGACATGCTCCTTCCAGGTTCCCCAGACACCTGATTGCGCTGCAGTATTATTAGTCACAGCTGGTAAGTTCCTAGAATCTTGTATATAATGCACTGGAGTTGTGACTATCTTGCTCATTCTTCTTCTGGCCCATGAGGAAGCCACATCCAGTGGCGATACGCCTGGGGCAACACCGCATGTATGCATTGATTCTTGGCTTTTATACCTTCTACCTCTCTTTGTCTCCCAGCAGGTTGTATTATACGATCTTTGGTAGCATGTTTATATATCTTTTTTGGATATGTCTGATTTGGATGTGGTCCATATGTATTTAGTGTTGTACTGGTTTTGCTATATTTTCCCTTATTATAGGGTCTTTTTCGCTATCATTTAGCTGGGCTTAGGAATTGGGGTCTAGATGGTGGTGCCAGATGTATTGTGAATAAGGATCTCTGTACTAGTACCCCATCATGGGTTCAGACATGGGGTGTTTTGTGATAGTCCATTTGACTTTTTAATTGTTTTTAATTAATCACTTTCTTGTGTGTTAATTTTGTGTATGCATAAACTTTTTGTACCAATAACATTTATTTATATTTTATTCTGTCCACTGGTTGATCCCGTTTGTACAGTAATTCTTTCTCCTCAATTTTGGTATACAGCATTATATAACCATAATCCTACAATGGATGCCCATAGAGGACCCTATTTATTAAAGGGGTTCTATCATAGTTTTTAAGGTTGAAGGGAGATTCTAAGTCCATCTAGTTCAACCCATAGCCTAACATGTTGATCCAGAGGAAGGCAAAAAAACCCCAATGTGTCAAATAAGCTCCAATGGGGAAAAAAATTCCTTCCTGACTCCACATACGGCAATCAGACTAGTTCCCTGGATCAACACCCTGTCATAAAATCTAATATACATAACTGGTAATATTATATTTTTCAAGAAGAGCGTCCAGGCTCTGCTTAAATGTTAGTAGTGAATCACTCATTACAACATCATGTGGCAGAGAGCTCCATAGTCTCACTGCTCGTACAGTAAAGAATCCTCGTCTGTGATTATGATTAAACCTTCTTTCCTCAAGACGTAGCGGATGCCCCGTGTTCCAGTCGTAGGCCTAGGTGTAGAGAGATCTTTGGAAAGGTCTCTGTACTGTCCCCTCATATGTTTATACATTGTGATTAGATCCCCCCTAAGCCTTTGTTTTTCCAAACTAAATAACCCCAAGTTTAATAACTGTAGATAGAAACTACCTACCTGCCCTGCTGTCAGCTCCTCTCCCCAGACTCAGAACTGCTCCTGACGGAATTTTGCTGCTTCGTGTGATGTCATGTTGTTAGGGGGAGGAGCTTATGCTCCCCATGTAGACGGGCATCACAGCCAGCGTCATGTAGCCACCCAACTGGGCAGGTACAGTGCGCCGGAGTCCCCTTCCCCTTCCCCCGCACACTCCTCACATTTTGTACTCTCCATGCAACCTCCCAGCCACTGCTGTGCGGCCCGTAAGCTGGGGGAGGGGCCTGGCAGTGGCTGCCACCGGGCCTCCTGCAATGTGTGTGTCGGGGGGTGCAGAGCCCAATGTGGGGTTGCAGAGCGCCATGTGGGGGGGTGCAGATTGCTATGTGGGGCCTGCAGAGCCCTATATATCTGGTGAGGCCTACAGAGCCCCATATACAGTGCCTTGCGAAAGTATTCGGCCCCCTTGAATTTTTCAACCTTTTCCCACATTCAGGCTTCAAACAGAAAGATAAAAAATTAAAATTTTATGGTGAAGAATCAACAACAAGTGGGACACAATGATATTTATTGCTTATTTTAAATTTTTGTAAAAAATAAAAAGCTGAAAATTGGGGCGTGCAATATTATTCGGCCCCTTTACTTTCAGTGCAGCAGACTCACTCCAGAAGTTCATTGAGAATCTCTGAATGATCCAATGTTGTCCTAAATGACTGATGATGATAAATATAAGCCACATGTGTGTAATAAAGTCTCCGTATAAATGCACCTGCTCTGTGATTTTCTCAGTGTTCTGTTTAAAGCACTGAGAGCATCATGAAGACCAAGGAACACAACAGGCAGGTCTGTGATACTGTTGTGGAGAAGTTTAAAACCGGATTTGGTTACAAAAAGATTTCCAAAACTTTAAACATCCCAAGAAGCACTGTAAAAGCGATCATATTTAAAATGGAAGGGGTATCATACCACTGCAAATCTACTAAGACCCGGCCGTCCCTCAAAAATTTCATGTCAAACAAGAAGACTGATCAGAGATGCAGCCAAGAGGCCCATGATCACTCTAGATGAACTGCAGAGATCTACAGCTGAGGTGGGAGAGTCTGTCCATAGGACAACAATCAGTCGTATACTGCACAAATCTGGCTTTTATGGAAGAGTGGCAAGGAGACAGCCGTTTCTCAAAGATATCCATAAAAAGTGTTCTTTAAAGTTTGCCACAAACCACCTGGGAGACACACCAAACATGTGGAAGAAGGTGCACTACTCAGATGAAACCAAAATCAAACTTTTTGGGCACAATGCCAAATGATATGTTTGGCGTAAAAGCAACACAGCTCATCCCCCTGATAAAAGATATTTTCTTTTATTTTTTAAGATAAGAGTAAAGATATTTGCAGCACGTCTGCCTGCATTGCACACTCAAACTCATTGTTACTAAGCCATTATACTAGCAAACACTGCTGCCAGTTTAAGGGCCGTAGTTGCATTGTCAGGGATAATTATTGTTGTTTATTCTGCTGTTAATAAAGCTAGACCACCGCTGAAATGTACACCACCTCTCAATTTTTACTACCACATTTTAAGTGCACAATCTTGTCGCAATCAAAATGAGTGGCAAAATGACAGATGCTGGTGGAAAGGGGAAGAGGTAAAAGGAAAAAAAGGGTTTGTCCGTGGGGAAGGTGGCAAAGCTCCATTAACATCTGCTGAAGATAGACCATCTGCCAGCAAAAGTAAGATGTCTACTACTTACCGTGGACAATCCGATGTGCTCCCTTTTTTACGGACACGAACAACTGGAACAAAGGTAGATGATGGCCAAAAAAGGAAAATGCTTGAATGGATCTCAAGTGGTTCAACAAGTGCCCTCTCCGCCACCTCAACTACTGCATCCAAAAAACACCAGTCCTCTGAGTTGTCAGCCCAATCACACTTGCATTCTCACAGCTCTGAAGTCTCCATCCACCCTGCACAGTATGGTGGAACTGAGATGGCTGAGTCTGCAGAGCTGTTCAGTCACACTATAGCCTGGGAATCAGAGGTCTTCTCCCAAGCTACAGTGAGTACAGACCAGGAAATGGTCTGCAGTGATGCCCAGAACCTTTGTGACTCAGATTCAGGCCGTGATGACCAAGTTTCTGAGCATAATGTTGACCCTTATTCACAAAGTTAAACACCTGTGGTAATAGATAATGAGGAACATACTGATGACGATGAGACGCAGATACCAGATTGGGATGACAACTTAAATATTTGGTCAGGGCAAGAAGAGGCTCGGTCTGAGGGTGAGGGGAGTGCAAACACAACAATTGATGAGGAAGTTCTAGATCCCACCTACTGTCAACCCAGAGTCAGGCCCTCGAGGAGGTCAACAGAGACGGTGGAGGAGGATGCAACTGACGACGAAGTTACCTTGCGCCTTCCTGGACAGAGTCGGAGTACTGGTAGCACGTCTACAACTGCATCCTCAGCCACCACTGTGCCTCTGAGCACTAGTCGGGGTGGATCAGCAGGTCGCATGCCCTCTAAGCCTTGCCTAGCCTGGTCCTTTTTTGACATAGCAAAAGATCGCCCAAATTATGTGATCTGTAAAATTTGTCATGATTCTGTTAGTAGAGGGCAAAACCTCAGCAGTTTGACAACGTCTTCCATGAATCGTCACATGAATAAATATCATATGTCCCAGTGGGAAGCTCACCGTGCTGCAATGCGGCCTAGTGGAGCGAACCATCCACCGCCTGCCCCTTCCAGTGCATCCGCGCGCTCTTCATCTTCTAGGACTGTGGGGACAGCTGTCACACCTGGTTTTCCACGCACAACTTCCACCACTGTAACCGCAACAGGCAGTTTGCTTGGTAGGTCGTCAGTTGGTTTGGAAGGGGAAACAAGTACGTGTGTACAGCTCTCTCAGACATCGATAGCACCAACGTTGGATGAAGGCGACATCATGTCTACTCCTTCACTTTCCTCACAAAGCTGCATTTTTCCAGGGACACCCTACTCAACACCGTCTACACACAGCAGCCAGATCTCTGTCCCTCAGATGTGGACAAATAAAAGGCCATTTCCTGTGACCCATGACAAAGCTAAGAGGTTGACTTTATCCCTCTGTAAGCTCTTGGCTACCGAAATGCTGCCTTTCCGCCTGGTGGATACACAGGATTATAGAGACCTTATGTCTGTCGCTGTGCCCCAGTACCAGATGCCCAGTCGCCACCAATTCTCTAAGAAAGGTGTGCCCGCGCTACACCAGCATGTCGCACACAACATCACTGCTTCCTTGAGAAACTCTGTGTGTCAATGGGTGCATTTCACCACCGATACTTGGACCAGTAAGCATGGACAGGGACGTTACATGTCGCTGACTGGGCACTGGGTAACTATGGTGATAGTTGGTGAAGGGTCTGCTGCACAAGTCTTGCCATCCCCACGACTTGTGTGTCAATCCTCTGTCTGTCCAAGTTCCGCCACTGCTTCTGCCTCCTCCACCTCATCTGGGTCCTCCACCTCCGCCCCAAGCCTGCCTGGTCAGGCCACCAGCGTTCGCACTGCGCAGAAGGAATCACGCACGCCTCATTACTATGCTGGCAGCAGAGCGCAACGGCATCAGGCGGTCTTTAGCTTGACATGTCTTGGAAATAGGAGTCACACAGCGGCTGAGTTGTGGGCAGCTCTGGAGACTGAGTTTAATAAATGGTTGTCTCCACTCAACCTGCATACTGGTAAGGCCATGTGCGACAATGCTGCAAACCTGGGTGCGTCCCTTCGCCTGGGCAAGGTGACACACGTGCCTTGTATGGCTCACGTGTTGAACCTTGTTGTCCAGCAATTTTTAACACACTATCCCGGCCTAGATGGCCTTCTGACCAGGGCACGAAAACTGTCTGCTCACTTCCGCCGTTCAACCGCCGCAGCTGAGCGACTTGCATCGCTCCAGAAGTCTTTCGGCCTGCCGGTTCATCACCTGAAATGCGATTTGCCGAAACGCTGGAATTCGACTCTCCACATGTTACAGCGACTGTGGCAGCACCGCCGAGCCCTGGTGCAATACGTCATGACGTATAGCCTGGGCCAACGAGATGCAGAGGTGGGGCAGATCACCCTGATGGAGTGGTCTCAGATCAAGGACCTATGCACCCTTCTGCACAGTTTCGACATGGCGACGAATATGTTTAGCGCTGACAATGCCATTATCAGCATGACAATTCCAGTCATTTACATGCTGGAGCACACGCTAAACACTATTCGGAGTCAGGGTGTGAGACAACAGGAAGGGGAGGAACTACAGGAGGATTCATATGCGCAAGACACAACAACATCACCAAGGTCCAGACGTTCATCATCACCAACGCGGCAGATATGGGACCATGGGGGACAGGGATCCACAAGGGCGCATGGTAACAGGCGAAATGTTGAGGAAGGTGCAAGAGAACATGAAGAAATGGAGGACGAACTGTCCATGGACATGGAAGACTCAGCGGATGAGGGAGACCTTGGTCAAATTTCAGTTGAAAGAGGTTGGGGGGAGATGTCAGAGGAAGAAAGAACGGTTAGCACCTCTATGCCACAAACACAGCGTGGACTTGGTCTGCATGGCTGCGCAAGACACATGAGCGCCTTCTTGCTGCCCTACCTCCAACATGACCCTCGTATTGTCAAAATTAGAAGTGATGATGACTACTGGCTTGCCACACTATTAGATCCCCGGTACAAGTCCAAATTTTGTGACATAATTCCAGCCATAGAAAGGGACGCACGTATGCAGGAGTATCAGCAGAAGCTGTTACTCGATCTTAGCTTGGCTTTTCCACCAAACAACCATGCAGGTGCAGGGAGTGAATCTCCCAGTTGTAACTTGACAAACATGGGACGGTCTCGTCATCTTCAACAGTCTACCCGTACCAGTAGCACCGTATCTGGTGCTGGTAACAGCAATTTTATGGAATCTTTTCATAATTTTTTTAGACCGTCCTTTGCAAGGCCACCAGAGACAACAAGTCTGACACATAGTCAACGGCTGGAAAGGATGATACAGGAGTATCTCCAAATGAACATTGATGCCATGACTTTGCAAATGGAGCCTTGCTCATTTTGGGCTTCAAATCTTGAAAAGTGGCCAGAGCTCTCAACTTACGCCTTGGAGATTTTGTCGTGTCCAGCTGCCAGCGTTGTCTCTGAACGTGTCTTCAGTGCTGCTGGGTGTGTGCTGACAGATAAGTGCTCGCGTCTGTCCAGTGACAATGTGGACAGACTAACGTTCATCAAAATGAACAAGTCATGGATCCACAAGGAATTTACTACCCCTGTGTCATCCTGTGGAGAGTAAATGCTTGTGGATTTGGAATGTGCTTGATGCAAGTCAAAACATCCTGTTTGCAACTACGGCACAAGTGCTGCCACTGATGGGGTGTCTGTGTGGCCCAATTTTTTGAAAAAAGGGAGACTCCGCTTGGAGTAACCCTTGCTTACATTGTTTTTAAAAATGATCCAAGATGCACAGAGCTGGGATCAGGAAAGACTTTGCTACCTACCCCGGTGATATCCTGGGGACGGTTAAGGATGGTGTATTTTTGAATGTGCTTGATGCAAATCTAGCTGTGAAGTGGACAACTGGGGCACAAGTGCTGCCACTGATGGGGTGTCTGTGTGGCCCAATTTTTGGAAAAAAGGGAGACTTCGCTTGGAGTAACCCTTGCTTACATTGTTTTTAAAAATGATCCAAGATGCACAGAGCTTGGATCAGGAAAGACTTTGCTACCTACCCCGGGGTCATCCTGGGGACGGTTAAGAATGGCGTATTTTTGAATGTGCTTGATGCAAATCTAGCTGTGAAGTGTACAACTGGGGCACAACTGCTGCCACTGAAGGGGTGGGTGTGTGTGGGGCCCAATTTTTGGAAAAAAAGGGAGACTCCGCTTGGAGTAACCCTTGCTTACATTGTTTTTAAAAATGATCCAAGATGAACAGAGCTGGTGTCAGGAAAGATTTAGCTACCTACCCCGGTGTCATCCTGGGGACGGTTAAGGATGGCGTATTTTTGAATGTGCTTGATGCAAATCTAGCTGTGAAGTGTGCAACTGGGGCACAACTGCTGCCACTGCAGGGGTGGGTGTGTGTGGGGCCCAATTTTTGGAAAAAAAGGGAGACTCCGCTTGGAGTAACCCTTGCTTACATTGTTTTTAAAAATGATCCAAGATGCACAGAGCTGGGATCATTAAAGACTTTGCTACCTACCCCGGGGTCATCCTGGGGACGGTTAAGAATGGCGTATTTTTGAATGTGCTTGATGCAAATCTAGCTGTGAAGTGTACAACTGGGGCACAACTGCTTCCACTGAAGGGGTGGGTGTGTGTGGGGCCCAATTTTTGGAGAAAAAGGGAGACTCCGCTTGGAGTAACCCTTGCTTACATTGTTTTTAAAAATGATCCAAGATGAACAGAGCTGGTATCAGGAAAGACTTAGCTACCTACCCCGGTGTCATCCTGGGGACGGTTAAGGATGGCGTATTTTTGAATGTGCTTGATGCAAATCTAGCTGTGAAGTGTACAACTGGGGCACAACTGCTGCCACTGAAGGAATGGGTGTGTGTGGGGCCCAATTTTTGGAAAAAAAGGGAGACTCCGCTGGCAGTAACCCTTGCTTACATTGTTTTTAAAAATGATCCAAGATGAACAGAGCTGGTATCAGTAAAGACTTAGCTACCTACCCCTTGTGTCATCCTGGGGACGGTTAAGGATGGCGTATTTTTTAATGTGCTTGATGCAAATCTAGCTGTGAAGTGTACAACTGGGGCACAACTGCTGCCACTGAAGGGGTTGGTGTGTGTGGGGCCCAATTTTTGGAAAAAAAGGGAGACTCCGCTTGGAGTAACCCTTGCTTACATTGTTTTTAAAAATGATCCAAGATGCACAGAGCTGGGATCAGGAAAGACTTTGCTACCTACCCCGGGGTCATCCTGGGGACGGTTAAGAATGGCATATTTTTGAATGTGCTTGATGCAAATCTAGCTGTGAAGTGTATAACTGGGGCACAACTGCTGCCACTCAAGGGGTGGGTGTGTGTGGGGCCCAATTTTTGGAAAAAAAGGGAGACTCCGCTTGGAGTAACCCTTGCTTACATTGTTTTTAAAAATGATCCAAGATGAACAGAGCTGGTATCAGGAAAGACTTAGCTACCTACCCCGGTGTCATCCTGGGGACGGTTAAGGATGGCGTATTTTTGAATGTGCTTGATGCAAATCTAGCTGTGCAGTGTACAACTGGGGCACAACTGCTGCCACTGAAGGGGTTGGTGTGTGTGGGGCCCAATTTTTGGAAAAAAAGGGAGACTCCGCTTGGAGTAACCCTTGCTTACATTGTTTTTAAAAATGATCCAAGATGCACAGAGCTGGAATCAGGAAAGACTTTGCTACCTACCCTGGGGTCATCCTGGGGACGGTTAAGAATGGCGTATTTTTGAATGTGCTTGATGCAAATCTAGCTGTGAAGTGTACAACTGGGGCACAACTGCTGCCACTGAAGGGGTTGGTGTGTGTGGGGCCCAATTTTTGGAAAAAAAGGGAGACTCCGCTTGGAGTAACCCTTGCTTACATTGTTTTTAAAAATGATCCAAGATGAACAGAGCTGGTATCAGGAAAGACTTAGCTACCTACCCCGGTGTCATCCTGGGGACGGTTAAGGATGGCGTATTTTTGAATGTGCTTGATGCAAATCTAGCTGTGAAGTGTACAACTGGGGCACAAGTTCTGCCACTGAAGGGGTGGGTGTGTGTGGGGCCCAATTTTTGGAAAAAAAGGGAGACTCCACTTGGAGTAACCCTTGCTTACATTGTTTTTAAAAATGATCCAAGATGCACAGAGCTGGGATCAGGAAATACTTTGCTACCTACCCTGGGGTCATCCTGGGGACGGTTAAGAATGGCGTATTTTTGAATGTGCTTGATGCAAATCTAGCTGTGAAGTGTACAACTGGGGCACAACTGCTGCCACTGAAGGGGTGGGTGTGTGTGGGGCCCAATTTTTGGAAAAAAAGGGAGACTCCGCTTGGAGTAACCCTTGCTTACATTGTTTTAAAAAATGATCCAAGATGAACAGAGCTGGTATCAGGAAAGACTTAGCTACCTACCCAGGTGTCATCCTGGGGACGGTTAAGGATGGCGTATTTTTGAATGTGCTTGATGCAAATCTAGCTGTGAAGTGTACAACTGGGGCACAACTGCTGCCACTGAAGGGGTGGGTGTGTGTGGGGCCCAATTTTTGGAAAAAAAGTGAGAATCCGCTTGGAGTAACCCTTGCTTACATTGTTTTTAAAAATGATCCAAGATGCACAGAGCTGGGATCAAGAAAGACTTAGCTACCTACTCCGGTGTCATCCTGGGGACGGTTAAGGATGGCGTATTTTTGAATGTGGTTGATGCAAATCTAGCTGTGAAGTGTACAGCTGGGGCACAACTGCTGCCACTACTGAAGAGGTGGGTGTGTGTGGGGCCCAATTTTTGGAAAAAAAAGGGAGCCTCCGCTTGGAGTAACCCTTGCTTGCTGTGTTTTTTAAAAGGAGCCAAGATGAACAAGTCATGGTTCAGCAAAGACTTTGCTGCCTACCCCGATGCAATCCTGAGAACGGAAAAGGATGGCGTATTTTTGAATGTGCTTGATGAAAATCTAGCTGGGAAGTGTACAACTGGGGCACAAGTGCTGCCACTGAAGTGGTGGGTGTGTGTGTGGCCCAATTTTTGGAAAAAAGGGAGAACTCCGCTTGGAGTCACCCTGTGGTGTTTTACATGATTTTAGAAGGGCGTGCCACGCCTATATCTGTGTCTCCTCCTCTTTTTCCTTGTCCAGCTCTTTTG